>NW_027206068.1:22466753-22849253 GCF_024711535.1 Dipodomys merriami | reverse complement strand
CCACTTGAGCCACATCTCTATTTCCAGGTTTTGGGTAGTTAATTAGAAATAAGAGTCTCATGGATTTGCCTGCCTCTCCTGGCTCTGAACTATGACTATGATCCTCATATCTCAGTCACATGAGCAGTTAACACTGTTGGCATGAATCATTGGCTGCCAGCTGTTCACAAATTTTCTTTCTTTTTTTTTTTTTTTTGTCGGTCGTGGGGCTTGAACTCTGGGCCTGGGCGCTGTCCCTCAGCTCTTCAGCTCAAGGCGAGTGCTCTACCACTTGAGCTACAGCGCCACTTCCGGTTTTCTGGTGGTTTATTGGAGATAGGAGTCTCACGGTCTCTCCTGCCCGGGCTGGCTTTGAACCGCGATCCTCAGATCTCAGCCTCCTGAGTAGCTAGGATTACAGGCGTGAGCCACCAGCGCCCGGCTGTTCACAAATTTTCTGATAGCCAAACTGTCTTACAAGCCTTCAGTTCATTGTGGTTATATGACTTAATACAATTCACAGAACATTATTTTGCATGTTTAATGACATTCTTTTTCAAATATTCTTTGTAAAATTCTTCCCTCAAAATGTAGGAAAGAAAATCAAGGAAGAAGTAAATTATTTTACCCTCACAACATAATTTAAATTCCATTATGGTAGGCAAAGTGCATTCATAATTACCAGTCTCATTTGCTAACAGAGTACTTTCTGAAATATAGTTTAGAAACTGTAACAAGGTAAAATGCTGTTCAGATATACTCATACATACAAACAGAACATCTGTATTATTTTACTTCTAAACAAACTACCCTGAGTGATAATGATTATTAATGAATTCTTTAAAACAAAACTCCCCAAAATAAATACATATATATTATTTGCTTCTCACTAAGAAGTACTTTAAGTCAGTAATGATCCATCTTCTAACATAAGAACATTTCAGTATTTCTTCCTGTAGAACATGTCTTAGGTCTAATTAATGCTTGTAAAAACTTAGGTCAGGCTAAACAGAAATTGAGCTCTGAGCAAAGTGATAAAAACTACTGTAAAGGGTACTTCACCTTTCATATTATTTCTATATGCATCCCTCCCCATTCCCATCCAAATGTAATACTCCATGATTCAAAACAAGGCTATTTGTATTTCTATAGCCAGGAGCTATACAACAGAGGTAGCTATGCAACAGGGGGATTATACTTAGAAGCAGGAGAAGGAAGTGGCCACATGAAAATCTGTTGTTTTAAAATATGGCAAATTGAAGCAAATAAAATTTATAGCTACAGAAAGCAAACTTATGGGTAACAACTTTACTTCTCACGTCTTTACCTCTACTTTGGCTGATTAACTATGCACTGCAAGAGGAAGGAATGATTATCTCTCCTTAGGAGTCAGCCAAAACAGGATACAACGATGTAGTTTTGGTCCTCATTAACCACAGATTACTCTATGCCTTGATTAGATTGTGTTATTCGTAAAATCCTTTTATGCTATTTAATGTCAAGTCAAATTATTTTAAAATAGAATAACTACCAAATGAGTTCAGTGACAGGCACTTCATAAAACTGTTTCCTATTTTGACTTTAAAAAATATTTGTAAATTGTTTCAAATTTTTAAATTTTTCTGTTAGACAGTGCTTTCAGTTGGTACTTAGTCTGCAAACTGAGTAATCCAGTACTGACACTAACCCAATCAAATATAATTCTTTTTCTTCCTACTTTTTCTAACAAAGATTAATATATAAAATATTTTATCTTAATGAAATCAAGTAAATTATTTCAAAAGATGGATAACTTAATTCTAGTTTACAAGAGATTTAAATTAGTTGGTGTCTTGGAGCACAAAAAAGTTAGGAGTACTAATTAATAGGAAATGCATAAATGTTGATACTGAGGAAAAGCCAATGTTTAAAGACGGAAGAAAACAGATGAAGAAAGGGTTGAGGGGAGATTGGCATGAGACTTTTTTCTTTATTTTTCTATTATTTATTTACTTATTCGTCCAATCTTTCATTCTAGGATATTGAAATTTAGCCAGTTTGAGAGCTAAGGAGAAATTAAAATGCAAAAAGAAAGTTGAGGAGTGACTATGAAAACTCTTGGGAGCTTGGGAGAGTAAAAGAAGAGCAGACTTATTTGCTCTTAGATTTGAGTTCTTTTTCTATATTTATCTTTTATTTTTATTGTAAAGGTGATGTTCAGAGTGGTGACAGTTACATAGGGCAAATAATGAGTATATTTCATTTTGAATAGTGTCACCTCTTCCCTCATTTTCTCACAAATTTTTCCCTCCCACCCACCCTCACATTTTCAACATACTCTCTAGTGAGAATTGAATTCTGATGCTTTTATTCATTCTGAGAATAAAGTCCAGAGTGAAAAACTAGTTAAAAGACACAGAAAAATAAACTAAAAGGAATTTGTATTCATGGGGAGAAAGGTTTGGAATGAAAGACCTAGAAAGTTTGTAAAAATCATATAAAACATCAAGCAGGGATCCCCAGCCTTCTAAATAAAACAGATAATGCTTGCTTCACTCCATCTTGATTGAGGGTAGGATGTACAACAGATAATCTTCAATATGTAGAAAAAATCTGACTGGTGAGTGTCAAGACCAGTTTGGAAAAAGCCTCAGTTCACTGGGCAAAAACAGAGATCAGCAGAATATCTTTCTATTAGCATGTACTTAAGAATTTCTAGTTAATTTATTCAATAATATTTTTAGAAGTATAATTTTGATCTCTATTGACAGTTTGTGTGTGCCTATCATCTAAAATACTTACTTTGGTCAGACATGGGTCAACTTTCCTCTGGTTTACTGTAAGTCTCAAGGATATGTTATATATGTTCTTGTTTTTCTCCTTTTTTGTTATTACGTAGTTGTAAAAATGATGTATGTATATTTTGATATTATTAATTCTTTAAACATTTTCCTGTCTCCCATTCCACTCCCCTTTTAACTCAGTTACTCCTGAAGCCAAGTTACTCACAAAATCTCAGCTACATCTTTGGGATTGGTAGAAAATCTCCACAACCCATTTACTCAGCTTAGACAGATACAGCACTGTCCAGATACAGCACTCTAGACATATGTCTGTCTCCAAGGGGTGATTAGCCCCTACAGAGCAGGAACTGGAGCTCTTCTACTTTCTAATTCTTCCCTGGAAACTGCAAGGATTCAACCATTGTTGCTCTTAAATAAACATGGATAAAGTCATTTTTGCACCCCTTGTAGTATTCTTTTAATATAAATGAAACTTTACCTAATGTGTCAGAATCATTCACATGTAGCCATGCTAATCCTCTCATTTATGTTACACCAAGGGCAGCCTCTGGGAACGATTCCAGAGATCTTCGGCAATATCGATCCTTCCTCTGTACCAGCACTTCCCTTATGACAATATTTCTTACTGTGCACCATGGCTATTTTCTTTTCAGGCTTCTTCCTTTTAACAACTATTATCTCCATCAATGCAAGAACTTTATCTACTTTATCACTTGAGCCACTAACTGGCCCAATGTCTAGTACACAGCAAGTACTCAATAAATATCAGTGGATGTATAGTATTTACCTGTCCAATAAATAGCTGTGTAGCTAAGAAAAATATTAATCCGTATTTGTTTCTAAATGAAAGAAAAACACTTAAACATTATTTCCTTCACAAAGGTTCTTTCATAAACTCTTGCCAACTCTGTGAGAAAACATTAACCATTATTTCCAATATGATATTACAAGTTAAAAAATTACTTACAAAGACATCAGTTGAAACAGAACTTATATTTGGAAAAAAAAATATTTCTGGCCTCTCCTCTGTTTTCCAAAGCTGGCTACCTCTAGAAAGAATCCATTTTTACAACAATATTTAGTAGTAGAAAGACACTCAATTTCTACTTTATTTTACTGTATACCTAAAATATGCAAAAAGGAGAAAAACATTTTTATTTATCATTTTAGTAGAGTATTTTTGCTTTTGCAGGAATAAATTAATTATGCTTTATAAGAATAACAAACTTTTATTAATGTATTCCTGGAAATTGTTGCAGAAAACTAAATTATTTTTAAAGCAGCAATTAAAACTGCCAGCATTTGGTATATTATTTAACATATTAGTTCTTAAAACTGGTAATATGTATTATCTAACTTACATTGTAAAGCATATTATAGAGGCACTGAGTAATAGATTTTTCACTTCCATTTATACTTACATAGAATTTCAAACATTTTATTAAATCCATGGATTAATGTCATTTAAATTTAAAGTAATTTAAATTTAAACTAATAAGGACAGTGGAAATCTAAATCCCATTAACATCTTTGAAAGATATATGAGAGAAGAAATCATTTTTTTTCCAAAAGCTTATCAGTTCTGTTTCAACTGATGCCAGTTTCTATGATCTCAGTACAAACTACACTGATATTATCATTTGCTTTTGAAGACTAATTTCACAAGAACATAAAGTTGCAGGGGATAAAAATGAAACAAGTTGGAAGAATAGGGCTAATGCTATTGGGAAAAGTCACTATATCCAAAGTAGTGTTCCCTTTTGTCCACATCCCTGCCAGCATTACTTTTCTTGATAATGGCCATTCCAACTGGGGTGAGGTGGAATCTCAATGTTGTTTAGATCTGCATTTCTTTTATGGCCAGAACACTTCTTCATGTGTCTATCGGCCATTCTTATTTCCTCTTCAGAGAAGTCTCTCTTTAAGCCTTTAGCCTACTATTAATAGGGTGGTTGTTTCTTTGAGGATCTATGGGGACAAGGCTGAGGGGAGGTTAATTTTTGGAGCTCTAAGTATATTTTAGTGCTTACCTATGACCCAGACATTCCACTACTGGGCATTTACCCAAATGACCACAAACAAGGCCCCACTAAAGCTATAAGCAAAACTATGTTCATTCCAGCACTACTTACCATAGCCAAGAAAGAGTATCAACTCAAATGCTCTTCAGTGGATGAATGAAGCAAGAAACTGTGGCACACACACACACACACACACACACACACACACACATACACACACACACACACACACACACACACACACACACACACACAGGAATTCTATGCTTCCATCAGAAAGAATGACATCACCCCATTTGTAAGGAAATTGAAAGACTTGGAAAAAAATCAGATTAAATGAAGTAAGCCAGACCCAAAGAAACATAGTCTCCATGGTTTTCCTCATTTGTAATAATTGGTATATGTCTAGGATAGTACTACTAGACAATCACAATACCTCAATAATGATGTTCATATGACTTTATAAAATGATGCTAGGCAATATGAATTACAAGATATGGACACAAGAGATTTCTTTTTTCTTTTTTCTTTCATTTTTTAAAATTTTTTCCTTTGGTTTACCCTGTTGTCACTCTTTTGATTTCAGTACTCTTTGCACTGTATATAAGTTTATTTGATTTGGGTATGGGAAGGAGAATCACAGAAATGGTGAGACTAAAGGACAATGTGTGAACCATGCAACAGTGATACTCACAGGGCACTATGCTGGAAATGAACTTTACAACTTGGAAGAGACGGGAGTCTGGAGGGAGGGAAAGTGGGAGAAAACAGGGAGGAGGTAACAATGTTCAAGAACAATTGTCCTCATTTCCTTACTTATGAAACTATAATCCCTCTGTACATGTACCTTTATAATAAAAATAAAGATTAGTGTATATATATATATATATATATATATATAATGTATATACCCAAAGTAAAAATTCAAAATTTTGTTTAAAATTAGTCACATATCTTTATTAAAAATAGTCACATACCTTTAATAATTACATTATATTTTCAGTGGGTAAATCTACATTTAAAGCAATTTTATGTTTAAAAAGAAATTCACAAACATATTTTTGGTAAAGGCTTATTGTGGGCCAATTTTTCCTTCAGCATGCTTTACATAGTAGATGATTCCAAAATCCATAATATCTCCAGAATACTATAGAGTTATAATCTCAAAATTATTATAAAATGAAGTTCATCTAAACAAACACACACAGAAGTTATCTAGGGTCTAAAGTTATAAGCTTATTTGAAATGTGTAACCAATCTTAATTTTTTGAACATTTTTTATTATCTTTAAGGAGCTGTACAAAGGAGTTGCCATTCACCAAAGCAGCCTATGAATACAGTGCATCTTAAACACCGTCACCCTTTTCAACATTTTCATCCATCCCTCCCAACCTAGCCTGTCCCTTACCTTAATTTTAGGTTATGTATTTGACTTAACTTAGGTTACACTTCTTAACACAGTACTCTATGTATACAAAGCATCTTGATCTGTGTTTTCTTGCCTGCATTTTCTCTCCCCTTCCCTCTTCTCTCTACCCCTCTTTTGTGGTCTCAACCTCTCCTTTTGCAAGTATTCATTTCTTGGTCCTTATTTTGTTGGGCTCTGAAATATACTAATTCTTTAAAAGGATTAAGTCAAAGCTAATTTTAATTTTTTAAAACAAGTGTATTTCTGGATTCCCCAAAATTAAATAATCACAATAATTAATGTTTTCAAATGAAATAAAAGGCCACATAAAACAGACAAGGGTCTCATATCTAAAGTATACTTGGAACTCAAAAAATTAAATCCCCCAACAACAAATCCTCAAAGAAACAACTGCTCAATAAATAAGTGGGCGAAAGACTTAAAGAGAAACTTCTCTGAAGAAGAAAGAAGGATGGCCAATAGACACATGAAGAAATGCTCAACATCCCTAGCCATAAAAGAAATGCAAATCAAAACAACATTGAGATACCACCTCACTCTAGTTAGAATGGCAAAAATCAAGAACTCTAACAACAACAGATGCTGGAGGAGATGTGGACAGAAAGGAACCTTACTTCATTGTTGGTGGGAATGTAAACTTGTTCAACCACTTTGGAAAGCAGTATGGAGGTTCCTCAAAAGACTTCACATAGAGCTCCCCTATGACCCAGCAATCTCACTTTTGGGCATTTACCCAAATGTTTAGAAACAAGACCACACTAAAGCTACCAGCACAACTATGTTTATTGCAGCATTATTTACCATAGCTAAGATATGGAACCAGCCCAGATGCCCCTCAGTAGATGAATGGATCAAGAAAATGTGGTATATATACACAATGGAATTCTATGCCTCCATGAGAAAGAATGACATTGCTCCATTTGTTAGGAAATGGAAAAATTTGGAAAAACTTGGAAAAAGCCAGGCCCAAAGAAACATAGTTCCCATGGTTTCCCTTATCTGCAATATCTAGTATATGTATGAGTCAAGCGGAAAAGGTCAGATAATGTGATGTTGGGAAAATGAATCCTTAGATATGTATTTTATTTTTTTTTCCTTTCATGCATTTGTTTCTAACGCATTTATAAGCTTATCTCTTTGTAGCTTTGTATGTCCCTCCCCCACAGTATAATCCCTGTATTCACTATATTTGATGTCAGTATAACTTGTAGAGGAGATGGGGAAAAACAAGTCGTTTAAGGATACAGGTGGACCTGTTGCAACAATGAGAAGTACAAGTTGTCATGTCGAAAACGAGCTTTACAATGTTGGTGGAGGGCGTGGAAGGGGGTGGAATTGGGGAGGATTGGGTGGGGGGGAGGCTGGGAAGGGATGTGAAGGGTAAACAAAGGAGGATGCTGCAATGCTTGATAAGAAATGTACCCATTAACCTGCCCATGTAATTGTAACCCCTCTGTACAGTGTGTTCACAAAA
Organism: Dipodomys merriami; assembly: GCF_024711535.1. Lineage (NCBI taxonomy): Eukaryota > Metazoa > Chordata > Mammalia > Rodentia > Heteromyidae > Dipodomys > Dipodomys merriami. Next base: position 22,841,567 of record NW_027206068.1, on the reverse strand, counting down.
AATAAAAATAAAAAAAGAAATAAAAGGCCATATTATTCCCAATAGGAACACAATGCTTTAGACTGCCAACCTTATACACAGTACTGGGCAAGAGGCACAGTTCTACTCTATGGTCAGAATCAGACCATAAGATCAATGTTGGAGAAAAACAGTTCCAGATGAAACAATGAAATATCCTTCCCTAAAGCTTTCCTCAAGATCATTGAAAATAACATTGCATTTTTTTCATTCAAAAATGATCATGGAGAGTTGGGTGCTGGTTGGCTTATGCCTGTAATCCTAGCTACAGAGAGCTTGAAATCTGAAGGTAGAGGCTAGAAGCCAGCCTTGACAGGAAAGTTCCTGAGACCTTTTGCCCCAATGATGGTTTGAGCTGATGGTTTGAGCTGTGGCTAGCCTTGAGCACAAAAGCTCAGGGACAGTAAGCAGGCCAAGTTCAAGACATATGATCGACAAAAAAAAATTAAAAAGCTTCCTCTTTTTCCTTTTTCTTATTCTTTTACAAACTTCTAGTTACCAAAGGAATAGAGATTCACTGCAAAATGAGATAAAGAAAAAAGGAAAAAGGAAGAAAACATAAGCAATTCAGTGAAATAGAAAATAAAAATATAAATCCTAATTTTTCCTAGTTACTTCCTCCAGAAGAAACCTGTTAATTCCCTGACAATCTTTTTTCATTTTTCTCTGTACATAGGCTTGTTATTTATGTATCTATATAATATTTTTATACAAATCATCCTCACACTTCTTAGTTTTACATATTATTTTTGTAAATTAAAATGTTTAGACATTTTCCTAGAATGTACAAAACTGAGAATATGGACAGAAAAGTCCATGAGACACTTATTTCCAATTAACCACCAAAAAGTCCAGAAGTAGAGGTATGGTTCAAATGATAGAATACCATCCTTGAGTGAAAAAGCTAAGGACAATGCCCAGGGCCTGAGTTCAAGACCCAATACCAGGGAAAAAAATTAAAAATTGCTCTAAGATGAGTGCAATGACAGACAGCTACATTCCCAGAGAGTCAGAAGGCTAAATTCTGAGGACTAAGAGTTGATGCCAGCTTGGAGAGATAAGTCTCCAAGATTCAATTACTAACAAAAGGTCAGAATGGACACATGGCTTGATTGACAGAGTGTTAGGTGTGAGCAAAAAGCACAAGCTGGAGCTCAAAGCTCTCAGTTCAAGCCCTAGTATCATGAGCACATGGTTCTCATGCACATACATACACACATACATAAAATAAAAAATTTTTAAAATAAAACTAAAAAGGCTTTAGGGTAGAATATGGTAGAATGCCTGCCTAGGAAGCACAAAGCCCTGAGTTCAAAACTAAAAGACACACACACACACACACACACACACACACACACACACACACACACACACACACACACACACATACACACACACACACAATTGTACTAACAATCTAAACACAGCTGAAGGAGTTTATGTTAAATGAAGTGGCTCAGCCAAACACAAAAGCAAGCACCGTCCATGTTCTCAAAAAGTCAAAAAAGGTGTTTGCATGGAGTATAATATTAGCCATTAGAAGTGGGTAAAGGAAAAGAGAGATGGAGATAGATATGGACACTTTTGACCACCACAGTAGAATGACTCTAGTTCACAACTATTTATTATATGTCTGCAAAAAAACCAAAAACAAAAAAAAAACCTGTAAGAGAGTAGTTTGAGGATTTGCATCTAATAAATTACAAGTGCTAATGTCATAGGAAAGCTAATTAACCGGATTTGATCATTTTATATGCTTCATACATATATAAGATGATCATCATGTACTGTTACTGTACATTATTATGTGTCAATAAAAGTAAATAAATGCATGTTTTTACAAATTGCCCTAAACTTCCATGAATTCTTTAGATTTCTTGCCAATATTTTAAAATAATGGTATATAATTTTCTATGACATACATTCCAGAAAATACTGAAGGTAATTTTCACAGAGAGTTTGTTGGACAAACAATTTTGCCAGAAATAAATGGGGGTATTTATAGGAAAACAATTCTCAGCATAAAATAACTAATCATTTGATGAAAAATTATCCATATATCTTTAAAATAACAAAGATAAAATAACCATAGAATTGGGCTTCAACTAAGAGTAAAATTAGTCATTAATAAAAAATGGAAAACAAACATTCTAATATCCATTTCAAGAAATCACAAAGATTCACTAGAAGAATGGGAAAAATGAAGCATTCACTATATTTATTCAATATTATTATATTCCATCAAGTGAGAAATTGATATAATTCTAAAGACTGAAACTGCAGTTTAAGATGTTTAAATAATTTCTATCCTCTGAAAATTTCTACTAATGCCAAGCAAAAACTTTCAAATCAAAATATTTTTCACACTTGAAAATTGTGAAAATTGTCACACTTTAGTGGAGGTTTAGAGGAAAAGATCTGCCTTGTGGAATTAAAACAAAAAAAGGTAACTTCGAAATTGGTAGACTGATGACATAGCATAAAGAAACATTATATGGATAAGTTACTTTTAGAGATATTTAAGTTTTTATTCATCACTTTTCTCCATTAATTCTAAGAATAACATTTTGTAGCTATGATTACCTATTCTCCAGGATCAAGAATGGAAAAATGAAGGCTTCCTTCTACCCACTTTGAAAATCAGGAATGCCTAAATGCATACCTGAGAGATTACAGCTGGCAATAGTTATTATCTCATAGTTCTCATGTGAACATGAACTAAGATAACGAGCAAGTGTCTAATACCATGATAGTGCCAGCTCAGTTTTTACCACTGCTCACCAAGAGACAGTGATTCACACTCCTCCAGGGGTACCTGATGCTGCAATAATACTGAAATCCATAACCATTTCCCATGCATGCCATATTCGTGATACTTCTTCTACAATCTACATCTTTCTCCTCCACTAGTAAAATCTCCTTTCTTAGCAACACTTTTACAAATGTCCACTTCATTTAGTCTTTCTCCAATATCTGTTATCAGAGTTCACTGTGGGTGGGATTTTGTCTTTCTATTATATGTGGCCTTTAGAGTATAGGACCATGTCAAAACATTCCTTTAGATATTTTTGTTATTATCTTTAAGTAATTGTACAAAGGGATTTCAACTCAATATATCACTTTCTGATCAATGTCACTCACCTCTTTAATCTTTCTTGCCCAACCTTCCCTTCAATTCATCTAATCCTATTTTAAACTCCTGAAAAGGATGTGCTTTCTTATCTCTTTAATATCCTCAGTATCTACTATAGTATATACAAAACTATCCACTGATTTGAAGGTTTGGCAGAGAGTTTATGTATTTTTAGTTAGGTATACAAATATAACTTTATTCTTTCAAAATATGACTTTTCCAGAAACTCTTCATTATCTTTTGAAGAACCAATTAATTGATTCATTAATTAATATTTATTAATTTATAATTAAAATTATATTGATTTATAATTTAAATTTTATGACATTAATTTATAAACTTATTGAGTTAATATCTTAAATTAATGCAATATTAATTTAGTACATTCTGCAAATTAATTTTATAAAATAATGCAAATTTAAAATATATTAATATTTTATATTATATTAATAATAAATTAATCAATAAAGTTTATGTATAATGTATATTAAATACTTCAATTCTCTAATTTACACACGTAAGTACCATTATTTAAAGAAATATATTCTTAAAGGAGAAGTAACTCACTTCACCATAGTTTCTTTTAGCAATCAAACATTATCATCTATATAATAATAATCAAGAAAATAAAATGGAAACATGAATATGGAAGATGTAAAATAGTAAAAACTTATAACGTGTGAAAGTTTAAAAGCAAATTCAAGCAAAATAAAAGAAAACAATTCTCTTCAATTCAATAAGAAATTACTGTATCTGGAAGAAGACGAAGAGGGCAATGAAGAGCACTCAAAAGTTATTATCCTATAACAATGTTAATATATATAATTTTACTTGAGAAAGAAGTTCACAGAATAATAGCATGGTGAAACGTACCATTTAGAAGCAGCAAAAGCTTCCATTTTCACTATTATTCTCTTTGTTCAAGAAGCTTACAGTAGTAAATAAGTTACTACTGTCATTAAACTCATCTAGTTACGTTATCACAAGTTGCAAATTTGGCTAAGGTAAAAACTTTAATCTTATAATAAGAATGGATGTGTATTAGGGATTGTCTTAAAACCACCAACTTCATTTTGTTAGGTATCTTATCTCACATAAAATATGTTGCTAGACATAAAGTGTCATTGGTTTACCTCTAAATGATCCAGCCCCTTCAGGAAACTGGGTGTAGCTTTAATAAAATGGGACTCATAAGTTTTTATTACATTTATAATGAATGCTTTTCAGTTTTATAGGCTCTTTGAAGGAGCAATTTAGTTTCTCTATTAAAACATGAGTTTATATCTTTCAGTACTTTCAGGTTTCAGTTTTATGCAGCTACTACTCTAAATATAAATGAAGATATTAAAGTTTTAATAAAGGTATATAGTTATTTTTACTAACATGTGTGGGATATAAGTTTACAAAATTACAAGGAAAAGAACAGAAGAATAAAAATCTTTTTCTATTCTGATTATTTCAGTTTTTCTATCATATAAATTAATCAATGACTACGTCAAGATATATAACATATTTATGCATTCGTAAAGATTTATGGTATTGCCTGTCTCAGAATAAAAATCTATTTTAAATGTCTTATTGGCACTGTGAAGAGTGTAAGACTGTTTAATTTTACTTGGCAGATCTTTAAACACCAGTGCAACCATATATTTTCAGACATTCTGAATTTATTTACACCATCAAAGTCTAATTCTACCTCAAAAGCAGGGCTATACAACAAACCCAACATAGCCACAACATTTTTGTTTGTTTAATTTCTAATCAAAAGAGTTGATGATTTACTAGGTCTTGTAGAAGGAACTGATAATTTTTAGTGACTAAGGTATTACTTCAGCCCTTAAATACTGAAGAAAAGGCAGAGACAGGGTGGGAAGGTAACTCAGTGGTAGAGTGCTTGCCTTGCATGCATGAGGCCCTGGTTTCGATTCCTCAGCACCACATAAGTAGGAAAAGCTGTAAGTGGTGCTGTGGTTCAAGTGGTAGAGCGCTAGCCTTGAGCTGGGGAGCTGAGGGAGAGCGCCCAGGCCTGGAGTTCAGGCCCCACAACTGGCAAACAAACAAAAACAAAAGGCAGAAACAAACAGCAATAAATAGTGATACAGCTGAATTTAATAATATATCTACATGCATAGTATATAATTCAACAATAGTACTGGAACCATTGAGGACTATCAACCAACTCTGAACACAGGAAGACTGAAAGAGGGGCTGCACCTTGAATGATAACTGGAAGTTCATCAAATAGATGAAAGATGAAAAAGCACTGTGAACAATTGAAAGAGCCTACACATTATTGATTGCCACTAAAATATTGTACTCTTGCACCAATTAGTATTTTTTGGTGGGGGGGGCGGTCCGGTCATGGGGCCTGAACTCGGGGCCTGGGCGCTGTCCCTCAGCTCTTCAGCTCAAGGCTAGCACTCTACCACTTGAGCCACAGCGCCACTTCCGGCTCTATTTTTTGCTATTGTGGTGCTGGGGAATCGAACCCAGAGCCTCATGCATGCAAGGCAAGCGCTCTACCACTGAGCCACCTTCCCAACCCCATACCAATTAGTATTTTGATTTCCTTTATTCAAAAACAACCTCAATAGAAAAAGTATTATAGTGAAAACATACTATTTTTTCCTAGTGCACTTTTAGATTCTATCTTCCCTAAGGCAAAATCAGATCTTATTCTTTTAATCCTGATTCAAATCTTGGCTTTGTTTGGATGCTGGGATGTTTGGGATATACATGTTCTTCTAAGAAACATATAATTTAAATCTAGTATCACATACATACCCTCATCTTGACACAAGCCAAATGATTCATTAAATGGATACAAAAAAATCATGGCTACATCCTATGATTATATGGAAGAAACCAATATACTATCACAGACCAACTTTTATAACATCAAAGCCACAAGCAATTGCTTTAATATCAAGGAGGAACTTTTATATCATTTTTGAGAATTACCACATACCTTCTATATTCTAAATATCTTTCTGATTTAGCATTTTAAGAATCTATTCCTCAATATGTAATATTAAGAAGTGACTGGAGCTGGGAAGGTGGCTCAATGGTAGAGGACTTGCCTTGCATGCATGAGGCCCTGGGTTCGATTCCTCAGCACCACATAAGCAGAAAAAGCCAGAAGTGGCACTGTGACTCAAGTGGTAGAGTGCTAGCCTTGAGCTGAAGAGCTGAGGGACAGTGCCCAGGCCCAGAGTTCAGGCCCCATGACTGACAAAAAAAAAAAAAAACAAAACAAAGTGAAGACTCTTAAGTGAAGTAAGCCAGGCCCAAAGAAACATAGGTCCCATGGTTTCCCTTATTTGCAATAGCTAGTATATGTCTGAGTCAAGCAGAAAAGGTCAGATAAGGTGATGTTAGGGAAATGAACCCTAAGATATGTATTCAAATGTTTTTTTCTTGCATGTGATTGTTACTAACACATTTATAAGATTATTTCTTTGTTGCTTTGTATGTCCCTCCCCCACAGTATAACCCCTGCTTTCACTGTATTTGATGTTGGTATAATTTGTGGAGGGGAAGGGGAAAAACAAATCGTTTAAATAGGGATACAGGTGGACCCATTGCAACAATGAGATGTACAAGTCGTTATGCCAAAAAACGAACTTTACAACTTTGGTGGTGGGGGAAGGATTGGGTGGGAGGAGGATTGGAAGGGATGTGAAGGGTAAACAAAGGAGGAGGCTACAATGCTTGATAAGAAATGTACTCATTATCTTGCCCATGTAATTGTAACCCCTCTGTACAGTATTTTCACAATAAAAAAATAAAAAATAAAATAAAATAAATAAAAAAGAGATTATTGGATCACAGGGCCTTATCCTCAGTAGTGGCATTAATGCCCTTACAAAAGGAGCCTAAAGAGCTTGCTGGCCTCTTCTATCATTCAAAGACAGTGAGGAGTAACTGTGTTTGTAGACAGACACACTCGGCTTTGATCATGAGCTGCATTTTCTTCAGCCTTTGAAAATCACTTTTTCGTGTTTGTATGCTTCCCAGAGTAATGCATTTTGTTATAGTAGCCCAAATGAGTAACTGACACATATTCATCCTCCTGAAAAATTGGGTGCAAATCCAAAAGCACTTCTGTTAAGAGATGGTTTCTTTATTTTTACTACAAGTTTCTAGCATTGACGTAAAAAAAAAAGTTCTAGGGTAAAGTAGAATTGTCACCAAATAACAATGAGCCCAAATAAAGGATTTCCACTTCTTTTGATATCAGATTATTAACTTCCATGATCCCTACCACTGAAAAAAAAAGGTCAGTACAATTAAAATCCATTGATAAAACTCAAATTTGCCTGGAAAGAGGAGCTGTTAACTAGAGTGTTGACCTCTGTCTCTGCCTTGTTAATAATTCTCTGGTGACAAGTTTCATGAATCAAAAATAACTGCACTTGCCATATACCATAGCTTCCCATCACGTAGAATTCATTGTTAGAGAAGTGTCTTCCCTTCTCCTGTGGAGGGAGGCCTATCATTTGAGCTGATCTACTCCAAATAAGCCCAACGGGGCAAAGATGAGTGTCCTCACAGTTAGTTTCACTCATGAACCCGGCCAGTGATTCAAGAGCCTCTACTTTATACTAGGTTCCTGTACTCTAATGATCCACAGTAAAGAGGATATGTAGAATTGACTGTTCTCACAGACTTGCTGAAACAGTGCTAAAATATAACATCAAAGGAAGACATTATCTGAGTATGAAGGGAGTTTGGGAAATGGACTACTCTTTAGGAATGGGATAAAGAGATAATAAGCAATTTTACACTACAAACTCTAGCCGACCCAATACTGATGGATTAGTAGAGAGGAAGTAGGCATAAGTGTATAAGGATGTTATAGAAAGCTAGCCTCCTGAAATCCATATTGGAAAATAGGGAGTTAAAACATGCAAGCAAACAATTAAATGTTTAAAAAAAAACATGCAAGCAAGAAATTCACAGGTGTCCACCATATATTGGCATCACATTGTGTGTTTAGTGAAGAAAACCAGACATCAGTCTTTTGCTTCAGATTGTTAGTATGGATACTTATACAAAGGTAATTTAGCCAGGCGCCGGTGGCTCATGCCTGTAATACTAGCTACTCAAGAGGCTGAGATCTAAGGATCATGGTTCAAATCCAGCCCTGGCAGGAAAGTATATGAGACTAGAAAACTGGAAGTGGTGCTGTGGCTCAAGAGGTAGAGTGATAGCCTTGAGCTGAAGACCTGAGGGACAGTGCCCAGGCTCAGAGTTGAAGCCCCATGACTGACAAAAAAAAGATCTATTTGTCAAATAGATCTTGCAAATCAGAGTAAAAGTTTAAAATCCCTAAATTAGAATTATCTATTCAGACACAATGTACCATTAAAAGGAAAAGATCACAAGGATGATATTTCATTTGATAAATTTGATATTGATTTAAACAAAATGTTCCCATGAAAAGAAGTAATCATATTAATACAAAAGACATTGTGTGTTGTTTCATCGCATCTATTCAATGAACACTTATTGAAAGGCATCTTATGAACCAGCCACTGTTGTTGCTTACACTGGGAAATAACTACAAACAGCAGTGCTCTGATGACATCCTGGTTCAATTAAAGGAGACATATGTCAGTGAACAGTAGATGATTTAAAAAATAAACAATGCAGGAAGAATATAGAGAATAGGGGAGGGTATATTTTAAATTTTAAATACAGTGGTCAGGAAATGTAGGCATATATTTTGTTTTAATTTTTGCTGTCTGAAATGGGATCTTGAACTTGGTATTTTAGGCTTTGCTCATTGGCTGATGTTCTACCACCTGAGTCATGCTTACAACACAAAGGAGAATTTTTTTAAGAAAAAGAAAATGTTTATGACAGAGTAGATTAGGAATAAGTCAGTGGATTTATTTTTAAGATTTTTTAAAATACTTTTTTATTGTAAAAATACTGTGCAATACTGTGCAAAGGGGTTACAGTTACATGAGCAAGGTAATGAGCACATTTCCTATCAAGCATTGTTGCCTCCTCCTTTGTTTTTCCCCTACCATCCCTTCCCTCCCATTTCCAACTACACTCCCGCCCCTCCCCACTAAATAGTTTTTCAACATAGTGTCTTGTACAATCTCATTGTTACAATGGGTCAACCTGTATCCCTATCCCTATTAAATCATTTTGTTTTTTCCCTTTCCCTTCCCAAACTAGAGAAGTATATACAAGATGCAAGGCACCAATATCAAATACAGTGAAAACAGGAGTTATACCAAGGGGGAGGAACACACAAAGCAACAACAACAAAAAAATCACACAGTACCTTATAAATACAAGAAAGAAAGAAAAAGTACAAGCAAAAAGAAAAAAATCACTTGTGTCTTTATCTTAGGGTTTATTTCACTTAATGTTGTCTTATCTGGTCATATGTACATGACTTTTCAGTGGATTTTTAAACATTAAATCTAGTAAAACAAGGAAACCTGAAGAATTAGAACCATAGTACTACTTATTCTGCTCTGTCACAATCAAACATTAGTTAAAAATCTTACATTTGATTTCCACTTTTCAATTTCCAGGAATGAGAGACACTGGTTTAATAATAATAATTAATAATAATAATAAAGATCCTCAGGATATCATGCAATATAATCAGTGGGAGAGAAACATAGTCCAAAATCCTTGAGAGAATCCACCAAACTATAAAACTTCTCTTGAAAAAAATTTCTGTGCGTTGGAATCATTACAATAGTTACCCTTGTAAGAATTTTGTTAGGAATAAATTTAAAATGGTTTCTTTAATAATACAAAAGATCTCACTGTATGGAATTGCTGAATAGACTAGACTCACAGATCAGTCATGCTCTTAAAGTCTAACCATTACAATCTAATCTCAGAAACAAAATAAATCTCACTTTAGAAAAATCATCTATCACCTTTCCAAGGGTCTGCATTTTAAAATATTATTCTAAAATAGCATCATTTCTCTAGTGGATGAGAAATTATCATGTCCTATCTAAGAATTTTTCAATGACTTGAGACAAATCTTGCTGTGAGGAGCTTTGAAAATAGTTTCAAAGCTCACAGTACTCACTGATGCAAATGTCTCATGAGAGGCATCTACCTTTAAAATGCATTTTACAAATCCCTTCTATTGAAAATAAGTTACAATATAACTGTAAGTCATAAAATAAAAATCTCATTTTAGTTTATAATAAGCCCCACCGCATATAGTCACCTCTGCATTATAACATTCATGATAAATACCCGATTGAAATATAATGCCCTATATGATTTTCCATGTTCATAAACTATTCAATAATACTGATTTATTGATCTAGTTGCATTAGTAATGAATTAATTATATACTGTAAGATTGCGATCATGAAAATTCTTTACTATTACATGAAAATTCTGTACTATTCCTGCTATTTAGATTTTATGTAACAAATTTAAGCAACACAACCACCATGTGTTTGAGGTTCTTTCACAATAAAATATTATCTTGATAGTACTTTCGTGTGCCATTTAGGTTTCATGACAGCACGTGATGATACTTTCCTAGGCTACTTTAAGAAATTAAGAAGGTACGGAAGCTAACTGATCTACACAAGGTCACAGGGTAAAATACTACATTTAAACCACACTATTTTATGTGTATTGATAGAATTTCTTCTGATAAACATTCACTACCTAAGAATTATACAAAATGATTCTATGTTCTCATGGATTGGTGAAACTGGATGTAAAAACAAAGTCATGCAGTGGTGTGGAATTCTCAACACCTGGTTGAGTTACCAGGACTGGTAAAGTTACCAGGACTTTGGAGACCAAATATAGATGGTGTGAATGTGGTCTGACTTTCACAGAAAAATGGAACACTGATCACACTTTGGGAACAGAAATCTCCATTGAAGCCTAGATTTGTCAAGGTTTGAAACTGACATTTTATACTACCTTCTCAGCAAATACTGGAAAGAAAAGTGGTCAAATCAAGTCCTCTTACAAGAGGGAATGTACAAATCTTGGTTGTGATGTTGACTTTGATTTTGCTGGACCTGCAATCTATGGATCAGCTGTCTTTGGTTATGAAGGCTGGCTTACTGGGTACCAGATGACCTTTGACAGTGCCAAAAGTCAAAGATGACAAGGAATAATTTTGCAGTGGGCTACAGGACTGGGGATTTCCAGCTACACACTGATGTCACGATGGGATAGGGCTTGTAGGACCCATTTATCAGAAAGTTTGTGAAGATCTTGATACTGCAGTAAACCTTGCTTGGACATCAGGTACAAACTGCACTCCTTTTGGCACTGCAGCTAAATATCGGTTGGATCCCACTGCTTCCATTTTGGCAAAGGTTAACAACTCTAGTTTAATTGGAGTGAGTTATACTCAGACTCTGAGGCCTGGTATGAAACTTACACTATCTGCTCTGGAGGCCACAAACTTGGGCTTGCCCTGGAATTGGAGGCTTAATCCCGCTGAAAGAAACATCTGGAAATGAAGATTTGGCCTTAATATATGTCCGTTGTGACCAGCAGAGCTGTATTTTAAATATTAGACAGTTGTTAGCTATCCTAGTTCAATTGGTTATCTAGTTATGAATGCTGCAGTAGTGTAGTCATCTATACATTATTTAGATGTATTTAACTGTTAAATGCACTACCCACCAATAATGAAATACACCTTTATGAAAATTGTGCAATTGTGTGCATGTTCATTTTTATGTTCTTTTAACATTGACTATTGCCATTGAATGAAATAGATCAGTGGATGTTTTAAGATGAAGTTAAAGATTTTTTTTGTTAAACTCAGCCATCATTAGAATTACTTTTGTTATACAAGAACATTACAAATTATGAATAAAACAGATATATAAAATAATGACAAATACCAAAGCTACAAAACTGACATATTCAATCTACATTTCCACCAAAAAAATCTTACTAACATAATTGTTGAGGGTAGAATGAAATGGAAGATGCAATTACATAACAATAAATTATTTTCATAAATATATCTCATCTATTACACTTCTTTATAACTACAACTATAGTATAACTACTAGATAGCTATCACAAAGTATAGTTAGTAGGTGATTTATTGTTTTAAAAAAACACCAAATGTTTTTGTTTTCCCTCACACTTGTAAAGGCTGGGAAGCATTTAACTTATGTAAGGACCTTGTTCCTGTGACCCCACATGGCAGAAGGCAATAGAAGAAAAATAAAAGGCATAGGCCATTGCTTTCATCCTCTTTTATAAGGTCATGAATCTCCCTCATAAGGGCTCCAGCCTTATGACTCCATCAGCTCCTAAAGATACCCCCTCTCAATACACTGACAATCAGGTTTCAACACAGGAGATTTAGAACACATTCAGAACATAGTATATATCAAATGGATTTTTTTACTTGATTGACTATCTCTCTCTCTCTCTCTCTCTCTCTCTCTCTCTCTCTCTCTCTCTCTCTCTCTCTCTCTCTCTCTCTCTCTCTCTCTCTCTCTCTCTCTCTGTGTGTGTGTGTGTGTGTGTGTGTGTGTGTGGTATTAGGCAGTTGTTGCTTTTAGAACTTCTCTATAGGGAATATTACAGAGTCATTTTTTCCAGCTCCTAAGAGAAATCAATCCTACTGAATGTTATGGGACATTGTAGGCCAAGATCTCTCCTGCTAGCCAAATGTATGTTTCTTCTCTCTCCTTCCATCTTTACCCCTTTCTTTTGATTTATAATGAAATTTCATAAACTAACCATTTTAGTTCAAAATAGTAAATAACATTAACAATATCAAAATAATAGGAAGTATACATGCTTTCTGACAAAAAGATCAAATCAGAAACTGTGAGCCTTGCTATTTTATTTTCCCTCTGGTCTCTACTGCAGCTGCTGCAGAATATAATTCTATCGTGAGTTCCACAGAGGAACTCCTGGGAACAGACCAAAGCTGTTAATGAAGGAGGCCTTATTTGAATCACATCAGAAATCAGACTAGTTGGGGCAAATTCATTTGTGTCCTTCCTGTATTAAGTGTTGTTATATAACAATATGGGTGAAAGTTGCAAGAAGTCTCTGTGTCTGATGCAGAGGAACAATCACTCTAAGAAGATGACCCTGGTTCAGGTACAAACCCAAGTACATGCAAATCAACATGTTACAGTACATGGTGTTAGTGTTATACAGCCTAATGGCCCCAAATCTATTTCCTTAAAGACACACCAGACTATATTAACGCTACCTCACATACCATTTTACACAATCGAGATTTAAAAACTCTATTTTACTACTTGTAAAGACAGAGGGAGTTTCATAACATATATCCTGGAGCAGTAAAACTTGACTGCCTTAACCCCATCTACTCCCTATTCACCCAGAGGAAACAAAAGAATATTTCTTTTCTTTTTGCAAAAGTGTTCTTTATGCAAGTCTACCTTAACTCAGCTCAAAACCCACAAAAGTCTAGGCTTGCTGGACAGCTTTATAGCCCTGCTATTAGTTTCCTAAATCAGCATCTCAAACTGCATTTGTGTTCCTTTTGATGTACAGTGACCCAATGAATGGTTCTGACTTGAGACTGTTAAAGGGAGAATACAGGTTAGAACAGAGCTTCTTTTCCCATGCAAGAGAGCAGTAAAATATAACAGAATAAAAGAAATAACAAACAAACCTCATTGAGAAATTATTTTTCCTTAGTTGTTACTCTAGGGTTATAGATAAGAATACCAAGTAAATAATCAACAAGTAGAAAAAGATCAGCAACTACCATCCACAATTCTGAAACTCTTTTTGAATAAAACACATCATTACTTTTTCGTTTACACTAAAACTGGGACTTAAATTCAGAGTCCTTAGCTTTCTCAACCAAGGCTGGTACTATGCTACCTTGAATCACACAACTCACCTTTGGTGGTTAATTGGAGTTAAGAATCTGACACACTTTCTTGCCCAGGCTGGCTTCAAATTATGACCCTCAGATTTCAGCCTCCTAACACACATGAGCCATCAGCACCTAGCTGTTTTTTTTCCTCCTCTTCTTCCTCTTTTTCTTCCTCTTTTTCCTCCTCCTCCTCCTCCTCCTCTTCTCTTCCTTCTCCTCCTCCTCCTCTTCCTCCTCCTCCTATTAAACTCTATTTAGGATTTAACCTTGGGAATACTTCCCTCTCTTTTTGATTCCAGTACCCTGTATCTTGTATATGTTTATCTGATTTAGGGAAAAGAAGGGGAGTAACAAAATGGTGAAACAAGGACAACCGGTGAACCAATGCAACGGCAATACTCACAAGACACTGGGTGGAAAATAAACTTTACAAACTGGATGGGAAGGGAGTTTGGGGGAGGGGGGTGGGAAGAAAACAAGGGAAGGGGTAACAAAAATGTACTCAATAACTTGCTTAAGGAACTGTACCTCCTCTGACATTACCCTTACAATTAAATAACATAATTTTTTTTTAAAAAGAGATGTTTTACCAATCATTCATCTCCAAGATTCAATTCTTGCTGGTTTTTTACTCTTCAACTAGGAAGAAATGACCTCAGATTCCACTGTAAGTTTTTATATTGTTTATATAGTCAAGTTTGATTTTAAAGGATCACAGAAAAACATCCACTTTAAACATACATAATTTTGTTACTGACTTAACAAAGTAAAAGTTGCTGGTTGACCGAGAGGAAGGTAAAAATGACATCAAGGATCTCAAAAGGTCATGTCAGGTGCCAGTCACCACATTTAGGCACTCAAAAGTCAAACATTTAAATGAAAGCATAGGCAGGTGATAGATTTTTCTCCTAGATGTCCCTCTCTACTTGTGCCATACAAGATATAAGAGAAGTGAGAGAAGAAGTAAGTTATGAGATTTCTTTGAAAAACTACACACAAAGTAAGCTATAGATTCAGTTTATGTTGTGGTGTGTGTTTATCTTGACTTAAGTTTGAATTCACTATTGGACAAGTCTAACAAGCTGGTGGCTAATACCTTCTGATTTGCTATATGCAAATGATAGTGCTATGTTTCAGAAATCTCTTCAATTTAAAAAAATTTAAACACAAATCTGAACAATTTTGAATGCAAACTTTTTTGTTTTGTTTTAAGAATCCTTTAAATAGGTGATTTTTAGTGAACATATATAGAGAGTTAACATTTACTGGTATGTTAAAATAGTTTTTAATAAACTTATGTCTTAAGTGCATTAGAAAGCAATTGTTTTTAGTAGAACTAAGTGTTTCTCTAGATGGTTTAATGTGCATATGATTGTACTTTGCTTAACTAATTAACTGTAAATAAATTTTAGAGAATACAGTGTCTAGTTTTTCTAATGATGCTGAAAGTTTTTCAAATGAGATTTTATGTTTGCATGTGAATGAGAAAACATCTAAATTTACAGTTGGATAAATGTTTACTTTTGTGAACTTTAAAAAACTAAACATACATAATTTGTTGATATTTTAACACGACACTCATAGTTAGGAAAAGAATAATAAAGCAAAGTGTTTAATGCTATTGTTTTTACTTAATATTTTTAAAGGACAAGAAAAGGAAGACAGCAAAGATCATTGTCATAACATACAGGGATCACTATTAATTACAATTCCAAAATCAAGGCAAGCCCTTAATTAATAAACTCTTTAAATTACTTTGTTTTGTGACTTCATTACCACATTGATAGTTACTAATTTAATTATACCCTGAGAAAAACTGAAATTTTATGGAAGGTTATGAAATATGTGTTAAACCTATAAAGTCTAATTACTAAAGCTTCTTTCACATATTCACAAAGGATGGAGAACTAGAAAATTATCTCTCATAGCCAAAAGAAAAAGTACAAAACAAATGAAAAAATCTAGTGAGATGAGATGACTGATACATTTATAAATGGTTTATAATAGACACAAAAGAGAGCCTGGACATAGAATACAGAGAAAGAAGTGAAAATTTAATCTACTTCCATCCTTTGGGTCTTTATAGAAAATGTCATTAACATATTTGTTTTTCTCTTCTTCAATAGAATTGGCTGGAATTGAAGTTTCCTGGTTGCTAATATGTTATCATTACTCAAATAATTAAGACTTGGGAGCAATAGATTTTTTTAATTAGCTACCTCAAAGTATCATTATAATCATCTAATTATCCTTTGAGGCAGCTTATATACAAATGCTTTAAACATTCACTATATTATTTCCATGGGTGTTAGTTCAATGTTTATAGTGTAAAACTAATACATTTTATACAATGTAATGATGAAAATTTAAAAGTATATTTATTTCTTCAGAAATTTGAAAATAACTTTCAGAAACTAGAAAATCATTAATTACATTTAGATTCAAAATGTTTCAGCTAGTAAAAGTGGTAAAGCTCATATTGGTTTCTGATTTATTCACAATCCAATAAAGCCTAAAGTATTTCTTAGCCTAAATGCCAAACACTTAGCTATATTCAGTCAACAAGACTGCTTAGTCAGATAATTAATTACCACCATTATCAGGATTTGATGTCCTCCTTTTATAACATATTTTAATCAGCTTGTAATACCTAAGAGCTTTTTCAAAGGCAAAGTTGTATTGCATGAGTGTAAAAAGAGCATATTCATCTAAGTATAACATACAATAACCTTGAATGAAAAAGTTGTGCAGGAGCATGAGGCCTAGGGTTCAAGCCCTAGTACAGGCAATAATAATGGTGATGAGGATGATGATGATGATGATGATGATGATGGTAACAATAATAATTTAGTTGAACATAACAGAACATCCAAACCACAGCCACTGGCTAGATTTGCTCATAGATGTAGTCTGTTCAGCATATAAGTTTGTTTATGGAGAATTGTTTTCACATGAGAATAGGGAATTTCATTGAAAAAAATCAGATTTCTCCTTAAGAAGACAAACAATCCAGGCACAGATGGCTCATGACTCTAATTCTTGCTACACAGGAGGCTGAGATCTGAGGATCGTGCTTTGAAGCCAGTGGGGACAGCAATGTCCATGAAACTTATCTCTAATTAGTAACCAGCAAAAGCCAGGAATGGACTTGTGGCTCAAGTGGTAGAGCCCCAAGCCTTGAACAACAAAACCAAAGTAAAGCATAATGCTTTGAGTTGAAGCCCCAGTACAAGAACAAAAAGAAAAGAAAAAAGTAGAAGCACTGACAAAATGAGGCTGTCATACATGTCAGCTATCACTTTGACCTGAGTACAAGCTACATAAGAGTTATTACTCTGTCTCAGACTGATTGACCAGGCTTTATGTTCATCATTGCTTAAAACTATCTGGAGCTGTCTTAAAATGAAGAAATTCTATGTTTTCCAGAATAAAATAAAACCAGAAGCACTACAGTAATACTTATTGTATTTTTTGTCAGGCCTCTCATGTGTAGTTTTTTATCATATTCTTCTGCTGAAAGAAGCTACAGGTCTTGCTTTAAATCCAGTCTGTCAAGGAACAGGAGTATACCTGGCTCTAAATCTTCAGACCCCAAATCCAGTGCTTTGCTACAGCTGACACAGTTAATATGGCCAGAAAATAAGCAACAGTTCGTTATTTCTCCCAAATGCAAATTATAAAAGATTCGAGTCTACTCGATTACACTTTTTCCTTTACAATATCACCTTCTTCATGATATGTAACAGGAAAAATCTGGAAGGAACTCATAAAAGTCCAACTTAAAATTAAAAATAATATGTATTCCCTTCCCCTTGAATTTTCCTCTCATTTCCATCAACAATAACAGAAAGGTTAGACACAAAAAGCATTAGACACTCATCAGAAAATACCTAAAGATGAAAGAAGAAATGGCTGTCAATCTTCAGGCAAGCTTCTGAAGGAAACTTTGGCAAAATATTACTTTTCTCTCTTTCAAAAACTTCCCTGCTCTAATTCTATTTCCATTTTTTTCTAATACAAACCTAATGTTGGCTCTTATACAAAACTGTGGAAGTCATTCTTTTGTTCCTTCTCATCTGTAAATGTGCTCATCAACTTGTCAAGCAGACTGTTAGAATTTGTACTTAATCTTCACATTCCCTCTCAGCTGAAATTTTCTCCCATCCTTTAATCATTTCCTATCTTGATTACTATAATTTCTTTTTATTGTCCCCTTGAAATTCATACTTGTTAAGTCATGTACGACCAGAATATGCAGCTAAAATAACATCTCCCTCCACTGTCTCTCTTTCACTAATGCACTTTGACTCTGAGAAAATTCCAATTCACCTTCATGTTACCCTGGGTACCTTGCTGTAATTATCTTCTCCGTCATTCACTACAGTCACACATCTCCAATTTTGTTGTCTCTCCTTCCTTCCAGGAGATGCCAAGCAGACATTCCTTGAAATATTCTTGCATTAAGACCATTGTTTTCAATTTGTCAATCATGGTGGGACCATAAGAAAATGTGTGCAGAATAATTATATATGCATTTTCTTTCTTCTCTAGGAAAAGAAGGAATTGCTCAAAATATATGTGAAACTCTTTTTGAGTTTTAATTCTTGGAACATAATTTCCAGTAAAGTGGAATTTATAAGAAAATAGTTTCTCTAAGTTTCTAACATCTTTTGGGGGATATATTAAAAGAAAAACTATACAGTAAAAAAATCATTTTAAGAAAGAAACCATTCAGTTTCAGAAGGTTTAACCACATACTCATTTTGAAGTATTTCATTGGTAAAAGCAAACATCTTTCATGAAGAGGGAAACAGAGGCAGACATTTTATCATATGTATGAAGGTATTTGGCTCATTATAAATATTTAAAGTAAAACCACAAAAGGTCCATTCTAAATCAATCTCTGTCTTTGACTGTTTCTCAAACACACACACACACACACACACACACACACACACACACACACACACACACACACACACACACACACACACACACACACACAAAGTCAGCTTTTTCTACAGCCCACAGTATTTAGTTGGGTATTTAGTACTTCTTTTTGTGTTATAATGGAAACCAGGGGCCCAGCAGAAGGAAAAGGATCTGTTCTGGTAGCTCTCAGTCTTTATATTGGGTCACTGGAAATTTTTCACATGAAACAATAATGCTGATAAAGATGGTGTTCCCCTTGTATGAATTAAGCCCGCTCTTACAGCTAGGGTTGGCTTAGCTTGCCCAAGCACTGGACCTCCAGAAGAATGTAGCAAGGAGACAAGTAACTGTATCAACTAGATCAGAATGAGAGTCGTTACCTAATTAGCTTACTTTCTCCTTGTATAAACAACAGCATAACTGGTGTTGCAAATTATAGAAATTTTAGGCAATCATTTATCCCAAATAATAAACATGGAGAATAATCATTATGAATTAAATTTTAATACAAGAAAGAAAAGTACTAAAGATGAATTAACTATCAGCCCTCCCTACACATTCTAAACTTTTTAAGATACAAAATGAAATATTTTTAGAAAGTTTAGATCTTTACTACAAATAGAAGCTATTCAATATCTCTCAGGAGGTAAGCCTTAGAAATCTCAGTAACAGCAGTATTTTTCAGGTTCTTCACTTTTCTTTCCAAGATAATGAGCTATAGAAAATAATACCTTTGTGTGTTTTAATATGCAGTAAAAAAGGACTTTATGCTAGTAGGAAATTTGAATCAAAAGTACAATAATATAACTTTTCCTGTGTGTAACTTACCTAGCACCTAACACTCATGGCCTTAGTTAATAAAGGTTATATTATAAACAAATGTTCAAACAGAGAACTAAACCTCTGCTTCAGTTCTAAAGTTTTCTTGGAAAATTTATCAACCAGGCACACAATGTTTCTTTACAAGTCTTACCAATTTCTGGGCACATCATTACAAATTTTCTAATCCTTACAAATGTCACATTGCCTGTTAAAATAAATGCCTTCGCCTGAAAGAATGGCAAATCAGGAATGCATGTACCTGTACATAGCAGCATCTAATGAAAAGACGGTATAAACTTGCAATATATTTTCAGTTGTTTTCATTACAATGTTAAAGAGAACTGTACCAATAAACTCCAGGCAATATAAATAAAATGTTCCCCATGTGGTTTTTAAATCACAGAAAAATGCAAGGGTACATATTCAAGCTCAATCTCTAATATTTTCATTAACTCAACAAAGTTATAAAGTTTCCATTGCTGAAATATCTTCAATTAACCTAGTTTATAGCCTGTAAGGGCTGAACTCAATCAGTTACTAAAATAGTTGTTGTTTCTGATTAATTATTTCAGGATGGCTAATTGAAGGCCAGTGCTATGTATGTCAAAGTCATTCACTTGGTTACCAATGACAACAATGAAAATTACTTTCCCAGAAAGGATTCTGAAATCTGGGCCTCTGGCTAAAGTCAGTTATTGCAAAAGTGTAATAAATATTGGAAATAGAGGACCTGTCTATTCCAATACAAATAAATGAGTATTAATCTCAAGATCGTGTTTAAAGGCTGAAATGGATTTCTATAATTTACACTATCTATGTAATCCATTAAAACTAGCGAAATGGTCAAGGAACATCTGGAAAATACTTAAAAGAAATGAGAATATGGGGCTACAGAATAAAAGACCACACTGCTGATTTACTAAATCAACTATTAATACCTACTGTTTAGATATTTAGCTGTTTAGCAGCACAAATTATTTTCATAAGAAAATTTCTAGATTACCTTACTTTGCAATACTAGACTACTGAAATATTCCAAAAGTCTTTTAGAAAGTCTGAATTTTGACAGACTCATAGCAAAATCATAAATTGTTTGTTTGAAGTACTATATCTGAAAGTATGATCCTAAGATAGCCGACAGTGAAGACTTTTGCAAAAGACTTTCTCCACAAGAATTTCCTGAAATAAAATGTGGGACCCTAAACTGTGCTAGGCATTTCTGTATTAGTTTGGCTAACTATTTTTCCTACTGCATAAATTTTAAGAAAATGGAGTTCAAGCAAATCACCCAACCTGCTACACACACACACACACACACACACACACACACACACACACACACACGTACCAAGAAATAGTTTGAATTTGGGGCCTCTTGCTTGCTACTCAGGCACTCTATTTGAGCCACAAGCCAACCCATATTTGCTTTGACTATTTTCAAATAGAGTCTAAATAAGAACTTGAATTTATACCTGGGATGACCTAGTCTGATTTTCCTATTTATTTACACTTTCTGTGTGCCTAAATTAAAAGGTATGTGCAACTGTGAGTAACATTTTTAGTTGATCTGGAGCCTTGAACTCTGCCTTGGCTGGCATTGTACCGTGCCTCTCCTGATGATCACCTCACAAGAAGCTAGGATTACAGACATGAGCCAACACCACCCCTGGCCCTTCTATATTTTCATAAAGCTTTCATAAAAGGTTTTCTCTTATATAACAATAAAACCTTATCTTCTTTAATATGGATTTATTTTTCTCTTTCTATATTCTATGACATGAAGCCAATGTACACTTGAATCATATCCAAAAGCAATGCTTAAACAGTATTACCTCCTTTGTAACAAAACTTTAATATTGTTTCTAATATTTTTGTCTTCTGTTTATTGTATTTAACTTGAAAAGCTTTCTCAAACCTTGAAAGGAACTTAATGAAGTATAAAACTTAATTAAATGACATTGGAGTAATTCCAGAATGATTCCAGCAATTGAATATCTTTTTAATTTCTCATCAATAGAAAAAATAAGAAAATTTCCCAATTTAAATTTCCTACAGTAAATCTAGAATCTAACTTTTAGACTATAATTTCACACTTACTATATTTTTTCATCTTCTACTAAAGAATTATGGTACACACGTAAGACATGTTTCTAATTGTTTTTATCATATCACATCCCCACATAGTAAAATAACCTTAAAAGAAAATAGAAGAAATTAGTTTTCAAAGTACAGTTTAGCTTATACTTACAATTTATACATATCATACAATGAAATACTTTATATATATTATAGGATGTGAAAGATGAAGAGTATATATTATCAGTTAGAAAACCTAGAGTTTCAATTTTAAAATAAATATGAGTTTTTTAATATTTCAAACTAATTTCAAAAAATTGGAATGCTCAGAACCTAGATGTAATTGTAGAATGAAGAGTTAGTTCAGAATATTTCTTATTGCATTAGTAATTTAAATAATGAAAATAATGTTGTTCAATATTGATTCAAGATTAAATACATTCTATATTAGAGTTCTCTAAAAAACAAAACTAATGCAGGTAATACAGATAGACAGATGACAGATACAGTATACACACACACACACACACACACACACACACACACACACACACAAACACACATACATTTCTCTAAGAAACTAATTTAACAAGGAGGCTAAAGTCCACAAATAAGCTGTTCATTGATCCAGCTGGGTAGTTAAAGAATTCAAATCAAAAGAGCCAATGATCCACCTGAGTGTAAAGCCTGAGAATCAGAGGAAGTAGGGCCAGAAGATGGATGCTTCAACTAAATAGACAGAGTTTGACTTGACTTTTTAATCTACTCAGGCCTATAACAAGTTAGGTGATGACCACCCACTCTGGACTTACTTCACCATTTCTAATAGTAATCTCATATAAAAATACCTCAGCACACAGAAATCATGTTCAACTAAGTGTCTCGGCATCCATATGTCCAGTCTAGTCAACACACAATATTAGCCACTGCAAAGACAAAGAGAATACATTGGAAAAACCTAAGTAAACATCACAAATAAAACTTAAACTTCAGTCATATTGCCATTAAGAAAAAGAGAGAGCTGGAGGCATAGCTCAAGTGGTAGAGTACCTGCCTAATAAGTGCAAAAGAACTTATGTTTAAATCCTCAATACCACCAATTTAAAACAAACAAAGAAAGAAAAGAAAAAGAGAATTGCATCTATCCTACTGGTTTCATCCCTTTTACACTAAAGATACTATGCGTTCGTTTAGTAAAATTAAAAATATATGACTGTGAAAGCATTACTACTAGTGGTAGATATTATGGTAGCCAAAATAGAAATGTTATTAGATTCTACTGTAAGGAAGGACTTCAAAAAACAACTGACAAAGATTAGAAAAGTAGTCATGATTACTACATTTCATAAACCATTAAACAAATCCATCAATATTTACCTACAAAAATATATGTGAAAATGAAGAAATAGATTACTAAAAACAAGCAGCAAATTAAAAAACAATTAACTTTTCATATTAATAGTTACATTCCACAGGAACAGGTACACAGGAAGCTCTAACTATGTAGTATGTCACTGCATTCAAGAGAGAAGTAAATATAGTAAAATGTTAAAATATAATAAAATCAGATGCTATGGAAAGGTACATTTGTTGTTTATAGTAGAGCCTTAGTTTTAAAAATAGTTTTATTGTTTTTGAAAATATTTCTAAAAAACTAAACAAACTGCACTCAAGTAATATCAGACATAAAATGAATGATTAATTAATTTTGCAACATACAAACACCATTTGCTATTGTAAACTCTTCAACCCCCTTTTTCATTAATTCATACATGTACTTGAGCATTTTGTTTTATTAATCCCAGCATACGATTATAGATTAGTCAGTAAGCTTTCATTTTAGCCATGTTTACCTACCCAGCAAATCTCTATTCACTATATTGTTTTGCTTTATAATGGTTGTAGAGCCTATTTAAATTGTTTCCTATCATTCTTTATGCAGCTAAAATTTCATACCTGGTTTGGTTAGTGTTTAGTAAGGTTAAAAAGGTATTAACCTTCATGGTTACAATACATGCCATTTTGAGTAGTATCAGGAATTTCATCTGAGGGGTTGTCATTTCTTAGGTTTGGTATTTCTATTTAAGTCAACAACCCATTTAGGCATCTTGTGCTACAAAATGATAACAGAAATCTGCTTCATAGACTCGGAAGAAAACTATAAAATGTCTTTTAATGTTAAATAAGAAGAAAGAGTGTTATCCAGAAAAGGTGTCTAGTGATGGAAAACCGTATCTCAGCTCTGTTCTGCCACTCACTCTCTGTGTGTGGGCATAGGCAACCCACTTCCCCTGTTCCAACCTATGTTTACTCCTGTGGAGATAATGACACTGTCCTGCCACCTCACAGTATTGTCATGAGGCCTAAAAGAAAGGATGCATGTGGAAGTGCTTTAAGAATTCTAAACCAGATAAGCATATATATAAGACAGAGCGTACCAAAATCAAAAACAGTGACAACAGGGGATAAACCAAAGAAAAAGAAAGAAAAAAAGAAGTAACTACACACAGTATATTAAAAACAAACACCAAAAAACCCTCTTGTTCCATATCTTGGAGCATATTTCAATTAGCATCTTTTTATATGGTCATATGTATACAGCTATCAAGCTATCATGATCCTCTGCTAGGACTATCCTAGACATATACTAATTATTACAAATGAGAGAAACCACAGAGCCTATGTTTCTTTGGGTCTAGCCTACTTCATTTAATGATTTTTTCCACACATTTATATTTCCTTAGGAATGGGCAATGTCATTGTTTCTGATGGAGGCATAGAATTCCATTGTGTACATATATACCACCTTTTTCTTGATCCATTCATCTACTGAGGGGCATCTGGGTTGATTGTTAGCTATAGTAAGTAATAATGCAATGAGCATAGTTATGCTCGTAGTTTTAGTGTGGCTTTATTAGTGATCATGTGGGTAAATGTCCAGGAGTGGGACTGCTGGATTACCTGATTTGGGGAAAGGAAGGGAAATAACAAAATGATGAAACCAAGGACAAAGGGTAAGGCAGCAATGCAACAGCAATACTCACTAAACACTATGCTGGAAATGAACTTTACAACTTGAGGGTGTTGAGGAATCATGGGGGAGGAAAAGTGGGAGAAAACAAGGCAGGGGTAACAATGTTCAACAAGAAATTTACTCATTGCCTTACTTATGTAACTGGAATTCTCTCTGTATATCACCTTCATAATAAATTAAAAGAAATAACTCTAAACCATTCCAGAACCTCCTTGGGCTTTCCATGATTCTGATCTGCTAATAAAATTAAATCCCTAAAATTATCTAAAAGAGTGATTAGGATAAATTAATTTAAAGACTAGAGAAAAAGTGATGTATATAAAAATAAATGTATCTATTGCAGAAAACATTTCCATGAAAAATAAATTATAGCTAATGACATTGGAGGAAGGAACTGTTAAAACTAGAAGGACTTAAGGGAGGTGCAGAAATTTTTCGAATGATATCTTTCAAAAATTGGTGATTAAATTAACAAAGACATTAGCTGGAACAGAGTGGCAAGACTGAGAGTATCAATATTATGGCTTTTCTGAACGTAGTAGCTCTTAAAAAAATATGTCCAAAGGACTGCTGCAGTGCCCAAAAACCTTTCAGGGATTCATAAGGGCCGATCATTCTCATAGAACTATGGGACATCTGCCTCATGTGCTATGCTAATGTCTGCATATACTACAAAAACATAAGATGTAAAAATTGGTGCATTAGCATGTCTAGCTAGGTAACTACGACTTCCTAACACCCCAATCATCAACTGATGTACTCTTTTCTTTCCTTATCAATGTGTCCACATGATCCAGTCACCTCTCAATAGCAGCAGCAGCTGGGAACCAATCCTTGAACACATGAGCCTTATGTTTATCTGAAGTGTTAAACTAGAATATTGTCAACATTTGACCAAAGTAGGTGACCCAGTGAATCAAGGTTTCCTGAATGACTAAAATGGAGGTCATGATATTATGCATGAGCAAGCAGATGCGTTTAAAGTGCAAAATACACCAATGGATTTTAAAGCAATAAGATACATAAAAGTTCACTGATAGAGTTTCAAGTTTCACATTATAAGAATGTCTAAGAAGGACTATTTATTGAGTTATAATAGAATACAAAAATAAATACTGTAATGATCCAAAGGCATTATTGAAATAAAACTCCATCATTTTCCAACCAATGTAGTAAGCTACACCAATTGAGAGGAGTGGAGTGGTAGAGTCTAAAGGAAATTATCTAGCCCATTATATCTAATTAATGCAATTTGGTTTGGGACAAACATATTTTGTACTTCTGAGCTGCCATGAAGGTACAGGCTAAAGTTTTCTTCGAAGAGACTTTACTAAGAATCCTACCTCTTTCTTTCTTCCCTGATCATTCCTATTTTTATCACCACCTACTTGATATCTCACTTGATTAATAAATTATTTGTAAACAAGCCTCATCTCAAGGTCTCCTTATGAGGAATTCAACCCAATGGCTAGCAAAGGATCATTCAACTTTCAAATTGGCGAGCTCTTTGATATTTTGGTAAATGAGGATCAATTGGGCAATTTCAGAAATGGGGGAGTTAATGTATAATTTCATTTCAGAGCAATATAATCACTGATAATTATGAACTGAAAGGAAGAGGAAAATTTACCTGTAATAACAAAAGTATCAGCAATAACAAAAAATCCTGATTATAAACCTTGGTTCATTTTTCAGAAAGGGCATTATCAAGGGAAATATTTTTTGAGCCCATACCAACTCTACCATTCTGCAGGCTATACAAAATGGAAATAATATAGCACAGCATGATGGGACAGAAAAAAGAGATCTCACAGAAAGCACACGTGCATGCTTACAGAACAAGATAATCAATAAAGAAGAAAAGAAAAGTAAAGCCAGAAGAAAATGGAGGAGGATGGTAGATTGATATCCCTGAAGAAATAGAAAAAACAAAGCACAAAAGATGGCCAGTAAAAATAAATGCAAAAATGTGTGAAGACAAGGGGAGGTGGACAGAGCTGAAAAGACTGTATGAAGTGTTTCCAGGTACCGTACTCCAGCACTGGTAACACAGAATACAGCACATGCCACATACTACTACATACTACCTCTTGGTTCATTTTGCAATCAATCATTTAGGCACTATTTGCACAATTCTCACACTTCTGCATTATTCTTTTTCTATATCTTCTTTATCCAGTTCCCCTTTTCCTATATTTCAGTTGGTCCCTTAATCAGTATTTTACGAGACCACAAACTTCTTTCTCTTGTCAACACATGTTCCAAAAAAATCAATAAGCAAAGAAAGAAGTAGATATATTACAGAGTGCCTGTCATTTTTTGGGGGGCTAAGACTGTAAGGGATAGTTACTTTCAGAGAACCCAAGAGATAACACTAGTCACAGAAAGCAGATCTGTACGAAACCATATTCACCTAAAACTGCCTTTGCCAGTCCCAAAGGACAATGTCATAAAAGGAATCTCAGGGACTATATGTGTGTACAGAAAATCCATGCCTATTAAGAAAAACTAAGTAGAAACATTCAATAAACCTTCTCTCATATTCTGCATAAGCCAGTATGAACGGTTTCACATACTGCAAGCTTGCAATAAAGAGATAGTACTCAGTACACCTGTGTAAATTGCATATATTAAATGTAATTATCTTTTTTATGATTAAACTTTATCAAAATTATCCTTAGTAACAGAATTCTATCATCTATCAAAAATAGGCCAGAAAGTAGACCATTTCAAAGTAATTTGCTGTAGTATCTACTACATTTCAAGTAAATCAAAACCTTGGAATGATTTTTGTTTAATATTTTCTATTAATCTGTTGTTATACTAGTTGTTTTTGTAAGGGAGCTGAACACAACATGTTTTGGTTTCAACAGCATGTAGGGATTTCTGAACTGCTTCCATTGAAATTTAGCCCTGGGCCACAAAAATCTATCAAAAACAATGTCAAAACTGGCTTCATATGGGCTAACTAGGAATTCCCTCATTAAAAGACTGCTTCTGACATAATTTTATCTTCGTGTTAGGAAAAATGCATTCTAGAATACAAAATATTTCTCCTCTAAATTCAAGAAAAAGCACTATCCTTCACAATGACAGCACATAAATTAAAGCCATAGACCCGAAAGGCTGTCAACCTGGGGACCAGAGCACTCAAGATGTGTGCTACAATATAGCACAAAAAGTACTTAACTTGAGCCAAGTCTATTTCTCCATTTGTATCAAGAAACAAGTGGGTTATAAAACCAAATCAGAGCCTCAAGAGAAATCTTTTCATTTATTACAAAATAGCTTCAAATCAAAAAAACGTCAATTTTGGAATTATAGCCCAAAGCCAAGAAATATTGGGCTCAAACCACAAGAACAAATATAGTTACCTGATAGTCCTTGGGACCAAATGGCCAAGCCCAAGGCAATCCCTCATACTGTATCTCTCAAGAGAGTGCTGGAAGATTAAAAGGATTGGGGAACAAGTTGAAGTACTTAGAGGAGTGTCTATCCTCCAGAAACTGATCATACATTGAGGAAGTGCAGCAAATTTTGTACAATAACCATTTTGTAATAAAGGCAGGATTTATGACCCTAAAATACTGTAAAATAAAAAAATATTTTATAGTTACTTGCAGAAGGAAGAACTCTGATTTATATAGCCCTTGTTTTTATGGATGTTAATTTCCAGGAAAAGGTTTAACAACAGACTTTAGCTATCTTAGGTGAAGACATGTAAATATACTGTAAAAAAAAGTAATGAATACATAAACAGCAAAGAGTTATACATTGTAAAATTGGTCAAAAAAACTTTATAGTGCAAAAAAGATAAATCAGAGATCACTACCAATCCTGTATTTTATCATTACCTGACAATTTGCCAATACACTGAAACATTAAAATTATCTAATTCTTAAATTCAATCATCTTTATTACTAAGTAACTTCTCTAACTTCAATGGAAACACTAATTATTAATTATATTAAAAAACTATACATCTAATAATCCTTCATTCTCTTTGAAAATTCAGATCATTATTTTTTAATTATAAAAACAGCATAATACCAGAATATAATATTTAATTTTTGATATAATCCCTTTAAAATTTATAGAAATTTAGGATAATAAGCATTATACTTATATTAGTGATAATACCAGAGTATGAGAATGACAACCAAGATCATCAAGGTAATTGATTTTTTTTCTTATGGAAAATCTCCTTTGTTTTGTTGTGCTGTGTTCTTTGATGGTGGAGATGCTTTTCTGTTTATTTGTTTTGTATAGTACATGATAGGCAAGGACAGTACCACTAAACCATATCCCCAGCTCCACTCTCTAGACTTTCACACAGAAAGAGAATTCATTTTTGTGCTTACATTTGTCCCAAACAGTGGGTAGTATTTCACGCAATCCCCATTCTCCACCATGCACATCCATCTTTGTGAGTCAATATGTGGTTTAAGTGTCAAACATTTTTGGAGGGACTCTAACAATTGATAAAATTGGACTTAGTGACAAGTTTCCAGGCATCCGACTAAAAGAGAGAAGACATTATTCTTCAAATTAAATACAATTTAAATGCTCCATATTATCAATGCACAGCATATATTTCTATTGCAAAGGTAAATTTGGGGTAAGTTTCAATTAGCAGCATTTTTTCACTCAGCATTAAACATGATTCTAAACTCTTTCTAAATACATGGAAATGTTATATTGGAGAAATGCTCAGAAAAGGCCCAAGTGTAAAGAACTGAAGATTATGTAAGCTTTGGTAAAAGTCTCTTGTGCTACATTTTCTCAGCTCTTAGATGTAATTCTAATAAAGACCTTGGACAGTGTAGTATAGCCTACCATACAGTTTCTTTTCAGTTTTATGGAACAACAGGGATTTGCAAGCTTTAATAAATTCCCAACTACATCCACAGAAGATCCTCTCTGGACTTCAACAAGTATAAAACAAACAGTAATGAGTTGCTGAGGTGACAGGATATTTATTTGTTATTATGGCATAGGAAAAAAAAGTGCATCCATGGCATTTGTTCTCATCGTGAAAATGGGGCAGCTTTTGCGCAACATCCTTCATCACACTATCATGTCAACAACTGATTTAATTAATGTGAAAGATAATTTCTTATCTTGTAAATTATTATTTTGTCACTTCACAAATACCTCTTGAGGTCTGGCATAAATTCAAACATTAGCAAGGTCGTCCGCGTCTACACCACAGAGAAATTTGAGGACTAGAGAAGAAACTCAAAAGGCAGAGCAGCAAGACTGTATGCCTGTTTTACCTTTATTTTTATACATTTTTGATAATAGTGTTAATATATTCATAAGTATACTCATAAGAAAAAATAATTGTACTTCATAGTATAGCTTGTGTATTGAAAGAAAATAAATATAAGACAATGTTAATTGTGTTTTATAGGAAACATTAGGTTGAAGTGGTGGTATATATATATATTCAATCAGCAGTTTTTTCTAAATATTTACTGATCACCATGCATTTGCCAGACCTTGTGCTACATATTTAAGATTTTTTTGTAATAATATAAAACCTGCTCTCACAGAACTTGTGATTTGATGAATGAATGTACAAATGGGAAACAGTAATGTAGTACTATCACTAGCAAGTGTAAAATAACTAATTGAGATGGCTTTGAAAGCAAGCAAGCATATACAAAGAAACCTATCTTCAACTTGAGGTGACTGAAGAAAAATCGAGAAAAACGTCTTTGAAAATAAAATGGTTGGGTTAATAGCAAAACAAGGGGAGCAAATTAATGTAGAAGGAGAAAGACCTGACAAAAAGAGTGAAATATATAGATGTCTTATGATATGTTTAGGAATCACACTATCCTTTGGATCTTGAGTGTTCCCCAGAGATCATATGTTAAAGGTTTAATCCTCAAGTTTGTAGCATTCTTGGGAGGAGTTGGAACGTTAGGACATGTAGAACAGAGGAAAAAAAAGGTTATTTGAAACTTGACCTTAAAGGAAATATATAGATAATTATATATAATATATAATTCCATCTCTTCCCTTTTCCTCCTCCTCTCATCCTCCTCCTCTTCTTTCTCAGTCTCTCTCTCCCCCTCACTCCTTCCTGCTCTCTGTCTCTCTCTCTCTCTCTCTGTCTCTGTCTGTCTGTCTCTCTCTTTCGATGTATATACATACACACATACATACATCTTCCTAGTACTCATGAGATTAGCAGCTCTCTTCAGCACAACTCTCACATTTATGGATTGTGTACCTCACTATAAGGGAAAAAGCAGTCACCTAATCAACCATGAACTGAAGCTTCTAAAAATTAGGAGCCCCAAATAAATCTTTTTTCCTTTTAAGTTGATTATTTAAAATGTTTTGTCACAGTGACTGAAGCTGACTAATACAGAGAGGTGGAATGAAAGAAAAGAGAAAATAAATCATCAATGTAAAAAAATCCATGGAAGCCAAAATGTAGATAACGAAATGAGAATATCAATATGAACCTGAAAAGCACATCCACTTAGGGACACTGCCCAGGTTCCTATAAGCAGAATAAAACTAACAAAGCTTTAATTATAGTGCTAATAAAGGGAATTTCTATGTAAGAAAAAGACCATCTATTGCACTAGAAAGTTGTCTATAATTTAAGATAATAAAATACAAAAGAAGTCTCCACAAGCCATGAATTAAATGCTTGCTCCCAGAACTTTATTTGAACTTCAATATTAAGTTCATATTGTTAGTTCAATGATCACAAGGTTCCCACTGTGTGTGCGTGCACACACACATACACACACGCACACAAATACACACACATAAAAATGTGTCTTTCATTTTAGTTTAGCAAATTAAAATAACAGCCTTGAAAAGACTGTTGATTTTTACTGTACAGGAAAATATTTCAATCAAGAAAAATTGGAAATAACCCTTATTCTGCTTTTTGTAGGTTACTTTTAAAGATAATGTGAAAAAAATACTGACTTTGGTAGAAATCTTCTCAAAACATTTTAACAATAAGGATAAGATTTTAAGTAACAACTGCTAAGTGGGTAAATATATGTATAAACATGTACGCATGTGTATATATACAAATATATACAGACAAACAAAGATAAAATATTTAGAATATTAAAACTAAGAGCTGCTCAGATATCCTTTTACAATAAGATCACTTGGTCTGTCCACATTTCCAAGTACTTAATAATTGATAACAAACAACACTGATATGTCTCCATTCTACCAATAGCTAAGGTAAAGTATTGTGCCAGCGGGAACTTTACTTCAGAATTTCTGCAACATAAAAATTGCCAAATAGCACAATCTCCTTTATTCAACTTTAGCCTTCACTGTTTCATTAAAATGTTTTTATATAATTTTCATTTCTTGTTTTCTTAATGGATCAATTTACATTTCAAAAAACTTTTCTAAACTTTTCTGAATTTTAGCAAGCTATTCCTTTTTTAAATAAAAATGTTTAGGTTTTCAAAATTTCCTCATGAAAATATAGATTAAGGAGCTGGTGCTGTGACTCAAGTGGTAGAGCACTTGCTGTGAGCTCAAGAGCTGAGGGACAGCGCCCAGGCCCAGAGTTCAAGCCCCATGACAGACAAAAAAAAAAAAAAAGAAAAAAGAAAGAAAGAAAGAAAGAAAGAAAGAAAGAAAGAAAGAAAGAAAGAAAGAAAGAAAGAAAGAAAGAAAGAAAGAAAGAAAGAAAGAAAGAAAAAGAAAAAAAAAGAAAAATATAGCTTAAGGGGCTCTGTAGCTCAAAGTGATAGAGCACTAGCCTTAAGCAAAAAGTCCAAGGACAGTTACCTGTCCCTGAGTTCAAGCCCTACAATTGACTCCCGCCCCATCGTAAAAAATCCTAATATATTTTACTATTCATATATTGCATTATACATTTTAATTTTAACTTTGCTTTTTATTGTTATTACAAAGGTGAAATACAGACATTACAGTAACATAAGACAGGTAAAGAGTACATTTCTTTTCAGACAAATTTACCCCTTCCCTCTCTCTCTCTCCCAGTTTTTCCTCCTGGCTCCTTTGCCTGACAAGTTGGATGGTTCATTTTCAACTAGTAACTATTAGTGATACGTTGGATTACCCTTTGTCCCTCCATTTGACACAGGTCTTCTTTGACTTTCAAAATGCTCAGCTCTTTCTCTTGTAAAGGTATATATAGATGCTCTCCTCTAAACCCTTACCAAAAGAAAAATAAGTCTTAATTACCAGGTCTAGCAGGATGTTGCTTCCCTAGCGAGGCCTTTTCGCTGTTCACTTAGAATGTGTGTTCATTCTGAATGCCTGCTTGCTTAGGCAAGGCATCATTTCTTTCCCTCACAACAGTTGCCAACTTGATATGTTTGTTTATTTAATCGGTCTTCCCCAACATAATGCAAGTCCTGAGAGACAAAATATTCATATCTATTTGTCTACCAACAACAACACATATGTTAGGGGTTTGGTAAATATTTATTGACAAATGAATGAATGAATGATGTCTGAATAAAGTGAGCTGATGTAAAGTGAGACAGAGAACCATGAATAAATATGGAGTATAATCTTCATAAAAAGGGTCTACAAATGCAGGCACTTCAAAAATAACCAAAACACTCTTCTGTGAATTTCTCAAGAAATATCATATGATGCAACTGTGAAGTATAATAATTTTCTGTCTAAGGAATACTGCCAAATTTCAGTTTGCTATCTAGGAAGTCAATCTGAATCTTAAGACAATTTGAAATGGAAAACATGAAAAAAGGATCTAAAAAACAAAAAAAATAATAAAAATTTGTTTCACACACAAAATATTCAGTATCACAAATCATGCATGGATGGTCCTGGGAGATGGGAAGGGATGGGAAGGGGAAACAAAGGAGGAGGCTACAATGCTTGATAAGACATGTACTCATTATCTTGCCCATGTAATTGTAACCCCTCTGTATGGTATTTTCACAATTAAAAAGTATATTTACACCTACGTCCTGAGGAGAAATTGAGAATGTGTGAGACCAAAACCTTTCCATCTAAAGAATTTATAAACACCAACAAAATAGGAAAGAAAATTCACTCACTCACCTTCCATGCAATGTGGTTTTGGCATGACAAAACCATGTCAAATCCAATATCTAGAGAATGCAGCCACCTACCACTGAGCTACCCCCCACCCCAGTCTGATTCCTTCTTCGAATTTTTATATTGTCACACAATTTAACAAATATAGCACTTTGAATAATTTCAAAAAAAGCTCACATAACTGTTTATTTGGGATAACATGGAGGGAGAGTTAGCCTATTAGTTGGTGACTTCAAATAATGTAGCATAATAGTCATTATAAAGAAATTGATGCTATAAACGTCCCTCTACATGATGTGTTAGATAACTCTCACAAATTTTTTTCTGATGATGATAATGACATTTGAACTCAGAACCTTGTGCTTAGTAAGCAATATGCTTAAAGCAAATGCTCCCTAGCTAAAGCAATGAGACCTTATTTCTGCTACTGTTGCTGAATTATGGCTGTGGTATTACTAGATTTCATGAGAATTCTGGCCATTGAGGCTTGCATATTCCACATACCTGTCTTAATTAATCATCAAGGTTGGCAAGCTCATTTTAAAAAGAAAATATTAAACATCTTTTTGCTGGGCTGTCAAATATTCACAGTTCTAAGTAGTTGAGAAATAAAATATTGAAGAAGCATGTTTAGGAATGTGAAATAAACAAATGATGAGCTTTATCAATCATTGGACCTGAAAATTCATTCTAGTTGTATATTTTTTTGGGTCCAGTCGTGAGGCCTGAACTCTGGGCTTAGGCACTGTCCCTCAGCTCTTTAGCTCAAGGCTAGCGCTCTACCACTTGAGCCAGTGTCACTTCCGGCTTTTTTCTTTTTGCTTATGTGGTGCTGAGGAATCGAACCCAGGGCCTCATGCATGTAAGGCAAGTGCTCTACCACTGAGCCACCTTCCCAGCCCCTATCAAGCCTCTCTTAATGTAAACTGCTATTCTTTTTTTTACATATGGCCTGGAATGTTGAAAGTAATTGACATCTTTCCTAAAGGGGAAAGGAAGAGAGTGGTACTGACCTTTGTAAGTCATCGGCCAAAGTCTGCTGTAGAACAAATATTGACAACAAATAATCACAAAGTCTCTAAATAAGAGTATTATATACAGGTATAGAAATCTTGCCTTATTTCGTCATTCTCTTAGGGAGCTGTGCACATATAAATCCACATTTGATAATAATAAAGTATTAATTCTTTAAAGTCAAATAAAATATAGTGTTTACATTTCTTAGGTCTTTGGGGTTAAGGGGGTGGGGGAGAGGAAAAGTACAATTACAAAAGCAGTAATTTCTTTCTTTCTTTCTTTCTTTTTTTTTGTTGTTGGTCGTGGGGCCTGAACTCTGTGCCTGGGTGCTGTCCATCAGCTCTTCAGCTGTAGACTAGCGCTCTACCACTTGATCCTCAGCCCCACTTCCGGCTTTTTTCTGCTTATGTGGTGCTGAGGAATCTACCAAGGGCCTCATGCATGCAAGGCAAGCCCTCTACCACTGAGCCACCTTCCCATCCCCCAAAGCAGCAATTTCTTTAATGTTATTTTTCTTGATCAGTAATTATTGTGTGTCGTGAGACTACATTTAGACTATATTCTTTGAGATGATCTGCAGAACAATCACTTATAGAAGCTGTAAAAAAAGAATAAAGGGGGGCTCTCCTAGTCTCTGAATTTTTTTCCATAAATATTTCTGGCCTTTGAATAGTTTATTTATATTGTATATCACAGTTTCCACTGTAGACAATGCTGATACAGATTTATTGTTCCTCAGTTTTTGCCTTGTATAACATATAACCAAGAAAGGGGAAACCAAATATGTGTTTACTCTAGCATGTCTTCAAGTTGGTGGAATTCTGTTCCAGGATATAGAAAGGTCTTAGTGAAAAATCATGCTCTTGATTAAACATCTGTAACTCTTCATCATTCTTACCATAGTTTATTTAATATCTATTGTTTAATATCTATTAATATCTGTTTGCAATAAAATTTAACCAGGTGGGGTCTTAACCTGGTTTCCCATTAAGGCATGGTAAGTTGTATACCAAAGATATGAGTTGTTATTCAGTGTGTATGAAGAGGATTATGTTGTATTAGTTTTTATTGCGCGCCTTTTATATATGTCCACATGAAGGATACACACTGGTTCCATGGGCATCCTTTGCTGTCAAGCCATTGTTGTGAAGAAATCTCGGCAGTGGCCTGCCCCACCCCACATGGGAGAATGCTTTGTTATGGCCAGGTGGACAGGAGCGCTGTCCATGTTAATGGAAAGACTCCATCTTGCCTGTGCATCCTAGGTGGGGGTAATTGTGACATTAGAAAGATGCTTATTTGGAAGGTCGCCTACACTTCCAAAAAAATACACTGATTGCCTAAAATTTCATGTGTTCTCCTTTTAAATATACACTACATCCAACGGAATGTTAACATCTTCTCCGAAATGTCAGTTATCAGTCTGTTTTCTTCCCCAGGGGGCAGTGTCCCGAGAGTAGAGAGGAGGAACAGGGTCATAGAGGCATCCCCAGGGACCGAGGTGGCACAGGAGACTTGTCAGGACCGAGACCAGGTCCGGTCCACAGCGCATCCGGACGGACAGGACTACACAAGCCTTATTGGTCACGGGATTTATTTGTAAAAGCGGACAGGTAGAAAGGATTTGTTTTGTTTTTGGCTTCTCTTGGTTTATTACAGTTGATCTATGCTTGTAAACAGATAAGCCTGAGATGTCTGAACTCCTGTGTTGGAGGTCTTTGCAGCTGCCTTGGACTTGAACTCAAGCCATGCTCAGAGTGTGAAATCGGTTACTTGTTGAAGTTTTCCTATTGTATCCGTGAAATAGCAGATTGTCATGTTGGTTCATGCCAGGGATTTCTCAACAACATGATGGTTTTTATTTTTCCTTCAGTATTTCAATAAATACTGATATGCCCAGCTTGACCCCCCCCCCCCAAAAAAAAGATAGGTGCTCTACGATCTGAGTTACAGCCACATCCCTTTCTGCTTTCATTTATTTGCAGATTGGATCTTGTATTTTTCTCAGGGCTGACCTTGGATTGTGTTCCTCCTACAATAACACCCCAAATAGATGGGATTACAGATGGGTACCACTACACCTGGCATACAGGTACCCTCCCAAGTGCACATCAGCTTGCATTCTGAGATAGGCACTTACAGATTGCTCACACTGTGGTTGACTCAGGGAACTTCTATTACTGTGCAGTATAGCTTACTGATTTTTCTTTTTTTTTGCGGGGGGGGGGGGTCTGGTTGTGGGGCCTAAACTCTGGGCCCGGCGCTGTCCCTCAGCTCTTCAGCTCAAGGCTAGAGCTCTACCACTTGAGCCACAGCGCCACCTCCGGCTTTTTTTTTTTTCTGCTTATATGGTGCTGAGGAAGCTTACTGATTTTTCTTGATGCATCTAAATATTCCTTACTAGAAATGAGAGTCTTTGTCTTCCATTACTTTACTTAACATGACTAATCATTCCTCTACTGACCAAAAACAACAAGTTAACAGTAACATTTTTGTTGTTTCTATCATTAATGTCCACTATTTGTAATATTTGTGCCATTTCTGGGGTGAGGGGTTGTTGTTGGCAGTGGTGGTAGTGGGTTTTTTCTCTCCTTCTGAGTCATGTGTCTTTGCATAACTAGTAACTTTTATTAGATTCTGAGCTTTATGATCATCACTTCCTTGGGAACTGTATGTTCTGTGTTCTTATGAGCATTCTTGAGCTTTGTCTGGAGCATAGTTAAGTTAGTTGGCAACAGCTAATCCTACAGGGATTCTCTTAAGCTTTGTTGTGAAGAACTGGAACAGCCTTTATAGGCTTGAATTTGTTCTATTGCTACAGAAATATTCTTCTTGACTACCTAATGTCTTATAAATTATGAGAGCTTCCACAGTATGGCTGATGTAAACATGAATTATTCTATGAATTCTGAAGATTGTTCTGTACGGATAATTAGTTTTCTAGCACTCTTCAGTTTTCTGACATGATGACTGGTGCTCAATTGAAAGCTCTAAGGGGAACAGTCTTCCTGGCTCTGTATATTAATCTATACATCTCCCTCTTCAGCCATTTTCTGCCCTTCAAATTGCAAGTACCTATACCTTCCCAGACTTTCAACTCTGTCTTGTCAATCCTGGGACATTGCCATATTTCACTTGAGTTTTCTAACTGTGGTAAGATCTGGAAAAAAAAAATCTCATTGCAATAAACTGGAACAATCGTGTTTATTCCTTTTATTTCCATTTTAAAAAACACTGTCCAAACTACATGACCAGTGTTTGTCAACAATTCTTTCATAAATACTTTTAGATGATTCAAGCAGGGTCTCTGGTGCTGAACTGAGGTGAAATATTCGAATAACACTCAAGGGCTATTATTTAGGCATAGTCCCAAGAAAACAATAATTTTAAATGGACAAAGGAAAGGAATGGACAGAAAAATTCACAAAACAAGAAACAAAAATACTAAATCAAAATTACCTAATCCTAGTTACCATCTAAAGTGAATGCTAAATATTGAGTAAATAATTTATCTTTATGTTGATGTTAATCAAATTTATAACTCATTAAAAATAGTGAAACAATTTTATCTGAGTCTTAAAATGAAATAACTAATTCAATTTGATATCTTATAAGAATATTTATTGCATATATTCTAATTTATTAGATGTATTTTCCAATTCAATTTTATGACTCACTAACATAGCATATTCATTTATTCAATGTTTTAACTTTCTCTGAAACAAGATATATAAGAACTATTTTAAAAACATACAAAAAAGAACTATTATATAACTTGTTTCTTCAAAAAGTTTTAATTTTGACAATCAGCTATGCAATTTTGAAAATTAGACATTTAAACAAAGATTAAAATGAAAAATAAAAAATAAAAATGAGTTGCTTTTAAGTAAAAAAATAAAATACTTACTGTAATTATATGTCCCAATAATCACAAAAATTTTACCATACAAATAGATATGGTTTAGTTCTTTCTTGCTGTTATTTAGACAGTGTCTTAGTAGCCCAAGTTGACCTCAAACTAGAAATATCTTGACTCAGGCTCCTGAGTTTTTGGGATTACAGCTGCATGTTATCATGTTCAGTTTAGTTCATTTCTTTAAGTTAGCCTCATTTCTATCATAATTTGGAGGATTCTCTTACCCAGTCTTCCATTTAAGATTGATAGGCCTTATTCAGAAGAAAATGAAGTAAGAACAGTTATCTTATCTCATAAACTCTGGAGTAATATAGCCTTGAAAACAGATGACAGCTCAAACAATTATGTATCCATGCTAAACTTCAGTTTCAGATCCCTAAAATGGTGATAGCCACACCCATCCAGTGAACTGGTAATAACTATTAAGAAAACACAAAGGTACTTAGGATACTAGTTGGCACTACACTTGTCATTTATTAAGGCTGACATTGTTTTCCTATAAATAAAGCTCTTTAGTGAAGATCAGAACATCCAGCCTGCATTGCTTAATCTCTTTTATCCAATGCTAATGCGCATCTGGAATGTCAAGGTGTAACTTGAAGGGCTGCTATAAAGATTGCTGGGAGAATGAGATGGCCAAATGAGGGTTGTTGAAGTTCAGAGTAATCAGGAAATAACCCTATACCAAGGAGAGAACAAAAGGAAAGCCTGAGAAT
The DNA here is from genome assembly GCF_024711535.1 of Dipodomys merriami. Classification (NCBI taxonomy): domain Eukaryota; kingdom Metazoa; phylum Chordata; class Mammalia; order Rodentia; family Heteromyidae; genus Dipodomys; species Dipodomys merriami. The sequence goes on along the minus strand of NW_027206068.1, from coordinate 22,801,994 downwards.
GGAAGGTTGAACTGGGAACCCAAGATTTCAGCATATGGCACCTATAAGGCTTTATATACCCTTCCTCCTAAGGCTTTACATACCCCTCCTCCAGTTTCAGTCAAGGATGTTTTGTTTTGTTCTGTTCTGTTCTTTTTGACTTCCAATTCGCCATTTTACTGTGTGAGCTTCCCAAATGCTGCCTAGAATTACAGTAATTACCATTATCTCCCCTCCACCCCCCAACATTTATACTTTGGACAACTTAATCCAATCTTTGAATGAAGACAATAATTACCATAAATATTTCAAAACTTTGTTGATATAATACTACATATTAGATGCCTATATACCACAAATACATAATAAGTGTCAATATTATAAAAGCCAAGGAGATTGAAAATCAGAAGTATATCACATAAAAGCTTATAGAGAAACAGGAAGGGCAGACTCTAATGTGAGTCTTAGAATTCCAGAAGCTGTCTCTCTTTTAAGACTCTCTTGCACCTCCAAATGACTTTGAAAGAAAGTATTTAGAGCAATCAGCACCTCTTAGAAGGTAAAATATCTAGGTGAGAAAATGGCTTTTATGTCATACACGAAATGACAGGGACTGTACAGAACAATAGTTTTCATATTTGTAATAGGGGATGGAAAAATCAAAGTTTTGTAACAAGACCTAATTTGAGTTCAAATTTTGCCACTTTGGTACATTTCTTAAGTAATCTGCACACAATTTGTACAACTAGAAAACAGGAAGAACAAAACTACTCTCAGAATTACTCTGAAAATTAAATGGCAATGAATATAATGGACTTTGAATAATAGTAACAATAGTAGTTTTCATTATTGGAGTAGAAAATCATTTAAAAAAAAAAAAGATCCAGATGTTTCCCAGGTAGATAAAAAGGATTAGGCAATTGTTGCTCTATCCAAAGAAACAGCAGCCTTTCCAGGGGTGCTGTCCTAGTCTGACTGGGCCATTATTTCTATTATAATAAAACATCTTCCTGTTATGTACATTTGAGCTAGGTTCCTTGTCTCTCCCAACTGGTACTTCAATGATTGTTACAAATTCATATTAGGTCCAACATTATTCTGCAACCAATTCCTTACCCAAGCTAGAGTTATATATGAGTGTATACAACATAAATGACAGGCATAAAGGTAAGTCCTCAATGCCATCATTTAATCTCCCAGGAATTAGTATTGAAAAAGACTAATTTACTCTAATTAACTATCATATTGTTGCTTTGAATGTTTATTTTCATACTCAATACAATTTAAATATAATGTTTTCACATGTAATAACAAGTCAAAGACAAAAGTGTGAATAATTATAAATACCTCCTTGGTTAAATTCATACAACCAAAACCCTATCTCTCTAGGCAAAGGTTTTTCATTTTAGGTCTACCTGATGATGACAGAAAACAGAAAAATGTATAGTTCAAAATATTAAACTTATGAGACCAATTCCTTTTGTAATCTCTTTATCTCTATTGATCTTTTGTAAAACCCAGAAAACTTAATCTTCGCCCACATTTTCTCAATAGCTTATATTTTACTGCCAAGTTCCATCAATTTGGCAAGCAGATGAGAGCTTTAATCACTGGAGAAAATGGAGGATGGGGGAATGAGCCAAATCAAGTGATTTTTGGTTTCAATAGTCTATTTAATCTGTACAATAAGTATGCCTAAGTGCTCTTACTAAGTGTAATTAGGGATATTTTGAAACTTCTGGTTTTTAAAGAAAAATGGAGGAGGGAATATGTTGTCTATAATAAAACAGATTTGTCTCTAACAAAAAATGGTAATAGGTAAGGTATAATTTAGGATTATCATCTTATTTTCACAATAATCAATTTTAATATTGACAATAAATAGATTTTCTCAATAGCAAAACTAAAATTCAGTATCAATCAAGTTTTAGGTAAGTCTTTTATGGAAATGAAGTATATCAATAATATAGAATGTTTTTTAAAGACACATTGTTACTGCATATTTCATTTCTTATACTTAAAAATCAATGTCACACTAAGCTATAATGAATGGCTGCTAAGTACACTTAAACTGATGTAAACTCATCACACCTCCAGAATCTATCCCTCTAGCAAGAGTACTATAATAACATGACATAAGCCTGTGATTTGGTTTAATTGTATAATCAAACCATGGACTGTACAAAAGGAAAAGGCTATTCATATTAGTGTTACAGACGTTTACAACAGAGCCAATTTTTAATGAAAGGACAGAAAGTACAGTCAATTATTAGATACACATTCACACCTGTTTTCTGTCATCTTTCCAATCCCTAAGTGAGAGATTTAGTCAAAGCAAATAGAATGAAGAAGGACCAGCTGCAAAACCTCACATGGATATTAAAAAGAAAGATTGCACCATGGGTTGTACACATGACAATCCCATTATGTTATGTCCAGGATAGTTCCATTTTCTTATGTATTATTGTCTAGTCTCTTAAAAAGGCTGGTATTCAGAGGTTTAGGCTCTTGACCTAATTTGTAATGGTAGTCTGTCCAATTATCTTTGCTAAATTTCTCCCTGAAGCATAACAGTCTAAAGTCAGAAAAATTAAACAAAATCATTTAATTCTAACCTCCACACTTGAAATTTCTTCTTCGATATCCTGCTTGTCAACATCACATTAGATATCAGGCTTCATCAAGTCATTTATCTTAGAAAGACAGATAGCAAAGATTTTCTGTGCAACATTCAAATGAAAACTATTTGAGCTAAATGAACATGTGGCACCATAATAATAAATGACACCACTAAATGTAGGCAAATTCTATAACGCCATGACCACTCTTGAGGTAACAGTATCTCAAGTTGTTCTGTCTAGATTCTACAAATACTTAATATAAACTTGCATCTTATTTTCCAAAAGCTACCCTTAATATACTTTTGAGGTATATCAACAAGATAGTATCGATCTTAACTATCTGTTTAATTACAAAAAATATAATATAATAATGGGGTGTACAACTGTAATTAGTGTCCTCAAGTGGCTAATGCAGGAAGGTCTCTAGTTCCAGGCCAGCCTGTGCGATACAGCAAGATCCTTTCTCAAATAACTGAAATAAAAAATAAAAGTGGTCTTTTATAAAAATAATCATTTGATATATATTTGTAGCACTAGTTATTGCATTCTAATTGAGTTTCTTTGTTTTATACATATATGTAGTATAATCATATTCATTTTTGGTCATATTCACTTTCCTCATTTAATAGTCACTTTTAAAACACATTAAACTTTCTCCAGTATTACATATAAAATTCAAGTTGTGGGGGGGCTGGGAAGGCAGCTCAGTGGTAGAATGCTTGCCTTGCATGCATGAGGCCCTGATTTCAATTCCTCAGCACCACATAAGCAGAAAAAGCCAGAAGTGGCGCTGTGACTCAAGTGGTAGAGTGCTAGCTTTGAGCTGAAGATCTGATAGATAGCACCCATGACCAACCAAAAATAAATAAATAAATAAATTGTGATTTGTTTTGTAAAAACAATTTGAGCACAGAACAATGAGGAATATAAAAGATTGGAAAAACATAATCTTTTCAGTTAGATAAACAGAGTCAGGCCCTATAACTTATCTGTTATTTGAGGCAAATCATAGAACAGTTGTATTAAGATTTCCAACTGTAAAAAAAAAAAGGAAGACTTCCATGTGCTATTGTGATCCTTTTCTAAGAATATTCTCCTTTGTTCTTAGTTTGTGGTTGCATAGAATGCTGTTTAATTAAGCATATCCAAGTACAGTTATTTGTCTCTTACTATCCATTGGATTAACTTGTAGATTTATAGGCATATTCTAGATATTACAAATGAGGGATGATCACATAAAGTGATGCTTATAGAAATGAACTTGAAGAAACGGAAAGAAGAGGGTTTTTTAAATTGTACTGTTTTCAGTTTTTTCTTTTTTCTCCTTCGGTTTCTTTCCTATTGTCACTGTTTTATTTTAATTTCTGTACCCTATGTCTTGTATGTAAGTTTATCTCATTTGGGGAAGGGAAGAAATGGTCAGACAAAGGGTAAACCAATCCAACAGTGGTACTCATTAAACACTATGTTGGAAAGGAACTTTGCAACTTGGGAGAGAAGGGGGTTTGGAAGGTAAATGTTTGTGATGAATATGCCAATGATCTTGACTTGCTCATTATTCACTGATTCAAAATGTCACATCATACAATTATTTTGTGTCAATAAAACTACACGTTCATTCAAAGAAAGTGAAAAAGAGATGAAAAGAAGGGTCTAAAACAAGCCAGAGGATTAACTCATGCTTTTAAAGAGATTAAAAGAATAGTTTAATAAAAATGCAAATATGAGGCTTGAGCCTTCAAGTAAATTTTCACTAGAAAAAAAAACAAAATGAGGGAGGGGGTAACACTGTTCAAAAAGAAATGTACTGATTACCTTACTTATGTAACTATAACCCCTCTGTACATCACCTTTACAATAAAATTTAAATTAAAAAACTACAGATTTATAATCCTAGAAAAAAAGAAGACCTCAGTTTAAAGTAAGTAGTAAAGGAAAAGTGTTTTCCAAAAAAAGCAAAAAGCAAAACATAAAAAAATAAAAATTCGGATGTACTTGACAAAGACATATTTATGCCTAAATGTTATTACTGGTATTGTTTAACTGATTATATAGAATTATGTAAAACAGCAAGTAAAATATTATTTGTTATAGCATTTGTTGTTAAGTAGGAAGGGTCAAGATACATGTACACAATGCTTATACTTTTATTTTTATACCATAAGTATAAAGGATATGGTTAATGGTGCTCACAAAGTATATACTTTCCAACAAAGGAGGAAATACTAGCTTTTCCATGTCTTCAGATGATTTATAGACTGACTAACATGAAACAAAGGAAAGTAAATACACTTTAATGGAAAAAGTACATTTTTGCAATCCTTGAAAAGAAGTACTTTCAAGTATTTCAAAGGTAGTTGCAGACTCAAGCAAAAACATGTTGTTATATTTTAAAATGTCCAAACATTATTTGTGAAAAATATGATTCACCTGACCCATCCATGGAAAATACCCTCAACCAATCTATGAAACAGGTGTTCTTTCCAGATGATGAAGAATTATTCACTGAGAGGGCTGTGCCTCACAAAGCTGTTGTTGTTTTGTTTTGTTTTAATAAGAGCTAAAATGAAAAGAATAATTCAGAAAACAGAATATTAGTTTCTCTTATCATAAACTTTAGCTGAATAGGATTTAGGGACAGCAACAAGAGAGCAGTACAAGGGCAGGGTGTGTGTGTGTGTGTGTGTGTGTGTGTGTGTGTGTGTGTGTGTGTGTGTGTGTGTGTGTGTGTGTGTGTGTGTGTGTGTGTGTGTGTGTGTGTGTGTGTGTGTGTGTGTGTGTGTGTGTGTGCAGTACAAGGGCAGGGTGTGTGTGTGTGTGTGTGTGTGTGTGTGTGTGTGTGTGTGTGTGTAGCTCAGTGATCAGTCAGTCAGTTCAGCAATAAATCCATTCCTTTTAGATGCTGATTTTAACACACTGCTGAAGTATATCACCTAGGAGAGAGAATCCAATCTCTTCCAGGTTTATTTATGACAAAGCACCCAGACCTGAAGTCCAATTTGTTTGTGGAATTGCAGTCATTCTGATTCAACTAAACAATAAATGAATCTGCCTTTCATAGCTTCAACTCCAGAGCATAAAAGAAAACAAAAGGGAACTGCATCACAACAAAACCTTACAACGCAGGGCACAGTTAAAGGAACAGTGGGAAAGTAGTTTTAGGAATGGATTAAAAAAAAAAAAAGCCACAGGTTACAAAGCACAGTTCATTAGCCTGGACCACCACCTGTGTACTTTTTTACACCAGTTGTATTTCTCCTAGTGAGCCATTCATGGCACACAAATGAGTTTGCTAAGTTTTCGGATAATCCCACTTAACTCTGCATGTCATGTACAACAGTAAGCAGTGGCCATTAGTCCACTCCACAGCTTTCTCCAACTCAACTCATATTGCGCCTACAGAACAACTAGATCATGATGCTAACTAATTTAGAAATATTTGGGGGGAAAAAACAGAAAGATGTCTAGAAAAAATAATTTGATTTATGAATATTCCTCCACTAATTAAGTTTTAGATGCTGGCATATCTTCTATTTTCATAATGATACCAATATTTACAATCAATTGCCTGGTGTTCTGACTTGTATTTGTTAATTTGTTACATTTACTAAGTGATCTATTACTAGAGAATGAAAAAGAGACATTAACAGACTTGTTTCTGCCAAACCAAAAAAAAAAATTATATTTTAGGCACCTTTTTGCAATAAGAGATGAAAAATATTTTAATAAAAATAATTGCTTATTCATTTCATCTCAAGTACACTCTTTTCAAGGAAAAAAAACACAGATTAAAAAAAAACCACAATGGCATACTGTTACCCTCTTTGCTGGGCATTTGGTCATTCCCAAACCACTCATTAATCTAAACATGAAATATCTGTTTACCAGATATTTTAGTATCAAATATTTATTATGGTGAAAGTGTTTTCTATCACTAGTAATTTACCATGTAAAAATCTTTTAGAATTAAAAGCTGTGATATAACTGAAACAATCTGGCAGAAATGCACATTGTGCTGTAAATTCACAAGTTCTTAGAATTGATATTCTTTTATAGGTCAGTGATTTTCACAACAATACCTACTAATGGTGGGTTTACAATTGTATATGCCATGAAAGTTATATGCTTTAGAGAAAATAAAATATTCAGCTCTATATATGTTTCTTAATGGTTTTAATTAAATATTTACAAACTGCTTTGAGGGATGTAAAATTATCCATTTGAAAAGAACAATCCAATTTCTATAAAAACTCTTTCTTATATCTGAAGATGTAATGCAGCTTTCACAGTTCTTTCTTCATAAATTGTGTTTCTTAATGTAAGAATTTGTCTGAAGCTATACCTAGTAAATTGTCCCACAACAAAATATTTTCATATCTGTAAAAATTATGGCATGCATAAAGGAGAAGAGAAGTAGACTTTGTTTTAACCAAGTTTAAAAAAAAAACAAAAACATTTGTTTGAATCTTGACAATTACTTCTCAAAAGAGATAATTTCCCTACACCTTAGAAGGATGTTCCTATCTTCTGAAAGTCCATATTCAGAGCTCTTTCCCTCAGGTGTGAGTTTAAATAAAGCATAATTTATTCATTTGTTGATACATCTGATAGGAAACAATTATCAAACAATAAGTGGAACAAACTGAACAAACTGTGAGTATGTATGTGTGCATAGGCATGCAAATGTTCATGTATGTGTGGGGTTATGTATCAAAATGTATCATTACAAAAGATTCAATTCATAGTATAAACTCAGACCTAGCAAGTAGCTCCACAAACACAAATCATTATTACAGATAAGCAAGGACAACAAAAAGTATATGCACATTTTAAATAGTTGCCATATGATTTCAGAAGAGAAAATCTAGTATGCATGGTTGTTGGAAGAAAGGGAATGAAGAACTAATTACAATGGAAGATCAGGGAAGAAAAGAATATCAGCATATGATGAATACAGGATTCCAATATTAGGCTTGAAACCAATACTAAACTGAGGTTTTTGACCATTTAACTTTTTTAAGTTCTATTTTTGAGAATCTGTGAAGAATCTATACGTGATTAGTAACAGTGGCACAAAATGCAGTTATTCAGAGATATATGTTGATATTCTTTAGGAACTTTCAGAACTCAAGCCTTAGAAATCTGGTGTTGCTATTACAATTAAACAACTTTGAAGTTTTTCTGGATACTACATTTTAAAAAAAACCTAAGAAGAATGTCCAAAAAGAAATGTACTCATCACCTGACTTAGGTAACTATAACTCCTCTGTATATTACCTTTATTATAAAAAAATAATATAATTAGACAATTTAAAAAATCTTTGCGGGTCCAAAATTGATAATGTCAATATTCATGGGTGTTAATTCTGTGTCTATAATGAAATAATTTCCTTAAAAGTAAAAATAAACAGGAGAGTTAACAAAACTTACATAAATTTTCACTAATATTATCAGGTTTCCTGCTTATTATATTCCATTCTAGGTATAAAACAGTAAGAAAAGAATATTGAAAAGATTCACTGTAAAAAAAAAATTGTGTGAAAAAGGTCTCGGCTAGAGTTACAGCAGGGAAAAAAGCTATCATTTGTCCTCTGAAATGAACTAGAGTAGAGACAATAGTGACAGAATGTGCAGGTGTCAGAGGTGAAAAGAAGCTGGCTGTGATTCTACTGGGCTGCAGGAACTGACAGTAAATAAAGATCTTGACAGAAAAAAAAAAAAAAAACAAGGTCTAGGACATAAAAAGGGCATCAACAATCGGATGAGAAAAAACTCCAAGAAGGACTTTAACCAAAAAGTCTAATGTGGTCTGTTTCAGAATAAAAACACAAAACCTAATTGGGGTGAAAGTTTGTTATCAAAGGATTTCAAAATACTAATCAGTGTGTGTTAAAACTCTGAAAACTTGCTATACACAACTTCACCTAATGTTAGAGAATTATTCAGGTCACAGATTCCAGAAAATAATGCTTATAAAAGCCACACACTTAAAGTAAATTAAGGGCACTGTGACCTTCAATGAACTACGGAGGACAATGATAACTCAGACCAAGAAGTGTGTATGCAGCATAGCCAGACCCAGTATATAAAGAAAATAAAATTCAGGAATCTTGGGTGAAAGCCAATGTCCTGAACCATACCTATAATCACAGCACTCAGCAGTCTGAGGTAGCATTGCAAATTCATTCGAACACAGCATGAGGTATCCAATAACTATGCTATCTCAAAAAAATAAATAAGTATTGAATGGAATTTTTCAATTAAAATGTCATTATTTTCTGAAGACAGAAGTATTAAAATATATGTGGAAATTAACTCTACAGACTGCAGTGACAGTTAAAACTGATTCACTAAGTAGTAAAATTTATACACCCAGTTGCTTTTTACTAGAGTTACGCACCACACATATCCTACCAACTGCATAGATACTCATGGGAAGAAATTTCAGAAAAGTCTTAAAAAATTGTTTTGAGCTGGGTTACAGTGGCTCACATTCAGAAGACTGAGATCTGAGGATCATGTTTCAAAGCTAGCCCAGGCAGTAAGTCTGTGAAACTGTTATCACCAATAAACTTGAAAAACAGAAAAGAAAGAAGGAAGGAAAGGAAGAAAGGAAGAAAGGAAGGAAGAAAGGAAGGAAGAAAGGAAGGAAGAAAGGAAGAAAGAAAGAAAGGAAGGAAGAAAGGAAGAAAGAAAGAAAGAAAGAAAGAGAGAAAGAAAGAGAGAAAGAGAGAAAGAAAGAGAGAAAGAAAGAAAGAAAGAAAAGAAAGAAAGAAAGAAAGAAAGAAAGAAAGAAAGAAAGAAAGAAAGAAAGAAAGGAAGAAAGGAAGGAAGGAAGGAAGGAAGGAAGGAAGAAAGAAAGGAGGAAAGAAAGATAGAAGAAAGAAAGAAAATAGAAGTGAGGCTATGGCTCAAGTAGTATTGCTCTAACCTTGAATTTAAAAAGCTCAGGGACAGGACTCAAGCCCTGATTTCAAGCCCAGGAAAAGCACACACACAAAATAATGTTACGATACTATGAATGATAGAAAAAAAGCAAGTTAGTCAGTTCTCACAGAAACAAAAATCTATTTCTCTTCTTTTATCTTGATTTGTCCATTTCAAAATAAGGTTAATGGTCCTAAGCATTTTACAACAATCTTAGAAGTCTTTGAATATACACAAATCTTCAAAGGGGGACATTTTATAAATATGGATTGTAAAACCTACAGAAATTTTTGTTTTCACCTATCAACCTGTCATTTACTAAATAGAAATGAACAAAATGCTATTTTGTGGATGAAATTGTTGAAAAATAGTATTTCAGAACCTAATATGGCTCTCCAAGTGTTATTTTGAGCAAAATTCCAGACTGTCAGAATAAAGAATACTTCATTTACTTTTAATGTGTGAATTTTATCAATGTTACATAGGAAAAAAGGAAAAATAAACACATTATATATGCTTCCCAGACATTGTGTGTTTGTATTTATGTGTTTGTATGTTTGTGTGTGTCTGTTTGTGTTGTTTCTGAAGAAGATTTTCAGTTCTATTATTAATATACACCTCCAAACATATCAGTAATTCTCAAATGTAAGTCAAACAATATGAGGGAAAAAACCCTCTAAGTTATCCATTATCTTACATGCAGATATAATCACATCATATTTGCTATGTATTTTCCATATTAATACACCAAAATATCCTGGACCAATAAAACAACTTCACCACCTCCCCAATCCCATTTGTAAAAACACTACCACCAATATATTTTATGATGTAATTTCTTGCCACAGCATTTAAAGGGGGTATTTAAAAGGCCTGAAAGATTAAAAATGTCTATTTGTATCATAATAAACAACAGTAATACTTCTAAATGATATCTCCAACATGAAGATGGGATGCAATCAAAAAGACAGTAAGCAGGGCAATATCGACATTCTAAGTATGGGGTTTGCATATGCCACACCACAAACAAAACGAATGAGAGGACAAGTAAAGAGAAAAATAAGAATAGTAATCGGCAAGTTTAGAAAAGACTCGTCCATATAAAAATCATTCACAACAGGATTTATTTATGGAGAAACTCCTGATTATAATAATAGAAAGTTTTGAGAATTATTATCATAGTAACTTATATCTAATTACATGTTATATTCATTTATTATTATATAAAGTTTAACCAAACTTTCACATATATTTTATTCAACAAAATACTGTGAATTATGGACTATCTATGTGGGTAAACAGTTGAGGGAAAAAGGGCTGGAAGATAACTGAGCTATCCAGAATCTAAAAGACAAAGCCAGGGATTGAGGAAGCAGGACTTGAACTAAAGCCTACTAATTCCAAATATCATGTTTTTGTTAACACAATCATGTTTAGAAAGCCCAGAGTGCTGGCAGTGTCCTTTAATAATTATTTAATAAATATTATTAAATACTTTGACTAACATTACAATTCTCATAAAAAAGGTATTGATGGGTTGCTTCAAATCATACAGTAATGCTCACATACTAGCTTTATCTATATTCTATTGTTTAAAGCCATAATTAACAAGAAATACTTCTGGAAACAATAAGTACCTTTGTTTTTCCACAATAATTCAGAGGTTCTAAAGTTTAATTATTAAAAATAATAAATCATGAAAAATTATCTTTCCCAAAAGATAAAAAGTATAGAGGTTGCTACCAAACATTGCATTTTTTTCTGTGGAAAATAAGATCTTTTTTTTTATTAAAACAAAAGAATTAGTAACTTGATTTAAAAATATTTCAGCAGGCTCACTTTTAAAAGAAACTCATCTGTTCTCTTTCCTGTTTTAAAGTACTAGGCTAAACATGCAATAGCTATATGCATCTAATCATATAACAATATTTATGAAAATGAACTCCAGGAAAAGGAATAAGAAGTTTTCTTTCTTTGCTGTTGCTTTTGTTTTCTTTTGCTTTGGTTTGTTTATTTGTGTTTGTAAGAGTAAGGGGGGACAAAGTGATGGTGGAACAAAGGATAAACAAATGTAGAAGTGATATTCACTAGAGACAAAATTGAACATAAACTATACAACTTGTGGGTAGGGACAGGAGGGAAAAATCTGGGGTGACATGGTAGAAAAAGAAGTACTCTTTATCTGACTTATATAACCATAACCCTCTGTACATCACCTTTACAATAACAGAAAATAAATTTCAAGTAAAGAAAATTATAAAAGTTACAATAAAGTATTATTCTAATTAAATGTATGCATAGAAAATATTTATTTACCAAAGTTTGTTAGAATATAGCATATGTAAATGTGAAACTTCATTTTGCTTTGAAATCACAGATTTATGATATTACATCTTCAAATGATATATATATATATTTATATATGAACTATAATAATTTTTTTGGTCACTGTCCCTGAGCTCTTCAGCCCAAGGCAAGCGTTTGACCATTAGAGCCACGGCACTACTTCCAATTTTCTGGTGGTTTTTTGGAGATAGGAGTTTCATGGACCTTCCTGCTAGGGCTGGCTATGAACCACAACACTCAGATCTCACCCTCCTGAGAAGCTAGGATAACAGGCATGAAGCACTGGCACCAGAGTTAATAATTACTCATTTTAAAACTCTTGAAACCAGGATTCCTGAGGAAGATGGTGGAGGAAAACCTGGGGTCTAATCAAGCTCTCACATAGAAAGCAGTTTTAATGTTCCAATGCAAAGTTCTAGGCTAGAGAGTCACACTAAGTGTGCCATCACAGTACAGGGAGTTTGGCCACAGAGGAAAAATCCAGCCAGCTTGATTAAAGAGATGGATTTGACCACTTGCCAGTGTCTGCGGCAGCAGCAGCTGCTGCTGCAGCCACCATACAAACAGAGAAGGACCCGGGACAAAGGTACCAGAGGCAGTGCGTGAGTGGATTCTACTTAAGCTAGCAAGAACTGAGAAGAAGCAGGAATCTTCATCGTACTCACACAGACAGTCACAGACTGTTCACAGGCCTGAACCAAGGGATAGGCATGAGTACCCAAGACATCCTCATTCCTTCTCACAAAGCAGCTGTGGGAAGATAACCCCTCAGCCACCACAGGAGAAGAACTCGTCTTTGATACTGATAAAGACCTGGGCCAGAACAGTCAGCATGCAATTCAGACCTTGAAGGAAGACAATAGGAGCCTGATTCAACAAGTCACAGGAACCTGACCTGTCCAGCTCAGCTCCATCCAGGGAAAAGTTGCCATTCGCAGGAGAGAAAGCTCCACCCATGGAGGAGTGACTTTCTTCATTGAGTAAACAGAACCAGAGGCTGCCCCTCCCCACTGCAGACAAGGCAGCAGACCCAGTGGCAGGAGGGGTAAAAGAAAAACAATTGAAACTCAGTAAGAATAAAACCTGAGAATGGCTCCAGGCTGGGCTTTGTGAATGTCTCAAGAGCTAGCCCCGCTAACAGGCCTCAACCATACTCACAACCAATCCCTGTCACAGCAATTCCAAGCTAAAGGAAACAGCTATCTCCCTCTTTTGTGATACTCAAAGTAGATCTCCCTCCTACTGAACTACTCTGGGAAGACAGTCATAAAGGTCTGGGTAAGACAGAGCTTCTTTTTGCCTGCTGAAAACAAACTGAGTTAAGAAAACAATTAAGCTATAGGAAACCAAACACCACAAGCAAACTACAGACTCCACAAAGAGACTGGTTATGGACACAGGGGAGACACAAGATCCCTGCCCTGCCCCAATCCAAAAAAAATCGAAGAACACTTTTTCTACCTAATTTTAATTTTTTTTGTTTTCTCTTATGTCATCATTTTTATTTTAGATGCGTGTATGTGCTTTTTTAAACTCTTTTTACTCTTTTCGCTTTGGTCTTTATTGGGTTATTTTTGAGAGACTTAATTGTTGTTGTCCTCATCCCCAGACATATACTGTACTCGATTATTAGACTTGTGTGTGCATTATCAGACTTGTGTGCAAACCTAATTTAGAAATTGATTACTTAATTCACAAATTCTCAGCCTTAACTCCTATATATTTCTTCATCCTAATTTAATTTTTCATTTTTTTCATTTTTTTATTTTTCAATTTTCTTTTTCTTTATCTCTCTCCTCCTTTCCTTCTATCCTTCTCCTCTCTCAATATTATTCCTTTATAATTTTTAAGTTTCATATTTTAATTTTTAATTTTAATTTTTTATTTTTCCTTCTTTATCTCTTTCTTCCTTTCCTTCTGTTTCCTCTTTGTCAATTTACACCTTGGTTAAATTTACTCTCTCCTTTTCCCTCCTCACATTCCTCTAATCTTATTTTCCCCCATAATTCTCCCGAAACTTATTAATTTCTGGTCTGCTGAATCCTTTTTTGATGTTTTTAGTCCATTAATCCTTAGTTGCTTGTTGTTGAACTAGATTATATCTGTTCAACTAGATTGTATCTCTACTCATTTTGACTACTTCACACAATCTGTGCAACTACTGGGTTCTGATTAATGCAGGCCTTAAAATAGTATTCTACTGTTAAATTGGCTTTCATACCAAATGGGCAGAACAAGTCAGAAAAAATAAATAAAAAATAGCAAGTCCAGGTATCTCAACTTCTACTCATGATAATCAGGTGACAGGGCAGTTAGTGAATAATCAAGACAAGAACACCCAAAATGCTCTACAAACACTACTGGTAAACATGCTGAATGAAAAAATTGAAAGCCTACAAAAGACTCTGTGTGAGCATGATAGGGAAATGCATGAGCAGGATAGGGAAAAGTGTGAGCATGAAGAAGCTAAACAAAGATTAATAGAGGAATTCTGTGAGCTTGAGGAAGCTAATCAAAGATTAATACAGGATTGCAGGAGTGGGATGAAAATAGGCAAAGATTAATACAGGAAATTTGTAAGCATGAGGAAGCAAATCAAAGATTAATACAGGACTTGCGTGAGCAGGATTAGAATAGCCAACAATTAATTGAGGCATTCATGGAATACACAAGCAGACAGCTGAAGGAATCCCGGGAGGCCACAAAAGGAATGCTGAATGGAGCCCATCAGAAGGAAAGGGAGTCCAATGAAACTATAAACAATCAACTAAGGGATTTGAGAATGAACACTGAAAACCAAACTAAGGAAATAGAGAAGTCCATAAAAAATCTAAAACAAAACTCCAAGAACCTGAAGTCATCAAAGCTGACCAATGAGAAGGAAAGGAAAGGAAAAACAAAGTAGAAAGTCTTGACAGTAGGTTAGACAATGTAGAAGATGTAAACTCTAGGATTGAAGACAGCCTATGTATTGTAGAGAAAGAAAAGACAACTATTCAAGACAAATACAAGAAATACAATAGATCTATTCAAAATTTAGAAGACAACATCCGAAGGCCTAATATGTAGATAATGGGTGTAGAGGAGCACCTAGAGACAGAAGTTAATGGTCTACGAAATTTATTTAACAAGCTCCTAGCAAAAAACTTCCCAAACATGCAAAAAATATAGGCCTATTCAGATACAAGAAGACTTTAGAACCTTAAATAGACCATACGAGAACAGGACAGCCCACCATCACATTATAATCTACAAAGGATCAATTCAGACCAAGGAGGGTATGCTTAAAGCTGTCAAGCAGTAAAGATTAATCATCTATAAAGGGAAACCAACTAGAATCACCTCAGATTTCTCAGCAGAGACAATTAAAGCAAGAAGAGCCTGGAATGATGTATGCCATGCCTTAAAGACAAACAACTATCAACCAAGAATACGGTACCCAGATAAACTCTCCTTCATAATCGAAGGTAAAATAGAAATTTTCCAAAGCAAAAAAAAACCCTACAACAATATATCTCCACCAAATGAGCTGAACAAAAGATACTTAAACATGTCTTACACATAGAAAATGAACAAGAGCACAATAAAGGACAAGAAATAGCCCCCCATACAGAGAATCCAAGAATCAGCAAAGCTGTTTCAATATATGCAAGTCAATTAATATAATTCATCGCACAAACAAGAGCAAGGGTAAGAACCACATGATTATCTCAATAGATGCAGAAAAAGCATTTGACAAGATCCAATGCCCCTTTATGATGAAAGCTCTCGTAAAACTAGAAATCCATGGAACATTCCTCAATATAATAAAGGCTGTGGATAACAAACCTACAGTCAGCATTATACTTAATGGTAAAAAGCAAATGCCATTTCTTCTAAACTCAGGAACGAGACAAGGATGTCCATTCCCTCCACTTCTCTTCAACTTAGTATTAGAATGCCTAGCTACAGCAATAAGAAAAGATACAAACATAAAGGGGATGAAGTAAAAGTCTCCCCCTTTGCTGATGACATGATCTTGCATTTAAAGAATCCCACTAACTACACTCCCAAATCACTCGAGCTTTTTCGAAACATTGGCAAAGTAGTAGGGTATAAAATTAACCCTCAAAAATCAATGGCTTTTCTGTATGTCAACAATGAAAGGAGTGCAGCTGTAATCAGAAAGCAACTCCTTCTGAAACACAAAAAATAAAATACCTAGGAGTTATCTAAAAAAGTGAAGGACCTCTATGATGAAAACTGTAAAAACATAAGAAAGTAAATTAAAACAGAACTAAGGAAGTTGTAAAACCTCGCATATTCCTGGATTGGGAGGATTCACATTGTGAAAATGGCAATACTGCCAAAGGCTATCTATAAATTCAATGCTATACCTATCAATATTCCAACTTCATTCTTCAATGAAATAAAAGAAACAAACCAAACATTCATATGGAACAATAAAAGACCCCGAATAACAAAAACAATCCATAACACACTTAGAACAGTGCTGGAGGAATATCAATACCAAATTTCAAACTCTACTAAAAAGCCATAGTAATCAAAACAGCTTGGTAATGCACAGGAGCAGACTTAGGATCAATGGAATAGAACTGAAGACCCGGAAATGAACCCACAGACCTATAGCCACCTAATTTTCGATAATGGAGCTTAGAAAAAAAAGAGAATGGAAGAAAGACAGCCTCTTCAGTAACTGGTGCTGGCAAAATTGGTTAAACCCCTGTAGAAAACTAAAGCTAGATTCTTATATATCACCCTGCACCAGAATCAACTCCAAATGGATCAAAGACCTCGGAGTCAAAGCAGACACTCTGAAAACATTACAGGGTGGAATAGGAGAAACTCTAGGGTTCCTTGGAACAGGCCGAAATTTTCTTAATAAAGACCTAGAAACACAGCAAATCAAAGAAAGGTTGGACAAATGGGATTGCATGAAACTGCAGAGTTTCTGCATGGCAAAGGACATAGCTATCAAGATCAATAGAAAGCCCACAGATTGGGAGAAGGTCTTCACTAACCATACAACAGACAAGGATCTCATATCTAAAATATACCTGAACTCAAAAAATTAAATCCCCCAACAACAAATCCTCAAATATACAACTGCCCAATAAATAAATGGACTAAAGACTTAAAGAGAAACTTCTCGGAAGAGGAAATAAGAATGGCCAATAGAAACATGAAGAAATGTTCAACCTCTCTAGCCATAAAAGAAATGCAAATCAAAACACCATTGAGATTCCACCTCACCCCAGTTAGAATGGCTATTATCAAGAACTCCAATACAACAGAAGCTGGAGGGGATGTGGCCAAAAGGGAACCCTACTATGTTGTTGATGGGAGTGTAAACATGTTCAACCACTTTGGAAAGCAGTATGGAGAATCCTCAAAAGAGTCCACATAGAACTCCCCTATGACCTAGCAATCACACTTTTGGGCATTTACCAAATGATGACAAGCAAGGCCATACTAAATCTACCAGTACAACTATGTTTATTGCAACATTATTTACCATAGCTAAGATATGGAACCAACCCAGATGCCCCTCAGTAGGTGAACTGATCAAGGAAAGGTGGCATATTTATACAATGGAATTCTATGCCTTCATCAGAAAGAATGGCATTGACCCATTTGTTAGGAAATGGAAAGACTTGGAAAAAATTATATTAAGTGAAGTAAGCCAAGCCCAAAGAATCATAGGTTCCATGGTTTTCCTTATTTGCCTTAACTAGTATAAGTATAGGACAAGCAGAAAAGGTCAAAAGCTACGTACATATGACCATATAAGATGATGTTAAGTGAAATGAACCCCAAGATAGGACACAAGTGATTTTTTTCTTTCTTGCTATTGTTTTTAACGTATTAAAAATGTACTATGTGATTTTCTTTGTTCTCTTATATGTTCTTCCCCAAGGGTATAACCCCTGTTTTCTCTGTATTAGATGTCGATGCCCTGCATCTTGTGTATATATTTTTTTAATTTGGGGAGGGGAAGGGAAATAACAAAATGCTGAAATAAGGATACAGGTTGACCCATTGTAACAATGAGATGTACACAATACTATGTTGAAAACGAACTTTACAACGTGGGGGGAGGGAGTAAGAGGAGTTGTGTAGGAGGGGTGGGATGGAATGATAGGGAAAAACAAAGGAGGAGGTAACAATGCTCAATAGGTAATGTATTCATTATCTTACTCATGTAACTATAAACCCTTTGTACAGTATTTTTACAATAAAAACATTAAATATTCTTGGAACCATCATTTAATATTTTGTACAAATATCACTTTTACTATGTGTGAGAAAAAGACATACAGTAACATTCTTAATACTAAAGTAGCTACAAGTGTGACTCTAGGGACACATTTTCATTCACTGTGTAATATGGTACACATTTTTTTCTTCATTTAATTTACTTTGAAAGCCAATTGAAGATGATTAGAATATACCAATGAAATATCACATAGAAGGAAGATAAAGTCAGAAAAATGCATTGCATGTTTAAATATGTAATGTCATTTTTAGGTATTAGAAATTTATCCTCTCCTCCATAGATGTTCATTAGAAGTCTACTGTTCAGAGGCCTAGACTTCCTTGAGTGATGACTTGTTTATAACTGAGTGCAGGACTATTATCATTTTACAAAATTATCAATAGAAAACAAAATATCCCTAGAGGTAGCTCTTTGATAATTCAATTCTCTATATGAATTACAATATTAACTTATCCCATGCTGCAAATACGAACTCTCTGAGAAGATATTACAAAATACTTGAACTAAGAAGATGTTGTACTGACAAAAAATAACAAACAGTGAAAAGAAGCAGTCTGAGATACATGTTTGAAAAGTATCTGTATAATTGGACAGCTCTACACAACATTATAAAGGTAAGATGAGCCCATCAATTTTGTGGGTACACCTCTTAAACTACATACCATTTATAAAAATGAACTAGAGTTACACAATTATACCCTGACCAATACCAAAGCAAAAACTTTCCTTTAAGATGTGAATTGAATTATGACCTTACACAACTCAAAAAGAAACAAACAAAATGCATTCTGAGAAACTATAAAAGAAAAAGGCTACAAAGATTGAATTTGGTTGGCAGTGTTTCACATAGACTTCATAATATTTCCCACTGAAAGCTGACATACCAAAAATGTTACCTACTAAAAAAGGCTAATATGATATAGTACATACTATTATAGATTAACAGAAGTATTTATTTGGCTATTTTAACTGAAAACCCAAAAGCCCATCATTCTGGAGACAGACAGATTCAAATCACTCATTACTAAATTAAACATTTTCTGCTTTCACTGCATCTCATTAAACACACTACTGCAAGTTTAAATAACTCACTGCTTTCATTTGCAGAGTCACCCATTTTGTTATTGCTTATAGCAACCTAATTTGGCATATAATAATTCATGTTTCTTATTACACTGAAGTATTAATTTTTAATATAATTGCATTCTTTCATCCAACAAAAGCTAGTTCAGTTGGGATTTTACTCAAGTGATTCTTCAATTATTATACAAGGAAATTATTCTAATACTTTGCACCTCTCTGCCCCACTGATTCATTTCTGTGTAAATTAAAAAATCATTAGGAGCTTATTAAAACAAGCTTATTTGTTTAAGCAAAACAGGGAATGATTGCATTAGTATAAACTACATGGCTTACACCTTTATAAAAAAATTATTTATTTATTTATTTATTTATTTATTTATATTGTAAAGATGATATACAGAGATGTAATGAATACAGTCCAGTAATTCATACATTTCTTTCTGAACAGTGTCACCTCTTCACTCATTTTCTCCCAGTGTTTGACCTCCTGACTTCCCTCTTCCACAAGTTGTAGTTTATTTCCAATGTAGTGTGTACTGAGTATCACTGCTACATTTGTTTACCCTTTGTCCCATCATTTCTATGCTCCCCCAAAACAGATAAACTAATAATATAGGACAGAATTTACAGAAAGGTACAGAACCAACATATAAAAATGAAGGAAAAAACAAAAGGCAAAATAACAAAAAAAACCATTTCCCTTTCTCAGAGTTCATTTCGACAAACATTACAGTATACGACTGTATGAACATAGCCATTGAGCCTTTGTGATGCTCTCCTTAGAATAACCTCCTTTAGTCTCACTATGTGAATTTCTAGACACCTGTATAATTTATTATATCCAAGTGCATATTTTTGTTTTAAATCATCCAGTGTGTTTACTTGTAGATTCATAGGCACATTGTAATTACTACAAAGGAGTGTCAAGAGCGACCCTTAGCAAATCTTACCAGAAAAAAAAAAGAGAACACACCCAAATAAACAAACTCAGAGATGAGAATGGAAACCAAGATTCAGAACATTATGAGAATGCTTCTCAAACCATTATGTTAATAAATTTGAGAACCTAGAAAAATGGACAAATTTCTAGCAAATACTGACATGCCCAAAGTAAACCAAGATGATTTAAAGCAACTTAACAGACCCATATAAATTTTTAAAATAGAAACATCAATAAGAGAAGCCAAAGGGCTGAGGCTCAAGTGGTAGAGTGCTAATCTACAGCTGAAGAATAGAGGTACAGCGCTCAGGCCCAGAATTCAGGGAAAGAAAAAAAGAAAAAAAAAAGAGAGAGAAGTCAAGGACCGATGGATTTACAGTGGAATTCTACAGGCCTTCAAAGCAGAACTTCACGCCAATACTTCTCCAACTTTTTCAACTGAAAATGAAAGTTCACTACCAAACTCTTTCTATGAAGCCATCATAACCCTCATTCCCAAACCAGGCAAGGACTCACCAAAGAAAGAGAACTATAGACCCATTTCTTTGATGAACATTGATGTAAAACTTCTCAACAAAATTTTGGCCAACCGACTTCAACAATTCATCCAAAAAATCATACACCACGATCAAACAGGATTCATTTCAGGGATGCAAAGCTGGTTCAATATACGCAAATCAATTAATTTAATTCATCACATCAACAAGAGCAAGGATAAGAACCACACAGTTATCTCCATAGATGCAGAAAAAGCATATATATAATACATAAACATACATATTATAAAATATATAATATATAATGCCTAAAAGTGATCCTAACATTTTAACTCTAAGACATTGTTTGATAGCATATTCATAGGCAGAATATTTCAATTATAATACACTATACTAAGCTTCAAAGTTAAAGAAAAATTACCAACTGTATTTTAATTAATGTTTTACACTAAAAGTAAAATACCAATATATTAACAAAGTCTTAAAATATGTCTCATATAATAATTCGTTACTTTTCATCTGTGATCATGGCTATCACTGATAAGACACTGGGATCATTTGCCATCTCCTTTGTCTTAGAGTAAGATACTTAGGATAAAAGAATACATACAGATTTGAATCAATGAGCTAGCTTAACAGAAACAAATCCTTTGGGTAAGAACATTTCTGTATCATTTCTTCCAGAAACAGCACATGAAGATTGTTTTATTTTATGTGTATCATATTGGCAAACACCTCTAAAATCCTTGCCCTTTAGAAACTAATTTTCTATAGCAGAAACCTCTTTTTACAATAGTCATATAACCTGTAGAATGAAAAGTTAGTGTTTGATTATGACACTAGCTATGAACTGATTACAGACTAGAGAATGAGATAGACCAGAAACAGACTGACCAGTTCTAAAGAAGATTAAATGATATGACAGGACTCTAAATAAATTCATGTGCTATACCAAAAGGATGTGCATCACTTTAATGTTAGGGAAAGTGAATATGAAAGCATATGTTAAGCTCCAAGCCATTTTCCATTAACAAAAAGAAAAAGCCTTGGTAAATGTGGATCAGTAGTAAAGAAAAGGATAAATCTCCCAGAGGTGGTTGGGCTTGATCCAATGGGTGAAAATAATACCCTCAATTGACAGTATTAATTCCAATTGTCCTCACCTGAGTGTTTTATGCCAAAAAGGTGTTAATTGTTTAAAGCAAGCTTGTTTACAGATAATTGGCAACAATTATCAAGTTGATGAGCTTCACAGGGCATTGGGATAATTTAGTACCAACCGAAAGAGACAGACAGCATTTCTAAAATGTTGCTTATTTTAGCAGAAAACAGTTTAAGACAGACTCATTTCCACATGGCTCAGCTGACAGTCAGCTTCCCACATAAATTCATGTTGAGTACGTTTTCCAAATGTCCCTGAACAGAATAGGCTATATTACTGAAAGCCACTTCTTATTTGAAATATGTTCTATTAAATAATTTTTCCTACACTGTGGCCTCATTTTTTTGGCACAGTATATTGAACTCAAATTAAAATCTCAACTTTTTGTTGAGATCTCCCTTTCTCAATGGAGTCTAATAAACGTATTTGATTCAACAAACTCTTATAAAACAGTTACAGTGTTCCCTGAGCTGTGCTGATGAAAAGCGGACTAAGAGACTAATCCTAATCTTCAAAGAGGTAACTGGATAGAAGTGATGCAAAGGAATGAATCAGAAGAAACTTCATGGAAGGGACACGACTTGAAATGGAATCTGAAAGATAGAGTAGAGCTTCAGAGGGTAAAAGAGCATGCTTAGAAACAAAATCAATAAGCAAAGATTAAGGAGAAATAAAACACTGGTTACTCAAGGGCCCAAAATGGCATGTAGAAGAATGGTTAACTAATAGATAACTAGTTAACTAATTGATATCTTAAAACTATGAAGGCTCGGAAGGTGGCTCAGTGGTAGAGTACTTGCCTTGCATGCATGAGGCCCTGGGTTCTATTCCTCAGCACCACATAAGCAGGAAAAAAAAAAGCCAGAAGTGGCACTGTGGCTCAAGTGGTAGAGCACTAGCCTTGAGCTGAAGAGCTGAGAGACAGCGCCCAGGCCCAGAGTTCAGGCCCACACCTGGACCCAAACCCCGCTCCCCCCCCAAAAAACTATGAGAGACTGTCTGTAACATACAAGAAGAACTACAATAGTGAATAGTGTCATTGAATCTATTTAAAACTTCTTTAAGAATTAATACAAATACACATTTTCAGGCATTGCAGACATAGGTTCTACATAGCCAAATAAGCAATTGTTTAAGGTCTTCCCACAAAATTCTCCAACAGACAATTCATACACATATAGTGATGCCTCATTTTCTATATTGTTTCCATTTCTTATTTGCCACTACCTAACCTACCTTAAACATTTATAAGAACACATTAAAAGATTTGTTTTACTTGCCTAATTTATTGTCTGTCTTCCCAAACTAGATAAAGTTTTTAAATCTGTTTTGTTCACAACTATATCTCACTATCACTGAAAGAACACTATTCCATGAATGAATACACAGATGAATAGAGATATAAATTACTGAAATCTAAAGGAGTTATTATCAGAAACCAAAAAGAGACAAACTCCTATAAATGATGATTAGACAGGATAAGGGACAGGCTATGGCATCAATGTCATCTATTAATTTAGCCAAGTCTTCTACAAACTACTTTTCTCTCATCTGTAAAATGACACTTATATATATGGCCATGGTATGAAGTAAGTCCTCAATTTAATTAGGTAAAGAGACATAATTTTTCTGCCAGATCTGTGAAATAGCCAATTTTTTGTTATACCTCTGTACATTTTATAGATGTGGTTAAAATCATTTACCCAGGAAGAACTTGTATTGTAATAGACATGTTTCTATTGAAGGACTGCTTACAAACAGCAGCTCCCTTATTTTTTTAATCAAACTGCATGAGCCAGGTCACAGCCTCATCCAGATGGAAAAAGGAGAGTCAAGGCCAGAGTGTCCTTGATCAATTTCTCTGCACTAGCTTTGCAATGATCCAAAGAGCTTTTTTCCCCAAAGGCTCCTCTACACTACTTTAAAATTATGTTATCTGGATGTTTTTGATAGTGAGTTTGAACTAAGAATCTCAATTACAATGTTATTTTCTTAAAACCACCAACATTCTTTTTATTAAGGCTAATGCTATATTTCTATTTAAAAGTTCTTATCCAGTCCTTCTAAATACAATATATACAATCCTGTTAAAGATTGTACAATTCTAAGAGATGTGTAAGTATTGAGAAGAAATGACAATTTTTGAATTAAAGGTATTTTAGATAATGCAAATGAGTAATAAAAACTAATTGTAAAGTCCTTTGGAAATATAAAATTACTTAGATATTTTCAGTGCTACTATCTGCACATATCCTAATTCATTATTAGTTAACATTTATATCCCAGTTGGCTGGCATTATGGCTTCTGAGCCACAGGGCGATGGAGAGATCATGCCATCTGCTTCATGCTAGAGGCACTGGTCTCCAGAGGTCACTTACCATGATTATGAACATGGGCTCAAAGGAGGCAATGACTCTGAGTCCTCAGAGGACAGAAGCTCAAATGTTCTTTTTCCAATTCTCTTGCTGATTTACTGGGCAACTTCTTAGCAGGAGACTCTTAACCTTGAGCTATCTCTTTAACCCAATCTTTAACAGATTTGATAAGGGCAACATTTTACTCTCTCAGGCTTTCACTGTTCTATTACTTTTTTTTTTTTCTGTATTCTCTTCTCCAGGGATATTACTTACCATCCACAAAGGTGTTACCAATTATGATTCCACAATACTGTAATGCAAAAAGTGATGATTCCCACATCTATGAATTTATGAGCCATTGAATAAAAAGTTCTAGTTCATTTTTCACATCATTATAAAGTTTTCAAAGAAGAATTTAGTAAACGCTGATCTATTCATGCCTATGTATTGTCTATTTAAATACAGCAATTCAAGAGATTTTTAATTTCCACTAATTATTAATAATAACCTTGTTTTACAAGAAGAGCATAAGAAGCAGTCACTTTGACATGTGCTTTTTTATTTAGACAAGGTCTCTGCCTCGTTTTTCTCCTTCATTGTCTCCTTCCCCCACCATGAAGTTTTAAATTCAACCCATCAGAGATTTCCTCCCATGTGTTATGTATTACTCCCTCCAGACATTCTCTTTTTAAAAGCTGATATCCCAAAAGAAGTAGGATATTAGGATACAGCCAATCACAAGCACTGTGGGAAGCCTCCTGGGCAGTAGGACCTCAAGAGCATTAGGTGTTTAGAAGCTGGCAGAGTTGGAAAATGGAGGAAGCAGGTAATCTCAGACAAACTTCACCATTCACGGTTATGCCAAGGGCAGATTTCCAGTAATAGGTTTTAGCTCTGTGTGGTAGCAATGGGAAAACTCAATTGAAAAAAAAAGTAAGCTTACTGGTTTAAATTTTAAAACTTGACCAAAAACAAAAACACCCCAAAACAAACAAACAAAAAGCTGTCCTGAGTAAAACTTCACATTTCTATGCAAACTGTTACCAGAGTTTGATGTCTTACAGGCATCTACAAATTGCCCATTCATAGGTCCCATGGTTTCCCTTATTTGCAATAACTAGTATATGTCTAGGATAATCTTTATTACTTTTAAATCAGGTGGAAGAAGGCCTTGTGACCAGACCCAGTGACCAGACATGGCACAGAAAAATGGATCACAGAAGCAAAAAGGACTCTAGGCTCTGACTTTGCTAACTTTGTGCTCATAGTTGTCTGAGATCAAATACAGAGTCATCATTTCATCATGTGCCAGGACAGAGTTCATGGAAACAATGGAGGATTCCACGTAAAATCTGTATAAAAAGCAGCATCTGCCCTCATCAGAAACATTATCTAATGTATTTCCTTGTCACAACAAATACAAATCTTTTCCAAAGTTTTGTGTCATTACTTTTTTCTCAGTATTGCCCAAGTCTGTATAAAGAAGCATTCAGAAATGTAACAAAGGCTAGGTGTCAGGTGGCTCATGTCTATTATCCTATCTCAAGAGGCTAAAATCTAAAGGATCCAGCTTTGGAAGGAAAGTTTTGAGATTCCATTTCCAAAATAACTAGCAAAATGCCAGATTAAAGATATGGCTCAAGTGGTAGAAAGCCAGCCACAAGCAACAAAACCAAGTGATAACATCATTCACTGAGTTCAAGAGTTCAAGGCCCAGTACAAGCACACATTAATAAAAAGAAGGAAAGAAAAAAAGATGAAGAAGAAATGTAATGTGAAGCTAAGATCCAGATTGCTGTTCATAGCCAGCCCAGGCAACACAGTTTGTGAGACTGTGTCTCCATAATAACCATCAAAATGCCAAGTTGCAAGCATTGCTCAGATGGTAAAGTGCCAGCAGAGTGAAAGGCAAGGCAAAGAAGCCCAAGGCCCTGAGTTCAAAATCCCAGTGCTTCCAAAAGAAAGCAAAGAAGGAAGAGGAAATGTAATCTGTACAGGTAAAGTCATCCAGAATTTGAATCAAATTCCAGGAATTTTAAGCCAAATGGAGCATGTACCAGTTTGAAAAGCAAGTTAAATGTGCAAATAATTATAAATTTATATACTTTCATGTATTTGATATATACTATGGTCTCTCTCTTCAGAAAGTACCACATAATTTAAGAATAAAAAGTCATTTATAAAGGCTAGAATTATTTCATCAGCAATAGAGTACATTCTTCTTCTACATATAATATTAAATAAAAATTTTAATTAATGGTAGTACATTCTATAATTTTGGAAAGTAACCAAGACTTGCATCATGAAATAATAAATAAAATATGGAATTATGATGAAAACATGGTACTAAGTAACTAAATCTAGCTAAACCTTATTCTCCCATATGAAACAAGATTTACAGAACACCAGCTCACCATACATTAATGCTTTACTGAAACTTTTCATTAAAGCCCACTTAGAAATTTATGTAGGGCTGTACCATTTTAGGCTACTTGCACCTGCTCTAGGGAATACACACATCATGTTCTAGAATATATTTCTATACTATGACTCAGTGTATGTGAGGAGTCAGCACTAGACATCAATCTTTGGTACTTGCATGTTATTAACTAGATTAACCTTCTATTCTCATTGCATCATTCTGAGCGCGTGTGTGTGTGCGTGCGTGCATGTGCGTGGTGTGTGTTGTGTGTGTGTGTGTATTCTCCACTGATCTCAACATTTTTTATTTGCTTTCCAGTACCTACAATGTGATTGACCATTAACAGGGCAGTAAGAAGATTGTTTACCTTTTTAACAAAAAGTTCCTATTTCATTGAAAGAAAATATGTCCAGTAAGTTCACTATGGTACAGAGTGCATTACTTAAAATTATCATTACCTGCCTCCCATCATGATAAATTTCAGTGTTTCATAATGTTCAGTATTATTTTTGAGCATAGTAACAAAATGCAACCCTAAGAATAAAGAGTCCAACGGTGTTCTATTTGTCATGAGTATTGTATTTAGCGACTTGAGTTCTTTCTATTCAGAAGCAGACCCCGTCAATTATCTCATATATTTATCAGAATTCAATATAAAGGGAAAATTTGTCTTTTAAAAATATGAAGCAAGCAAGAGGTAACTTTATGCTATTAGATGAGCAAATTAGCTGTCAAAAACAACTTAAAAGCCTCATCAAATAGCATCTTACCTTAAGAACGTAGCTTCACAAACAGAGTTTAATTGAAGTAACTTCTCCATGGTACTTACATTTTAGTAACTTACAAACTATAACTTAACCTATGAATCTCCAATTAAAACACAAATATTTATTTGCTTATCTTCTTATTCATATCATTTGTCCTATGCAAACTAAAATACTATCTCTAAAAAGAACAATTTAAAAAAATATTAATGTAAACTACAATTCCAGAACCACATAACTCCTACTAAAAATGTTACATTCTGCATTGATATTTGCAATTGATGGAATAACCAAACATAAAATATCATAAAGTTCATCTCAGACTAAAATTGCTTTGAAGTAAAATTGTTCAACTATACTTATGCCTAAACCATTCTTTCATTCCTTCTTGTACCTTTTACTGTATTGAACTAGAATTTTCAAGCTTCAACCAACATAAATATCACACTAAACATGTAGTAAGAAAAACATGTGAGCCACGTTCATTTTCCAATATAGACACGATAACTGTGCATGACAGCCTGAGATTTTACATGTGTAAATTCCCAAATGATGCTGATGTTTCTGGTCGGGCAACTACATGTTGAAAACCACTGATCGAGGTAATGAGTCCATAGAAATACCTGCCATGACTCCAGATCTCTGCATCCACATCAAGCTCATCCACCCAGGTACTCGCTGGGCATCCTGAAGGATCTCTGAAATGCACAATGGTTTATACTACCAATACCTGTTTCAGAAAAATGTGCCATCATTAAGCAGGTAGCCTGAGTATGAAGC
Organism: Dipodomys merriami; assembly: GCF_024711535.1. NCBI lineage: Eukaryota > Metazoa > Chordata > Mammalia > Rodentia > Heteromyidae > Dipodomys > Dipodomys merriami. Next base: position 22,773,838 of record NW_027206068.1, on the reverse strand, counting down.
CTAAAAATCATGTTTGACTCTTCTTTCTCTCTGACCACATCTAAGTAATTGCCAGGAAAAACCTATTTTCTTCCTAAACATCTTCCCAACATACCCACTTCACTTTCTATTCACTACCAATCTGACTCAAGCTATATCATCATCTCATGGTTGGCCCACAGTAATTGTTTCCTAACTAAATACATATTCTATGTTTGCCCCCATTCAACTGATTTTTCAGTAGTGCAAATACAGTAATTGTTTTAAAACATAAACATTGTTGGGCTGGGAAGGTAGCTCAGTGGTACAGTGCTTGCATGCATGAGGCCCTAGGTTCGATTCCTCAGCACCACATAAGCAGAAAAAGCCAGAAGTGGTGCTGTGGTTCAAGTGATGTAGAGGGCTAGCCTTGAGCTTAAGAGCTGAGGGACAATACCTAGGCCCAGAGTTCAAGCCCCATGACAGAAAGATAAATAAATAAATAAGAATAAACATTGTGATGTTAAAACTTTTCCGTGACTTACATCTTTTAGAACAAGATCTAAAAATCCTAAATATATACTTTTACTCTAGCATTTTATTATTTTTTTCACACACTTTCCAAACTAGTTATGGCAGTCTTCTGGTACATCTTTTTTTTTTTTTTTTTTTTTTTGGGTCCAGTCGTGGGGCCTGAATGCTGGGCCTGGGAGCTCTCCCTCAGCTCTTCAGCTCAAGGCTAGCGCTCTATCACTTGAGCCACAGCGCCACTTCTGGCTATTTTTCTTTTTGCTTATGTGGTGCTGAAGAATGGAAATCAGGGTCTCATGTATGCAAGGCAAGTGCTCTACCACTGAGCCACCTTCCCAGCCCCTTCTGGTACATCTTACTTTATCCTAATTAAGAGTTTTGTTTATGCTCATGACTCCATATGTGTTCTCCCTTGCTTTTTCTACCAAACTCTTCATATACCTTAGGTATAAGCTTAAATGTCATATCTAATGCATATCTTTTCTGATACCCATAGTCAAATTTCGATTATTATATTTTCACAAAGTAGTCTGCACTGCCCCTTGAGTATAATTAGTAAGATTTAAAATTGTTTATTCATTAAACATTTACTTCAGCAGCTAAGCTTATCAGGACTCTCATGTCTGCTCACCATTTCAAGCACAGGATCTTAGACAGTGCTTAACATAGAATAAGCACTAACTGACAGATACATAGACTATTGTAAAAATTACAGCATGCTAATAGAGATGGGAAGTGATAAAAGCAGAAAAGAGCTAGTCAAATTTAGGGTAATATCTAAACTGGGCTTTCTCACACAAGAAGCACCAAAAGTACTCATGTAGACCTTTTCTCTGGACCCCTTCTAGATTCCAGGACCAATCTTGGCCATTGATAGAAAGGTAAACACTTAGAAATCAGTTTCTCACTTGCTCAACAACCCTCTGACACTGGCTTAACTATTCTGACTCAGCTTGTTATATACATATACATGTATACATGCATATATATATGTATATATATATATATATATATATATATATTATTTGTCCCAAGATTATTTCACTGATACCCCAGCACTTTTCAAACCCTTTGAAATTGCATTTAATCCTGACTTTCAAAACATTGTAATCTCTCATTCTTGAGGAAATAAAAATAAACCCTAGACTAACCCCATAATATCATTCCAGATAATAACTATCTACCTGATCTCAGAAAGTAGCCTTCTCTCAACTCACCATCTTGCTCTAAATGAAAATTTATGCAGAATCAATATAAGCCTTTAAAAAGAGTCACACTGCTATGCTAGTCTTCATACTCATAGACTCATCACTTACTGAAAGCCATCCACAGAATCTCTTCCAAAAAACTCCTGTCTAGATTTTGTTCCACAATTCTTACTTTTGATCTTTGTGGGAGCTATGGGAAGTTCTTAAGTTAACTCTCTTCTATTCACTCACTGAAATATTGATATGGAACCTAGATTTGGGGGATGCAATAATAAAATGAATCCTTGTTGTCTTGCATAAAACAAACAAGTTCAAATTATAATTATGGAGTAAGATGTTCTAAGAGCTCAATGATTAGCTAATTTACCCAGTAGTAAAGGAGACTATACTGGAGCCTTGAGAGCTGATCAGAAATTAAAAGTGTTTTAAGCAAGAATGGAAAGATCATTACAAGCAGGAAGAATATTCAAAAGAAGATAGAAAATCACAAAACATCATAGGCTTTTAGTGAAATAAATATACCTTAGCAATGTTGGACTATAAAGTATGAACCCCAATATAGTGGGTTTGAACCTGTCAGAGAAAACATAGATTAAATCATAAGCAGCCCTATTTAAAATATTAAGGAGCTCAATATGAGCTCGTGGCTTCCAGAGAAGATATGCAAAACTGAGTATAACGCAAGGTGAGTAGCCTAAAGGATGTGGTAGACTATAGGACAATGTTATTGTAGCATGGGTATGAACAGAGCATATAAAGTTCAGCTTTGATGTGCAGGTATATTGCTGTGGGATTTCAGAAGTTGGGTATAATCATTAAATGAGAGAATACTTCTTGATTTAGCACATCGTATAGATGAGTAAGTGTGGGACATACAGAGATCAGCATTAGGAGCATTCAAGGCGGAGGGGAAAATTATGGCCAAATTCACAAAGACATATGGTATAATCTTCGGACTAATACTCACGTTTCCCTTGGAGCTCAGGTAGCACAATGGCAGAGAGTGAAAAGGGTGTATGTTTAAGTAGGGCTGATCCTAATGCAGGGAGGATACAAATTCTTGAGTTGTAGTTTGATTTCTAACAAGCTATATTTTGCATTAACCTTAGAGGTCTCTCAGAAGGTTTTTCATAAGAAAATGTGCTTTTCTAACTTTCCTTTGTTGACTCTGTCAATATCACTCAAAATTATTTGCACTTGAAATTTACTTATACATGTTTTCCCCAGAAAAGAAAAAAAATCAATGTAGGTCTAAATACAATATAGTAGCTAGCTCAAAAAATAAAAATGGTGATAGTAATCAAAAAATTCCTAAAGGGAAAAAGTTGTGCAGTCTCTGATCAAGTAGGATCCTATTTTTCAGAAATAAAAATCCATCATTACATAATAGAAAACATTAAAAACTTTCATTAGATAGAAGATTAAAATGAGCTTTAAATAAGATGAACTCATACTAAGAATTTTTTACAGTAACTGAAGAGAATCTTAATTATTTTACTTACTTTACTTGAACCTTCTAAAAAACCTTATTGCCAGTAATTTGGGCTGATAAATGTAGTCAATAAAGAAGAGCCTCTACTTTTACACTCTTCCTTCAAAGCCTGTCCCTCTTGTGGTTTTTCCGATAAGCTATTGTTAGATTCATTTACAGTAAAATAATTACCAGCTCCCTAAGCAAGGCACATAGCAGGTTATCTATTGTCCCTCTGAGGACTCGTGGACTGTTCTTAACAAGCATTCTAAATTACAATAGCAGCTTTATTGCAATTAACAAACAGACAGGAATCACCAATCCAGTTATATCTCAAAAGAGAGGAGGTTTCTGAAGTATGTTGCTATGGTTGTTTTCTGAACAACTGTTCTGCAACCCTAAATTCAAAGACCAATCTCTAAGCAAACAGGCATGTGCAGACATGAAAGGTCAGCGGCATTCCCACCAGTATGTAAAACATTCATGCTTGATCATTTACAGCTCTATCTGTTTAACATCCATTTCCCAAACTCTGATCCCAAAGCAGAAGCACCAAGGCTCAACTCTGTCTCTCCTCTTTCACTGACAATCTAATCTTGAGAGGTGTCAAAATTAATGTTGGTAAGTTTCCAGCCTATTTGAATTCTTTCATGTTTATAAACAAACAGCCAATTGCTTTTTCATAGGAATCCCTAGAAGGCTCAGAAAGGATCTTCACAGACAGACTTAATGAATGCAGGTCAGTGCCTGTAAAGTAAGAACACATTGCCCACTAATGGGGTGGGTGTTGGATGACACAGGGGCTTGGCCCAAATGCTTCATACTCTGTAAATGAGAGTACAGCACTCATAAGCAATTCTACCGATAAATCCAAATATGTCCAAGAAGTAGAAGCTTGTAAAAGAAAAAAGGAAGTATGTGTTCTGGGTTGAATTTCTGATGTATTTATAGTAGAATCATTGTCTCCTCACTCATGTTTTTATACTTCACCCACTTTCTACAACTACTCACTACATTAAAAATTCCTGGTTGTGATCACTGAAAGTAAGTAATTTCATTGAAAACTAATAATAAAACTTCCAATCTTAATAAAACAAAAAAGATTCTTATTTAGTCCAGAGGATGATTGTGTGTGTGTGTGTGTGTGTGTGTGTGTGTGTGTGTGTGTGTATACACACACATACATACAGTTGTCCCTGTGCAGGTGTCCATGAATTCTTCACAAGGCAATGTAATTAAGTTGTAACATGTACACTAGTGGTATCTCTCTTTTTCTATCTGATGGCACATATAGAAAATTATAAGTTTTAGGGGTGGGGGGAAGGGGGGAATGAGAAGGATGGGGATTGGGGGGGAGGGGGGAGGCTGGGAAGTGATGTGAAGGGTAAACAAAGGAGGAGGCTGCAGTGCTTGGTAAGAAATGTACGCATTATCCTGCCCATGCAATTGTAACCCCTCTGTACAGTATGTTCACAAATAAAATAAAATAAAACTTAAAAAAAAGAAAATTATAAGTTTTATATAGAACATGGGGAAACATAAACTTGCTTGCACTAGAGGTCACAAGGCTGAAGACTTCAACAGCTCTCTAACACTTCATCTCTACCCAACCCCAAGCCATTATTTTTGGAAAATAACACTAGTTTTTACATATATATATATATATATATATATATATATATATATATATATATATATATATATATAGAAAGCCAGAATTGATTATTTTGAAAATAAAAAATGACCTGAAACCTCACCATTTGGGGAAATGTTAATACTTCTGTAAGGCTTCAGTAATGCTTCATTCCAGTTCTCTCTCTAGTACAAGCTTGCTAATAAGGCAATATTTATACATGTTTTTTATAACAATAGAAGCCTTTTAGTCTTCAAGATTTAAATTTGAAACAGAGAAAGGAATATTTAATTATTCATCACATAATTTATTACATTCTAGATCATGTGCATTATTATTGCTTGCATACCCCAATAATCTATTATTTTTCATGATCAAAAGTTTCTCTTTGGGAATTATACCTTAGTAGGCCGCAGAAAATTTTAAACTCTACCTCCAACCCAATTTTCAAGGTTTCTTATTGTTCTTAACAGATTTAGACATTGTCATTTTTAACAGTTTCCAAGTCATTGAAACAAATTTCTATGAGAATAAAATATTTTCCCTAATCCTTAAGAAATGAAACACAGAGAAGTGGACTTGAATGACCTAAATAATCAATAACAGGTAATGCCCATAAGCAGTCAGTCTGTTGGGAGCAAGTCTCTTACCCTTTTATAATCACAGATATTCATAAGTATTATTGAATCTGATTTTACTTGTGGAAAATAAATCTTACATAGCAGAGGTTATTTTACAGAGGTTGTAAGGCTTAATCAAGACATTCAAAATTGGGTGGGATTAGTAAAACATAATAATGAACCAATGAAGTTGTGGGCAGATAAAAGGATAATTCACCATGATAACATCACAAAAAATATGCCTAAATTGTTCTGAGCATGTTAACCGCACATGTGACCTTAGTTGAAATTAAGTTAGAATTTTAATGAATATCCTAAATTGAGAAAGTTACTAAATCCAAAGACAATTGGGGAGGGAGGGAGAGAGAGAGAGAGAGAGAGAGAGAGAGAGAGAGAGAGAGAGAGAGAGAGAGAGAGAAACATAAAGGTGAAGACCACATAAAGACAGAGATTACTTCTACAAACAGAAGGGTATCAGGGTTTGCCTACAGTCACTACAAACTAAGATAGTGTGGTACTCTCTTTCATAAATGCCAGGAAGAACTAAGCATGTGAGCAAACACCTTGAGTGTAGAGTTCCTTCCTCCAGCATCATGTGAAAATTACCTTCTCTTTTTGGCCATTCTGTGTGTGTTACTTCATGAAGCCGTCAATAGAAATGAATAGTCCAACTATTTGTCACAGTGTTTCCCAAATGCTGCACATTGTCTTGCTCTAACAACAACCATATTGGATAGAATTTTTAATGCCTCCATTTTTCAGATGTAGAAACTAAGGCATAAAAAGTGCTGACTTCGGGGCTGGGAAGATGGCTCAGTGGTAGAGTGCTTGCCTTGCATGCATGAGGCCCTGGGTTCAATTCCTCAGCACCACATAAGCAGAAAAAGCTGGAAGTGGCGCTATGGCTCAAGTGGTAGAGCGCTAGCCTTGAGCTGAAGAGCTGAGGGACAGCGCACAGGCCCAGAGGTCAGGCCCCATGACTGGCCAAAAAAAAAAAAAAAGTGCTGACTTCAGATCACACAGGGACAAAGCCAGGACCTAAACTCCAGAAAAAAGATTGGTCCTATAACATGTGGCTTTGACTCCCATATGACACTGTTTTTGTGTAAACAGCAAAGTATCATTGAAGGTAAAAAAAATAGTGTGTGTGTGTGTGTGTGTGTGTGTGTGTGTGTGTGTGTGTGTGTGTGTGTGTGTGAGTGTGAAAGACGGGGGAGTGGGCTAGGTTAGAGAGATCGTAAGAAGATAAATGATTTTGTTGTTATATAGACTAGCATGTTAACAACAAATTGCCAAATCCATTGGATCCCAATACAACCTGTACCTAGAGTCTAAGCACTTTTCTCAATCTTCAGTGCTACTATCCCAGAATTAGGTATCAGTATTACTCACCTAGGAAAAGAATCACCCACTAGTAGTCTGCTGGATCTACTCTTACCATTTCAAGCGGTTCTTCACATTAATAAGCCACATTTGCTAATTCAAAACAGGTTATCTCATTCTCAAAATTATCCATGAATCCCAGTGCTCTTAGAAGAAAACAAAAGTCTTCCTATTATTATTTCCACTTTTATTATATTCTAGCTTTAATGGCCTCCTTTGTCGTCCCTGTCTCTGAGTCTTTTCACTTGAATTCTTTCTTCATACAGTTCTCTTTCCAGTTTCTGAATTACTAGTTATCCAGAATGTCCTTCAAGTGTCAATTCAATGGTCATCTCACAGAGGTTTGTACTCAACAGCCACTTAGAATGGTGTCTTTTGTACATATATCACTCTTTTGTACTTATATAGATCTTTTCAAAGTGTGATCATCTCCTTTATTTACCTGTTTACTCTTTCTTCCAACATAGAGCAGAAGATCCTGTCTAGCTACTTTCCCACTGAAACAACTTTCTTAACACAGGGGCTGGCTCAAATCACACATTCAGAAAGATCTATGGCAAGGAATAAAGAAAATGAGTGATTAGTTGGTATTGTGGGACACTGTCTGGATAATAAAATATGATATAATAGCCCAAATTGAGAGGTATTGCCATATACTAGTGATTAGAGTGTCTACAGGCTTAGATGAGGAGCAGTGAAAAGGTGAAATTTAGAAAATTGTAGAGGATAGACCATTAAATACACAGAATTTGGGCTGGGAAGATGGCTCAGTGGTAGAGTGCTTGCCTTGCATGTCTGAGGCCCTGGGTTCAATTCCTCAGCACCACATAAGCAAATAATGAAAAAAGCTGGAAGTGGCGCTGTGGCTCAAGTGGTAGAGCACTAGCCTTGAGCTGAAGAGCTGAGGGACAGCACCCAGGCCCAGAGTTCAGGCCCCACAACCAGACCCAAAAAATAAAAATAAAAAAAATAAATAAATACACAGAATTTAACAACTAAAAGTATTGAAAATAAAAAATTGTCACAAGCCTTACAGTTTAGGTTAATGAAAGACTTTGAAGGCATTTAAAGTTGAGCCTTCATAATATAGCTTCTGATACAGATGGATAGCTTCTGATTGTTGGATCTACAACCATCACCAAACACAGCCTAATTACCCAGTAGAGATACCCAAGAGGCTTAATGAAGTTCATTCCCCAATGGGACCCAAAAAAGTTATTTTTGCCAAAATTAAGCATATGTATTATTTTATCCAAGTTTATTGTACAAAACAGTGTGTTTCAGAATTACATAATGCATGTATGCAGCTGCATGTCAGGGGAAAAGGATGACTTCTGAAGCTTTCAAAAATATCCTCAATTTCATGGCACTATAATGTAGATTAGTCAGGGCAAAAATCAGAGCTCCACTGAAAGTGACAGGGCATTGAAAGGAAGCCATAAAAATAGTAGAACAACTGATGTCTTTATAAGCATTATGGGATGCTATTAAACAATAGCAATATGTGCTTCATAATTCTTCCTAAGTTACTTGATATTGTTTGGATTTTTAATACCTTCAAGTGTATACCATCAAAGTTTTCAGTATTCAAAGCAGTGTCCAAAACAGAAAAGGCTTGAGAACCTTCAACATTTCAAGCACTGTGCTAGGTACTAGAAAAGTACCTAGGATAGCTTCAAAAGATAGAAGGCTATTAAGGAAAAGAAATATACATACATAAAAAAATTGTAGGAAGGGACAAGAAAGATTAACTCTGGCAGGATAGCATGAAGAAACCACTGTTTAGAGCTCTAGTGAAACTGGTAAAAAAAAAAAAATACTAAAATGGAAAAAAGAAAACAGTCCTGAGGGCAAATGAAGAAACATTTTTTTAGTTTGTAATGGCAAGTCAGCATTTAAACCAAGACTACTCCCCTCTTCCCCATTCCTAGTTCACAGGTAAAGAAGGTGCTTTACGCTGTTCCCTGAGCTTCTTTTGCTCAAGGCAAGCATGCTACCACTTGAGCCACAGAGTCACTTTTGGCTTTTTTTGAGTAGTTTATTGGCGATAAGAGTCTCACAGACTTTCCTGGCTGGCCTGGCTTCAAACCGTGATTGTAGGAACCCAGATCCCTGAGTAGCTAGGATTATAGGCATGAGCCACTGGCACTCAGCTCATAATGATTTTAAAAAGGCAAATACTTTAGGAATATATAACAAATACAAACATGTGTAGGCGACAATATTGCCCTATGTACATGAAGTAAAAACTGATGAAACAAAGGCGAAAATCGATTGTTTCACAGTAACAGGTATGTTAAACACTTTATTTTTCCATATACAGGAGACCATCAAAAAAAAGCAAACTTGAAAATCACTATAGGCCAGCTAACCTAACAGAGTTCTATAAAATGCTCTAAACCACAACTGCACACATATGTTTTCAAAGCACATGCAGAACATTCTCCAGGGTAGACCATATGCTAGGCCATAAAACAAACCTCAATAAATTTAAACGAGTAAAGAAAATACAACATATGTTCTCAGACACCAATGGGATGAAATTTAACATCACTACCAGGGGAAAAAATTGGGAAACTCAGAAATAGGCAGAAATTAACATAGTCCTAAATAACCAATTGGTAAATGAAGAAACATGAAGGGAAGACTGGTTTCAGAAAACCATTGTAACCATTTAGGCACAGAAAGAGCTGTAGATGGTAGACATAAATATATTTAGAAAACTGTAAGAAAGCTCTTCAGAGCAGACAAGGTAAGAAGATGAGTATTGAAGGGTGAATATTAGTTTCTATGGTAAGGAGAAAGAGAATGAAAAACATAAAGAATATTCCTACAAAAGCAGATGGCACTCAAGTGAATGATAATTTCAGGAAGAATGAGAAATTCCTCATGGATATACTATAAGGCTTATGGTGGGAAGATAGTGGCTAGTGAAGACAATGACACTGGAATGAAATATTAGGTCCAAATATTAATTATGAAGACTAGTACCTCATTCAAGTTTTAAAAGAAGATATAACATAAGACCTGTATTTTACATCATATTCTTTTTGTTGTTGTTGTTGTTTGTTGAGTACTGTCCCTAAGGCCAGCACTCTACTACTTTGAACCATAGAACCACTTCTGGCTTTCTGGTGGTTAATTGGAATATCATGGAATTTCCTGCCTGGGCTGGCTTTGAATTGTGATCCTCAGATCTCAGCATCATGAGTATCTAGGATTACAGACGTGAGCCACCAGTGTCTGACTATCTTATTCTCTCTCACAACATTCATGTACTTTGAAGTTGTCTCTTCAGTACATAAAACAACTGTTTCAGTTCAGGTAAAATGCTCTGTACTTGTTATGGCTCTGCTACTTGCTGGAACAATGCCAGGGACAATATAGCAATCTGAGGAAACACTTCTTATTTTACTATGCAAGCAGATCAAGACGTCTAGCAATATTTACTCATAAAATGAAGAATTTTAATCCATGCCCTAAAATGAGTTAGTCTCTCTGAATTATATAAATTTTATTTCCTTACTTTTTAAAGTCACTAGGAAAGAAGTTTTAATATCCTTGGCTCTTCACAAAGAGCAGTATTTTCTAAAAATAACAATTTTGTACAAGAGTATTTCACTTTAACACAGTGCACCTTGATCCTGCCATCCTTCTCTTCTTTCCCCATCTTCTTTCCCCATGGACTTGCCTTTTTCCATTTCCCACATGTATGTAAATCATTATGGCTATGTTCATCCCATTCCATTCTCCATTCTCCTGCTCCCCTCCTACAACTAACCATACTCCAGTTGAGATATATTTCAACTCCCTAATGTTCTTTATTTATTATACTGCATGTTAATTATACAGAGGTATAACCATGGTACCTCATACCTACAAATACATGTTTTGTCCAGGTTGTACTAATACATATATATGAGAGAAAACTGTAACCTTTTTTCTTTGTGAACATAGTTTACATCGCTTAATATGAGGTTTCAAGGTCCATCCATTTCCCTGCAAATAAAATTTCTTTTCATCTTGGCTAAATGATACTATGTCTTATTGATCCATTCATCAGTTATATATAGGGCATCTAGGATGTTTCCCAAGCTTAGCTATTGTGAACAACTTCAACAAACATGGATTTGCAGGTACCACTATTATATTCTAGCTTAAAAGAAAAAATATAAAAAGAATACTAATAGGAGGGGGAGGGAAGGGATACTGGGAGAACAATGGAGAGGTTAACAATGCTCAACAAGAAATGTACTCATTGCCTTACTCACTTAACTGTAACCCCTCTGTATAGCATCTTTACAATAAAATAAAATAAACCACAAAAAAGAATGCAAATAGGAAAAGAAGTCAAATTATTCTCTACCTAAAAAACCCTAAAGATTTCATTCCAAAACTACTAGAACAGATAAAGAACTTTAGCAATCTATCAGGATACAAAATCAGCATGCAAAAATCAGTATCTTCTGTATACACAAACTATGTATAAGATGAGAAATAAATAAGGAAAACAACACTATTCACACTAGTGCCAAAAAATAGGAATAAACAAAGCCAAGGAAGTAAGGAACTCTATAATGGAAACTATAAAACCTTTTGAAAAAGAAATCATAGGAGACACCAGAAGATGAAAAGACCTCCCATGTTCTTAGATTGACAGAATCAATCAAGAAAGTGCCCATACTGCCCAATGTGATCTACAAATGTAATGCAATACCTATCAAAAATCCCAATGACATTTTTTCACAAAGATAGTAAAAGTAGTCTTGAAATTAGTATGTAAGAATATGTAAGCCCCAAATAGCCAAAGCAATCTTGAGCAAAAGTAAAGGAATGCTAGAAACACCACTAGGCCAAATTTCTAATATTCAGCCACAATAACACCAATAATCTGCACACAAATCTACCAAAAAAACAATGGAACAGACTAGAAAACCCCAGATTAGTCTATACAACTGCAGCCAACTGATTTTTTTTAACAAATGAGGCCCAAGTTATATGTTGGGAGAAAGATAGCCTCTTCAACAAATGGTGCCAGTAGAAATGAATAGCCACTGTAGAAGCCTAAAGGTGAACCCATATCTCTCACCCTACACTAATATCAATTCAAAGTGAATCAAAGACATTAACATGAGACATAAAACTGAAACTTCTATAAGACAGAATAGGAAAAACACCAGAGCTTATTGGTATAGGATTAACTTCCTGAACTCCAGTAAGGAGTTCATGAGGCTTACAAAGACAGTCTACAAAATGGGAAAATCTTTGTCAGCTATACATTTGACAGGACTAATAACTATAACAAACAGGGAGCTTAAAATTAAATCTACAAAGAATCAATAATCCAATTAATAAATGGGCAAAGAGCTAAACACACACTTCTTGAAAGAGGAAGTACAAATGGCTAATAAATACATGAAGAGATGTTCACATCCTTTGCCATAAAAGAAATGCAAATCAAACATGTAGCACTTTTTAAAGTGACCATGCTTAAAACAGAAGACGATAAAGAAAGACACTAGAATCTTTGTTAATGTTATTTATAGCCAAAAGAATTTAAAACATTTCTGCATCTGAAAACCATGATAAAATCTATTAAACTTTATAGTAACGATACTAGATAATATTGTAGTGAAATAAAAGCACAAAAATTCACAAGTGGTCTGAAAGTATGAAGCCTTCCCATAGACAATGGAAAAACTATCTCACATCTGCCCTAAGAAACTATAATGGCACACATGGGATAGAGCAGAAGAAAAGGTACATAAAGGGCCAGTGAAGCAGAAAAGACCATCTAGTTGAGTCATAATAGCAAATTTTCTGACTCAATCATTTGATTTCATAATTTAAGCTTCATAGTCTGAAAACAAAAGCGTATCAAGCAGATGGTCAAGGCAGTCTAGGGCAAAAGAACGAGCACTGAAAAAGTAAAAAGGAATGTCTGTGGAAGTTCTTATAAAGGCTTTCTGTATTACAACTTCTCACTGTGGTAGTCAGGCAAAAGAAGCCAAGAGACCAAGACAGAAAGGAATGTGAAATTGGGGTATGGAGAAAGTTGTGAAGACAAATTGAAAGCTAATTCAAGAATCTGGGCAATACAACACATACAGCAATGTTGGGAAATGAGGATGACTTTGATTAAGAGTAGCAAGTTTGGCAAGGAAAGAAAGGTCAGTAGAGCTAATAATGACTCTGAACCTGAGGTATTAAAACTTCCACAGATAAGTGAGGCAGCTGGCACCTACAACAAGAGAGCACTGAACGAGACACTGCTATTGAAGGGTCAGGGATTATGGCCACAAGGATAGCAAGCAGCAGGGAGGAACTGGGACAAGTGGCAATGGAGAATCCTTACCATGAGAGAAATTGTTGAATAATTTGGTAGAACAATGCTCTAGAAATAGTAAATAAGGAAAAATGACATTTTTTTCTCATATTTTTGTAACACTATGAAATAGAAGTAATCCTTCAATAAAGAGGGTTTTTTTTTGTTTGGTTGTTTCTTTGTTGTTTTTGTTGGTGGTGGTGGTTGTGGGGCCTGAACTATGGGCCTGGGCACTGTCCCTCAGCTTAAGGGTAGTTCTCTACCACTTGAGCCACAGAACCACTTTCAGCTTTTTCTGCTTATGTGGTGGTGAGGAATCAAACCCAGGGCCTCGTGCATGCAAGGCAAGCACTCTACCACTGAGCCACCTTCCCAGCCCCAATGAAGAGTTTTCAGAGCAGTAACAAAGGTTAAATGTCAAAAGGTACAGGACAATCATTTGTTAGGAAATGGAAAGGCTTGTAAAAAAATATATTAAGTGAAGTAATCCAGGCCCAAAGAAACATAGGTCCCATGATTTCCCTTATTTGCAATATCTAGTATATGTCTGAGTCAAGCAGAAAAGGTCAGATAAGGTGATGTTAGGGAAATGAATCCTAAGATATGTATTCAATTTTTTTTCTTTCATGTGATTGTTTCTAACATATTTATAAGATTATTTCTTTGTTGCTTTGTATGTCCCTCCCCCACAGTATAACCCCTACTTTCACTGTATTTGATGTCGGTATAATTTGTGGAGGGGAAGGAGAACAACGAATCGTTTAAATAGAGATACAAGTGGACCCATTGCAACAATGAGATGTACAAGTCGTTATGTCAAAAAATGAACAACTTTGGTGCGGTGCCCGGGGGTGGGGGGTGTAGCGGGGAGGATTGGGGGGGGGCAGGGGGAGGATGGGAAGGGATGGGAAGGGGAAACAAAGGAGGAGGCTGCAATGCTTGGTAAGAAATGCACTCATTATCTTGCCCATGTAATTGTAACCCCTCTGTACAGTATTTTCACACACACACACAAAAGCTACAGGACAATCATTAAAGAAACAGAGTAGATGCTTCCTTACCTCATGCATTTAGAGATCAACAACCCTCCAGTCCTGGGGCTTGAACTCAGAACCTGGGCTCTGTCCCTGAGCTTCTTCTACTCAAGATTAACACTTTACCTTGTGAGCCACAGTGTCAATTCCAGCCTTTTCTGAGTGGTTTATTCTTTCATGACTTTCCTGCCATGGGCTGGCTTCAAACCGCTATGCCCAGAGCTCAGCCTTTTGAGTAGCTAGGATTGTAGACACAAGCCCAGCTGAATTTGAGCCTTATTTACTGACTTGGCTATATTCTATTAGGTAGTTATTTTAAAAGAATAATGGCACACACATACTATACTAAACTAGACTTCAATTTATTTCAGCTAGATTTATGAAGATAATGTATTCTAGATTGACAATATTCTAGACTTATGCTTGTCAGTATTTAATTTGCATAACATTTTTCTCATGTGCTTATTGAAATATAGATTCTGATTCAGTAAATCAAACATTGGATCTCAGATTCTGGATTTGAAACATGCTACCTGGTAAAAATTTCTGCTGGTACTCAGAGAAGTAAGAGTTACAAGAATCTAGATTTCACTATTTGCAAACTATATATAATGAAGATCCGCCTTAGAAGGTTTCTCAAATTTTAATGTGCATATAAAACACTCTGGAATTTTATTAAAGTGTAGATGATGCCTCAGTAGTTTTAAAGTGAGATTGAAAAGTTCACATTTCTCAATATTCTAGGTATACAGAAACTATAAGCTTGGAGACTGCACTTCAAGTAGCAAGAGATTATAGAGCATACAATTTCACCATAGTTTTGCCTAATATAATTAATGTTGATAAATATTTCCTATCATCCAAACTGAGGAGCTTCTCTGGACATTTTTCCTTTTCTCTTGACATCAGGAACTCAGGAGCTTCTCTTGACATTTTTTCCCCAAACATCAATGTAGTTTTCTAAAACTTACAATCATTAAAATGAAATCATTTGCCTAACTACCTAGTGAGTAGAGAAAGACAGTATCATGAAATAATTTCATCTTGGATTTGCCAGATAATGTATACTTTCTAAAAAATTTGTGTAATGTAAGTAAATCTTAAAGCCAATGAACCCCTTTTGAAAATCAAATGTGTCAATTATTTTGGAATTTGTAAATATTCATTGCTTTCTTGCTTGCTGTAAATTCCCACAGGTCTATGTAGTTTCTTCTAACATTGAAATATGACAGAAGGTAAAGACAGATCAAGAGACTGAGTGAACTTATATCATGTTTTATGGTTTAAGATTATATAAGTAAGATACAAAAATAAAAAATAATATATTTTTCTCCTAGTAAATGTGATGTACAACCCTAGAACCCTGAATATGTAATAACCATGCAAGGAAGACATATGGCTTGTATAAGAACATCAAATGTTTCCAACGAAACATTTGTTTAAGTTTCACTCTAAAAAGATTTATTAGAACAATTTAATTGGAGATTGGAAGACTTTCAAAATATAACAATTAGGCAAGAGTTTTGCTTCACATTATTTAAAGTGGCCACCCAAAATCAATATGACAACATAGTGTATAGAGTTTAAAAAAAATCTACAAAAAAGCCAACAAGTATTTAGTAACATTTGCCTAATATTATATTGGTCACAAATGGCTAATTAATTTAAGGGGAAGAAAAATAGGCAATTATAAACAGGAACTTCTTTGGTAAAACACAGTTTAAACAAATGTTCCTTAGAGACCCTTTCTAGCAGATTGCTTATTTAACGTGTTTATAAAGAATTCCAGTGTGTAGTTTCTAGTTCAGTCATGACAATGAGCTCTGTGAGCGAAGAGACTCCAAGAGACTTTTGATATGCTGCAAGACTATGCATCTTTTCGGTTGGACAAACAATTGCAAATACAAAGAAACACATGTCAACAAGCCCTGGAGAAAGTCAAACAAAATGAAGCACGGTTCCTTGAAGGAGCCCAGCCTAACAGAAAAAGGGAAATGGAAATTAATGCCTACAATAAGTAAAATGAGGTTCAAAGAAGTCATGTATATAGAATCAGGAACCACAGGGATAAAGTGTCTGGGTTGAGGGCATCAGAAAGGTCTTCTCAAGTGAATGAGATCATCATGCAGGAAAGGAAAGACTTGGAATAAACAGCATAAAGGCCTTTCAGAGAGGAGCAAGAACTTAACCTATGACATTTAGCATTATGTATTACAAGAAAAAAGTGAATGCACACAAGGCTAGGAAGGCAATCAAGATGCAGATTACAGAAAAAATGTAAGTAAAATGCTACCATCTAATGGTTAATCTCAAAGTCATATGACTATTCAAAGAAGATTGCAAAAAATTCAAAATAATAAAATAACCAGAAGTTACCATTTAAAAACCTACTCCTAATATTTCCTTAAGAGACATCTTGATGAAGTATGAGGAAAGCTTTTTAAATGATCTGCAGATGGAGGCAAAACAGTGAAATATCAAGATAAAACACAAAGATTCAAGGCCATAAAATTGACTGGAAAAAGTTGAAATATATTAAAATATTCTCTTCACTTTAGAGCTCAAAAGTATTTACTGCCTGTAATTCCTGGACTTAGGAAAATAAGGCAGGAAGATTGTGAGTTGGGCTACGTAGCAAGATACTACCAAAAACTACAAAATCAAAAACAAACACATCCTACAATATTAAGAAAATTGAGAAAAGGGGCTGGAGGAATGGGGGAGATAGATGAAGGGGTGACATTGACCAAGATGCATTGTATTCATAAACTTTGTTATTGAATAGCAACTCCTTTCTATAGCTACTTAAAGATAATTAAAAAGAATAAAATCTAAGGCAATGCAAAAATAGTATTTGCTAAGATAAACATCTCTGATTGTGGTATTTTCAGCATCATGACTGATTGTAAAACACAAATAGGTAGAGGACCTAGGGAGGCAATCTGTACCATGGTCACATATGTAACTAGAAATATTCTTCTTCACAAAAGCAAGGTACCATATCAAATAGTTAATAAAGAATGTATTGTTTTGAAGATATTCCTCTCAAAGTTTGGAGTATAAAAATCATAAAAGTCTAAATGTTTTTATTTCAATTTGGTATAAAATTTAAAGCATACTTGGGTCTAGAGTTGGGAGAAGAGAGGCTCATTCTTTAAAACTGACTCTTAGGTCCAATCACAAAAAACCAGAAGGTGAAGTCCACAAGATGGGTAGGTATGGACTTGAAAGTCCATAGAGTCTGAGATAGTTACATGCTGGGTAGACACAAAGGATAGTTACCAATGGAAAGAAATCTTTCAGTCTAAAAAGTCTGTAGCATTTGATCTTGGTCCATGAACCTAGGAAATGCAATATATTTAAGTTCTAATCCAACAAAATTTGTTAACATACATTCAATAGTTAAGTGAATTTCATAAGTAAACAATAGAAAATTTTCACCTTATAGTTCTCAGTCCCATAAAAGTTCTCTTTTAATTTATTATGAATTCTTTGCTTTTGTTACCATTGTTTCAGGGACACTGAGGTATATACATTAACTGAGGTTCTGTAAGAATTCCAAAAAGTAAGAAAGGATTACACTAAATTGTACATATTCAGCAGTAAGCATAAATAAAGATGTATCATTTTAAGGTATAATTTTGTCAAAAGGAAAACCAATGTTAAGGAAAGTGATTTCTGTTTCATGTATGGAGGATTCATTAAGAATAAGGAAAAACCTGGAAAGATAAATTAGTGAGAACTTCTAAATGTCCTTGGTGATAACATAGAGCTTAATTCGTAAGGTAAATGTGACATGTCCAACTAAAACCAGATGTACAATTATAACTCTAAGCAATTATCAGTGTTTTTAGTTCCAGAAAGGTGTAGAAATAGGGAAAGTAATTCTGGAAAGAATAGGAAAGTGATCTACGCTACTTTGTAATCCCAGAAAAAATATTTAAGCAACCTACAATGGGTTCATGGAAAAATTAAAAGTAAACACCTCTCTGATCCTTGGTTGTTGAGTGTTCACATTTACATGTTCTTTACCCTTAGGAAAATTTTAATGTTTGAACAGCTCCAGATTTAATATATAAATCTAAATGTCCTTTGAATTAAAATTTGATTAGTAAACATTACATAATAATTCAATGAGTCTTTTTAAATATCTTTTTTTTTGGGGGGGGGTCCAGTCATGGGGCCTGGGCAGTGTCACTCAGCTCTTCAGCTCAAGGCTAGCACTCTACCACTTGAGCCATAGCACCACTTCCAGCTTTTTTCTTTTTGCTTATGTGGTGCTGAAGAATCGAACCCAGGGCCTCATGCATGCAAGGCAAACGCTCTACCACTGACCACCTTCCCAGCCCCCTTTTTAAATATCTTGCACCTCAAAAACACTTTGATGAGTTGAGTTTTACTCTGTTCAAGAAACCCATACTATTCAGATCCATACCACAAACCTCTGACAACTAGCTCTCTATCTTAAAATCCTCCTTTTTCTAGTCTGCCACCATCAATGAACATGATATAGTTCAAGTGATTCTCCTACTTATATAAGTAATTCCATATCATACTTAATTTTGTTTTAAAAGGTTTTCTTTTTTCTTCAAGCACAAAGGTCATGCTATCGAGCCATCATCAGGGATTTTGTGCAATTAGCCAGCTTGCTTGGAGAGGGGCTGCTGATCTTTTCACAGTCCATTGCATAGTACCCTTTGCAAAAATTGCTGCTTATGAGATACACAATATAAGGTATAATGAAAAGTGATGAGAAAGAGCTCTCTAAATATCCAGTCAGTAAATAGAATGGTTCATGTACTTGTTAAATTCTGGTCATGTTTCTATAGTCAGTGCATTGCTTCACAGGTGATTTTCAACCATAATTAGTGTTTATTAAAACATGATTGGCTTATTTTTTGTAAATGATTTAAATCCCTCAGGCTCTATTTATACCAGAGGTCAGCAACCCTGTAGAACTGGTCTGTGCCAAGCTGCCAATCCCTATCTATAGCAAGCAAGTGAGCAGAGGCAGAATCCCAGAACAGACAACTCAGAAATATCTGTGATACACAGATACATGAGACTTTTTTGGTAAAATGATTTCAAAATGAATTTTTATTCCTCCTTTTCCCAAGCCTGTAGCTATTACTAGTCCATATTCTCTCTCTCTCTCTCTCTCTCTCTCTCTCTCTCTCTCTCTCTCTCCACACACACACACACACACACACACACACACACACACACACACACGTGTTGTCTTACTTATTTCTCCAATGATAATACAAGCTTTGAGGATACAGATGTTTTTATTCATTCCCTATCCTAGTAGCTACAAGAATAACAGTTCCTAGAATCTATCAGAATTTAAGTAAATATTTTGTGGGAGGAATACAGGAAATTTGTCCAAATTAAGATTTTATGGGACTCCAGGTAATTCAAACACTGGAAGGTCACAAAGATCTAGGCTAGTCTGGGATACAGAGTGACCTTATTTCAAAAAGAAAGGAGGGAAGGAGGGAGAGGGGGAAGGAGGGAAAGAGAGAGAGAGAAAAAAAGAATTCTGTTTATGCTATTTATCTGTACTTCATATCTTTCTATGGCACTTTAATGCAAAATCATCCAATCTTTAAAATCCAAATAAGACACACACTAAGGAAATTGTGTTATTACTAGATTTAAAAGAGACCTTGGAGAAGCATACATAACAGCTTGCAATTTCAGCAGTCTGGCTAGATGAAAAATTTCCAGGAACAATAGAAAAAGGACAAGGAAAAAGCAGGCTGTTTGCAGAAGTGACCAACATCACTGAATATCCTGCTTCTCAAAGGTCAGGGCCCTCTGAGGCCTTGGTGCTCAAGTATCTCAGTAAGTCTCTGTGAGGATCCACCAAACTGAACAAGGTTCATAATTATAAAATAAAGCCATTCAGCTATACTTTTGATCTGTTCTCTGTTTAGAGCAAAAAGATTTTTTAAATGTTCATTTTTATTCAGGAAAAAAAAAGACAATGTAACTTGTTAGCTTTCAATCTAAAATCCATGCTGTTATGTGTGTGGTCTGAACTCTCAAAGACTACACATAGAACAGGTTGGGAGAGGACAGTGGGTGAGGGAAAGGGAGATGCTGATCAAAAGGAATGAAACCTCAGGTAGACAGGAAGAAAAAGCTTTAGTAAGCTACCACCCAGAAAGGTGACTATAATAAAGAAAGATACACTGAATGCGTCAGAATTGTTCAGAGTAGGCTTTAAATGTTTCACCACAAAATAATGGTAAGTATGTGAGATGATGGACTTTCCTTCTTGGCCTGACGTGATCATTCCACATATTAAACATATGACACCCCATCACTTTATACTCCAAAAACATAAAGAATTTATGATTTGTCAACTAAAATGTGAAAACATCCATTTAAAGGAAAGCTTTACTAAAGTAACCTCGACCAGCTTCCAAGGATATTTGAAAAATTCTCCCTCAATCACTCCTGTGCTGATTTATGCTCTTCCTTGCTTGACCCCCTGCCAGAAAAAAAGAACAGCTGCTTATCATCACCAATATAATATCCTTTCACACACAGCAAAAACCAAGAAAACAACCACATTCTCAAATGCCTGTCAAGCAACAGTTCCCTTAAGAACCACTCATGGTCTCTGTGTGTATGATCTCACTGAACTTGAAGACTGTAATTAAGTCCCTATTCAGCTGCAGTTGTCTAGGCTAAATAAACTCAGTCTTTTAGACTTTCATCATTGAGCAGATAAATCTATTAATAATTTCTGTTGGACTCTCTCTCTCTATTTTCTCCATATTCTATACAATGAAGTCCTGACCAGGGCTTAAAAGGAAAAGAGGAAATGACTTGCAGCTTCTTAATTATATACTCTGCATTTGTACAGTTTGCTTTTCTTCCCTGTGTGAACTACCCTGCCCACATCCCAAGTGAGCTACTCTGTATATTGACAAGTTCTTCCAACTTGTCATGATCCTTTTTGAGTTATATTTTTAGGTCTACCTGAAAACTGGAATCCTAGATGGGTTTGAAGATTCTGAATATTATCTGCTCTTCAAAAAATGAAAACACCAGGGTGAGAAAGGGATGGTGGTCTGAAGAGAATTATTCAGAATCCTCTCCACAAGCTTCCCAAGGTAAGCCAAAAATAACATGCCCAAAACTTGTGGTTTTGTTCTCAACCATCTACTAGTTTTAAGGTTGTGGCAAATACTGAATTTTCTGACAACAATAATGCCTATGAATTAGTTAATGGATTGAGTATTAAAGGAATTGAGATTAAAAAATAAATGAACTGAGTGAATACTGGAAAGAGTATGACAGAAGTAATCAGAATTTTGATATATATTTAACTTCTTCATGGGGCATCTATGTTAGTATTTGGGGGGAGGGGGCGGTCCTAGTAGTCAGGCAGGGCCTGACACTGCTCCTGAACTTCTTTGTGTTCTACCACTTGAGCCACAGAACCACTTCTGGCTTTTTCTGTTTATGTGGTAATGAGGAATCTAACCCAGGGCTTCATGCATACTAGGCAAGCACTCTACCACTAAGCCACATTCTCAGTCCTATGGTAGTAATTTTTTAAGATTTTCAGAACACAATAATAAATCCAAAAGGACTCATTTTTTGCAGAATGAAACTAACAGTCCAGTATGAAAGGCTGATTAAATAATAATAATAATTAAGTAATAAGTCAAAAGATTCAATTTCTACCATGGGCTATTATTCAAATCAACAGCAAGGATATGTAAAATAGATTATAAGTAATGATGTATGTAGAAGATGTGTGAGGAAACTTGGAAAACAACAACCTAGGATAGGCAGAATAAGCTTAATAAACCTGTGAATCTTCTTATGTTCTCAAGTATTAATTCAGCAATTAAAAAAGTCTTTTTAAAATTAACATTTCAGTTTAGAAAACAATATACTACCTTACTGTTTTAAAGATAAACAGTTACTAACTTTTGCTTTCTAGTAAAGCCATATTTTTATTATACTATTTCAAGAAGGTATATAAAATCAATATGAAGGGGCTAAAAATTAATGCCAAACATGAAAAAATTATTTCAAGATACTTAAATGAAGTCTTACTAGAACAGGGGAGTAAAATTAATATTCTATGTTTTTTAATGGCATCCTTCACATTTGACCTCTAACTGAAAATCTGTTCAGCTAAAATTTAACTCCTTCAGAGGAGAAAATCAACTCCTTTTTCACAAAGAACTAATGAAAACTTCATTTCTAATTGATGAGAACCTAATCCTACAGCTAATTTTAAATGTTTTAGCAAAATTATGGAAAAAAATTCAACATATAATAGTCTGTGTAAATATCAGTAAAAAATTCTCTTTACAATATGAATTATACAATTACTACTACTACTAATAATAATAATAATAACAAATAATGTAATTACCAGAAAATTTAAAGTAAAATAGGTTAAAAGAAAAAATACATGTAGTAAAATAAAAGAAACTTTTATGAAGGTCACTCCACAAAACCACTGTCATATAAGAAGTACACAACAAAATTTTGGCCAATCGACTTCAACAATTCATCCAAAAAATCATACACCATGATCAAACAGGATTCATTTCAGGGATGCAAAGCTGGTTTAATATACGCAAATCAATTAATATTATTCATCACATCAACAGGAGCAAGAATAAGAACCACATGGTTATCTCAATAGATGCAGAAAAAGCATTTGACAAGATCCAACACCCCTTTATGATGAAGGTTCTGGAAAAATTAGGAATCCATGGATCATTCCTCAATACAATAAAGGCTGTATATGACAAACCTACAGCCAGCATTATACTCAATGGTGAAAAACTAAAGCCATTTCCTCTTAACTCAGGAACAAGACAAGGATGCCCACTCTCTCCACTTCTCTTCAATCTAGTATTAGAATGCCTAGCTACAGCAATAAGACAAGATGCAGACATAAAGGGGATCCAAATAGGGAAATAAGAAATAAAACTCTCCCTCTTTGCAGATGACATGATCTTGTATTTAAAGAATCCCATAGACTCCACTCCCAAATTACTCAAGCTGATTCAAAACTTTGGCAAAGAAGCAGGTTATAAAATTAACCCCCAAAAATCAATGGCTTTTCTATATGCCAACAATGAGAAAAGTGTGGCTGAAATTAGGAAAGCAACTCCATTTGTAATAGCCCCACAAAAAATAAAATACCTAGGAATTAACTTAACTAAAGAAGTGAAGGACCTCTATGATGAAAACTTTAAAATCTTGAAAAAGGAAATCAACACAGAACTTAAAAAATGGCAAAACCTCCCATGCTCCTGGATTGGCAAGATTAACATCGTGAAAATGGCAATACTTCCCAAGGCTATCTACAAATTCAACGCGATACCTATCAAAATTCCACCCTCATTCTTCAAGGAAATAGAAGAGGCAATCCAAAAATTCATATGGAACAATAAAAGACCCCGAATAGCAAAAACGCTCCTCAACGGAAAGAACACTGCTGGAGGAATATCAATACCAAATTTCAAACTCTACTATAAAGCCATAGTAATCAAAACAGCTTAGTATTGGCATAAGAACAGACCTCAGGATCAATGGAATAGAATTGAAAACCCAGAAATGAACCTAAAGACCTATAGCCATCTAATCTTCGATAAGGAAGCTAAAACAATAGAATGGAAGAAAGACAGCCTCTTCAGTAAATGGTGATGGCAAAATTGGTTAACTACATGTAGAAAACTAAAGCTAGATCCTTATATATCACCCTGCACCAGAATCAACTCCAAATGGATCAAAGACCTTGAACTCAAAGCAGACACTCTGAAAACATTACAGGATGGAATAGGAGAAACCCTAGGTCTCCTTGGCTCAGGCCGAAATTTTCTGAATAGAGACCCGGAAGCACAACAAATCAAAGAAAGGTTGGACAAATGGGATTGCATAAGGTTGCAGAGCTTCTGCAGGGCAAATGACATAGCTAGCAAGATCAATAGAAAGCCCATGGATTGGGAGAAGATCTTTACTAGCCATACAACGGACAAGGGTCTCATATCTAAAATATACTTGGAACTCAAAAAATTAAACCACCCAACAACAAATCCTCAAAGAAACAACTGCCCAATAAATAAGTGGGCGAAAGACTTAAAGAGAAGCTTCTCTGAAGAAGAAAGAAAGATGGCCAATAGACACATGAAGAAATGTTCAACATCACTAGCCATAAAAGAAATGCAAATCAAAACAACATTAAGATATCACCTCACTCCAGTTAGAACAGCAAAAATCAAGAACTCTAACAACAACAGATGCTGGAGGGGATGTGGACAGAAAGGAACCTTACTTCATTGTTGGTGGGAATGTAAACTTGTTCAACCACTTTGGAAAGCAGTATGGAGGTTCCTCAAAAGACTTCACATAGATCTCCCCTATGATCCAGCAATCCCACATTTGGGCATTTACCCAAATGTTTACAAACAAGACCACATTAAAGCTACCAGCACAACTATGTTTATTGCAGCATTATTTACCATAGCTAAGATATGGAACCAACCCAGATGCCCCTCAGTAGATGAATGGATCAAGAAAATGTGGTATATATACACAATGGAATTCTATGCCTCCCTCAGAAAGAATGACATTTCCCCATTTGTTAGGAAATGGAAAGGTTTGGAAAAAATTATATTAAGTGAAGTAAGCCAGGCCCAAAGAAGCATAGGTCCCATGGTTTCCCTTATTTGCAATATCTACTATATGTATGAGTCAAGCGGAAAAGGTCAGATAATGTGATGTTAGGAAAATGAACCCTTAAATATGTATTTTAATGTTTTCGTTTCTTTCATGCATGTGTTTCTAACGCATTTATAAGATTATTTCTTTGTTGCTTTGTATGTCCCTCCCCCACAGTGTAACCCCCGCTTTCACTATATTTGATGTCAGTATAACATGTGGAGGAGATGGGGACAAACAAGTCGTTTAAGGATTCAGGTGGACCTGTTGCAACAATGAGAAGTACAAAATGTCATGTCGGTGTGGGGGCGGGGAGGGGGGTATAATTGGGTGGGGGGAGGGGGGAGGCTGGGAAGGGAGGTGAAGGGTAAACAAAGGAGGAGGCTGCAATGCTTGGTAAGAAATGTATGCATTATCCTGCCCATGTAATTGTAGCCCCTCTGTACAGTATGTTCTCAAATAAAATAAAATTAAATTTAAAAAAAAAAGAAACAAAATTTTTAAAGTTTTCACAAATATTCAGAGATCACTAGTCTTGTAATCCCTCTCCAAATAAAGCACCCTATATGTATCTATAGAATTAGCACAATAAAACCCCCTGTATTATTAGTATATACTCAAATAGTCTGTTTTCAAAAACTCCTTTGATAGTAATACAATGAGTTGAATAAGATCAAAGCATATCATATATATATATATATATATATATATATATGTAAATAACACAATGAAACTTTTTTGGACAATTAATTAATGCCAATCAAAGAACCTTAAAAAGGGAACTCCAAGGAAGTTTGGGTGGCTTCCTTTACTCACAGTTACATACTATGTGATATCAAGGTCAGGAGTTTCAAAAGAATACTGACTTAATAGATATATTGTAAAACAGTTCACTTGAGAGTCAAAAGGGATGCTATCAGTACTCACATCATGTTGAATTGAAACCCCTTTGTGCAACTACTTCAAGTAAAAAGTAAATACTTCTTTAAAAAAATTATACCATTACTGTAGGCATAACCTGAACTGTCCTTAGTAGGAAAACTTTTTTTCCAAATACCACTTTCTTTTAAAGGAAGAATAATTTGAACTTACTAGTAAAACTATTTGAAGGTGGCAGCACTAAAATCTAGGTTCTACTATATCCTTGTTAAAAATGTTGGCATAATTTAAACACCAAACTACCAGAGAAACAGAAGGAAAATCTTAGTTATTTTGAGCAAATATAGGGGAAAAAATAAAACAAAAAAACTAGGACCTGGTCAATGGTTCCCCACAGTTTTCCGGTTTTAAGACCAAAATGGGTAAGTAAAGATCCAAACTAAATTTCTGATGCTGACACTGTAAAATAATGCTTTCCAGATATCACTGCTGCAAATTAGTTTATACAAATATAATAACTAATATTAATAGTTAAGGAACTGAAAATGAAATATTTTATTTTCATAGGTCAATGAAAAGGATTACATTAGTATTTCAAACCCCAAATAAGTATTAATTGCATGGTAATGATGGACTTTTCCATCAGTGCAAGATAATAATCTAGCCTATATAATCATTATGCAAATTTAACTGGTTTATACTGTAGCCCTTATGACTTCAAACATCTGTTCAATACAAGTTTTCTGATAATATATAAAGTTTCAAAGTGCATATTACAGCATTTTATAGCACAGTTATAAAGTTTTGTCCTTACTGGATAGGAAACGTTAAAGGTGTGACCTGTAACAAAGTACTGAGGTTATTGCTTACCTCAACATCTGCCCATATTTATTTTCTCCTAAAATTATATACATTTCATAGTCATATTAGAATATTATTCTCACATGATTGGTACTTAATTATATACATTAATATCATATCTCTGAGATTATCAACACAGCATCATAAAAATTAATAACTATTAGTCAGATAAAGGAGATAAGAAGGTGGTCAAGTTGAAAAACACAGGTCATAAGACTAAGCAATGATCCAATGTTGAAGCCCTGTGGCTTTCACATTTAGCCTGCGGACTCATATTTCAAACACAATTCAAACAAATTTAAAATGTGAGTTTCTCATTTGACAAAATGACATTCATTCATAACTAACCAAAAAAACTTAAAATTGATATAGAAATACAAAAGACCCTGAAGAGCCATATCAATCTCAATCATAAAAGGCAATGCTGAAGGTATTTCAATATAGGACCTCAAATTATAACAGAGCCATGATAACAAAAAAACAGCACAGTACTCTTATTAAGACTCTTATATAGACATATAGTCTATATAGCTTAAAATAGAATTACTCTAAAATAAACACAAGCAAGTACTGTCATCTGATTCTTCAGAAAGGTGCCCAAAACACATTATGGAGAAAATACCTTCTATTTAACAAATGATGATAAGAAAGTAGGGCATCTGCATGTAGAAGACTCCCTGTTTCTTCACCTGTACAAAAATCAATTCAAAATGGACCAAAGATCTTAAAGAAGTCCTTGAAACTACTAGGAGAAACAGAAGGAAAAATAATTCAAGATGTAGGCATAAGCAATGATTTCTAAATAAGAATCTAATAGCTCAGGAAATAATACAAACTGACAAACCAGATTGCATCAAACTTCTGAACACCTTCTGAAAACCTTCGGAACAGCAAAGGAAAGAATCGCCAGTGTAGAAAGATAGCCTAGAGAACTGGGGAAAATATTGGCCAATTTTCATCTTACAGGCAATTATTATAAAGATACTCATAAAGGAAAATAATTCAATTGGTAAATGAGCAAGTGATTTAAACATTTTTCAAACGGTCATACAAAAGACCAATGAAAACAGGGGGAAAAAAGTTCAGCATCAATATCCTTCATGGAAATGAAATTCAAAACTATATTGAGATTCCATGTAGCCACAAAAATGGTTATCACCAACAAAACAAGAAACAATAAATATTGGGAAATGTTGGGGGGAAGCTCTTAAACACAGATTTTAGACATTTAAATTAGCGCAGCCTGTATGGAAATCAGTATGGGGGTACATGTGTGCGCGCGCACACACACACACACACACACACACACACACACACATTCACAAACACAACTGAACGTAGAACTTTATAAAATCCAGCTATACAACTCCTGAGAGTATACTCAAAAAATAAAAGGAAATATAAGCCAGGCGCCAGTGACTCATGCCTGTAGTCCTAGATACTCAGGAGGCTGAGATCTGAGGATCAAAGTTCAAAGCCAGCATGGGAAAACACATCCCTGAGACTTTTTTTTTTTGGGGGGGGGTCCGGTCGTGGGGCCTGAACTCTGGGCCTGGGAGCTATCCCTCAGCTCTTCAGCTCAAGGCTAGTACTCTACCACTTGAGCCACAGCGCTACTTCCGGCTTTTTTTCTCATGTGGTGCTGAGGAATCGAACCCAGGGCCTCATGCATGCAAGGCAAGCGCTCTACCACTGAGCCACCTTCCCAGCCCTCCCTGAGACTCTTATCTCCAATAAATCACTAGAAAACCATAAGTAGCTCTGTGGCTCAAGTGGTAGAGTGCTAGCCTTGAGCTGAAGAGCTTAGAAACAGCACCCAGGCCCAGAGTACAAGCCCAATGACAGACAAAAAAATGAAAGAAAGAAAAAAGAATAAAAGGAATTATATAATTAAGATACATATCTGTTGTGAAACTATTCATAAATGCCAAATAGGAAATCATTCTAGTTATCCATCAAGGAATGAATGTATAAAGAAAAGATATTGAATGTCAGATACAGGTTGCTCACACTCATAATTCTAGCTACTCAAAACAAGCTAAATGTAAGTATCAAGGTTCAAAGCCAAGCTAGGCAGAAAATTTGTGTGAGAATCTTATCTTCAATTATGTTTCTAAAGCTGGAGCTAAAGGCATGAATCAAATGGTACAGAACCAACCATGAGTGAAAAGGTCAAGCAAGAACACAAGGCCCCAAGTTCAAGTCCTAGGATACACACACCCACATACACACACACACAAAAGGAAAATGAAGTGTGCGTAGACATATGCATATATGTATGTAGATTTACATGTATTTTCAATACATATGCATATGTATGATGTATATAAATATGCATATGTATATATACGTATTGCAAATCTTACCCTTAACATGCAGCAATCTCATTCCCCATGTCCATATGGAGCCAGGAATAGGCTATCTCATCAGTATTATTTATGCTGGCCAATCTAAATCTAACAATCATCAGGAGTGTTGACAACTAAGAGGTAGCAGATGAATGAAATTTTACTCTAAATTGATCTTATACCCAAGTGTAAAACCAATGATAAAATGTCCAGGAGAAAATTTCTTTGAGGAGGCAAGGACTTATTAAAAAGAATGCGAAAAAGTACCAACACGGAGAGAAAAAATAATCCAATTAAAATTCATCAAAAATTATAATTTCTACTACATAAACCAAATAATTTTTAAAACTAAAAATGTCAGAGAGAAGGTTATTACAACATACATATTTGACAAAGAAGCATTTTCCATAATAGAGAAGCTGTATAGCTCTGTAAGAAGCTCTGTAAGCTTAAATTATGAGCATCAAAAAAATCTGGAAAGTTCACCAATATAAAGATCAATAAGCATTTGGAAAGATAATCAACATCCTAATTCATCTTGCAAATAAATATTAAGATAACTGCAAGACACCAATATATGTCACTATCATAGCTAACACTGAAAATTGATGATAGTAGACACAAAAAGGCATTCACCAAAAGGTTATAGGTAGATAGCAAATAAGTCCTTACAAGAATGGTCAACATCATTAGCCATTAAGGAAATGACATTTAAAAACAAAATTAGACATTAGGAGGAACTACTAGAATTGCTAAAAAAAATTAATGACAATATCAAATATTAAGGATATGGAGAAATGACATAAATTATACATTTGTCAGTAAGGAATATTAAATGTTACAACCACTCTAAAACATAGTTTGGCATTTCTTAAGAAGAAAGAAGATGAAGAAAAACTTAATACATAATTAGTATATGACCCAGCACTCACACTATCATCATTTATCCAAAATAAATGGAAACTCATTTTCATATAAAAGTATGCACATAGATATTCATAATAGCTTTTTCTGAATAATAGAAAGTTAGAAGCAAACCAAATGTCTTTTCAGTGAGTGAAAGTTTAAAAATAAGGCCACTATAGTCACAATACTCAGCAATAAAAGGGAAAAATACATACAGTATACACTATCGTTAGAAATTATAGGCATTGTACTGAGTGGAAAAATCAAGTCCAATCATTATATTCTGTATGATTCCATTGGTATGACCTTTTCAAGATGACAAAATTTGCCCAGATCAGGTGTGTGCTTGGCATGGTATGAAAACCCTAGGTATGAAAACACAGAATTAAAAAGGAAAGGAAGGGAGAGAGAAAGAGAGAGAAAAAGAAAAAATACGAAAAAGAAAAGGAGAAGGAAGGGAAATGAAAAGAGAGGCTTGGTTCTTTCTGAATGCTTTACCCATTTTCCCAATTTTATTTAATTTTAGTGTGATATCAAAACCAATGGTTTTGATAAACAAAAGGATAAATACTGGTTTAGCCTGCTGGCCTTATTTTTGCAGATGAAATTAGATGAAGTCCTGTGTGTGTGTGTGTGTGTGTGTGTGTGTGTGTGTGTGTGTGTGTGTGTGTGTGTGTGTGTGTGTGTGTGTGTGTGTGTGTGTGTGTGTGTGTGTCTGTGTGTCTGTGTGTCTGTGTGTGACTGTGTGTGTCTGTGTGTCTGTGTGTCTGTGTGTGTCTGTGTGTGTCTGTGTCTGTCTGTGTGTCTGTGTCTGTGTGTCTGTGTGTCTGTGTGTAGTTCAAGGCAATTTGTCACTGTGTCACATATAGACTCATGTAACTACTACACCAATCAAGATACAGAATTTTCCTATCATCACAAAGATTCTCCATACTAGCTTATTTTTAAGTGTTATATCCATCTCTTTGCTTCCTTCATCCATCTCTATTCCACTCTCCTGTGAATCCTTAGCAAGTACTAGTCCTGTTCATCTCTACAGCTTTCCTTACTTCTCTCCCATCCTTCCTTCTTCTCTCCCCCACTCTTTCTTTCTTCTTCCATTCTTTCCCTACTTCCTTCTCTCCTCCTTCCTCCCCTTTCTTCTTTCTTTCTTCCCTGTTGGAAGTAGTGGAGATAGAAAGAGAAATAGAGTTAAAGGCAAACACTGGTGGACTATCAAGTTCATTCACCTGAATACAAAATATATTTAGAAATACTTTCTATCATGTTGTCAAATGGGATATTATGATAGCAAGTCTTGATAGTTGTTATTACATTCATTATATAGGTATCACATCATTAAACTGAAAACTAGATGAGGACATAGCAAGCAAAATGTTAGTATATACCAATTCACAATTATTCACAACTGATAGTGATCACAATTGATAGTGGAAATCACTAAATTACTATCCATCTTACTTAATTCCATCGCTGAATGCCTGGCTATGTCTTAAGTGCTGGTGATTGGAAAACAAAACAAATACAGTTCTTAATTCAAAAAAAATAAAGTAAAAGAATTAGCAGAAAATCAAACAGCAGTTTGTCATTTGAGGGAATATATATAAACCTATTATATTTTTGTACAAAAATATCTTTCAGAGCTTAAGTAGAGGAAAAAGGAAATGAGAACTTCTCTGTTCTAAAAGTCCTGTGGCAACCCTCCCATGAGGTAACAATTTACTGAAACCCAGAAGACTCAACTCATAAGTGAATTAAATATTGAGTTTTCAAAATAGAATCCCCCCACTACGAGGCAGACAGACTTGCATTTTATAGGGCCTACAGTAAAGAGAAAGGAGAACAAAAGTATTAACAGAATTCTGGGATCTCAAATAAGCTACATTCTTGCTGGCAAAATCAGTTATTGAAAATAAGTATGGAAAGGAATAATTTCAACGAGTCTCTGAAGTAAATGCTGAATGGCTCTTAGGGGGAAAACATTGGAGTAAAACTTACTTTGAAAGAGAAAATATTAAGATGCCTATAGATATATAGCATTCTCACTTGAATGGTTCTTAGTTGAAGAGAGACACTGGCCCTGTGGGATCAGGTCACAGACCTGTACAGAATTGAAAGCTAGTAACAAGTATCACAACCTAAGAAACTTATGAGTAACATCCTGCACTGAATACCCAGAGGGATTTGTTTGTAGCTTTGTAGAGATCTTCACTCCTGTCTGCACAGTTAGAATTGCCTGAAAGTTTCTTCTGAAAAATACAAGACAAAACCTGAATTACTAGGGTTGGAGGACACACATTCTCAACAGGCAGCTGAAGTAACAGAAGGCTTTCCCTAAAACTTTTAATTTTTGAGATTTCAGTTATCATATGTAATTTTAAAAAATAGTATGATGTAGCGTCTGCCCAAATTCTCCCAGGGGTTACATCTTACAAATAAATCTGTAATACTAAGCCACAGCATATTACAATTTTGTGCAGTTCTCTACCGCCATGAATATTCCTCCTGTTGTCCTTTCATAAGCACAGTCATCTTCTTTCTCCATTCCCAAATCTTGGTCCTAAGTGCACGATAACAAATGCTCTTCATTCCATCAATTTGTCATTGCAATTATATTATATAAATGGAATCATTCAGTATGTGACCTTTACAGATTGGTTCTCTAACTGAAGATAATTCCCTAGAGAATCAGCCAAATCATTTTGTGTATCATTCCTTTCCATAGTACGCATGTGTCATCATTATTTAACTATTTACACTGAAGAACATCTGGGCCGATTACCAGTAAAATTGAGATGTACTTTCTTGTACGATTTTTGTGTGAACACAATTTTCACATCTTTGGGATAAACATTGGAGTGCAAGCATTAGGTTATATGGTAAATCCATGCTTAGAATGAGTAACTAACGATCACATTGTTTTCCAAAGAGGCTGTACCATTGTACATTCCCACTGGTGATGTATGAATCACCCAATGTTTGCATATATTTAGTGCACTTACTATTGTTACTTTCTTATTTTCATCATCTCTTCTTGGGTAGCAATAAATCATTGTGCTTTCATTTGTTTCAGGAGGGGCTAATCTTTGCCATCTATATGTCACGTTCACGTGGAATGATCCTTTTAGGGTTTTGCCCTATTTTTAACTAGATTGTTTGGCTTTTTGCAGTTAACCATTGAGAATTATTTATATATTATAGATTTTTTAAATAGAATAAAATCTTTGGGATCTAGGGTAACAAAAAGAATTTGTAAGATTAGATACCCAAAGCATAAGAAAAAGGGAAACAAGCATGAAAAAAATAGATTGACAAATTTGAACTAATTTGCTTTATGAAAGAATCCTATTAGGACACTGGGAATGTATAGTCTGGGATACTACTCAAAAGCATGACCAGCCTTTGTTTTTGTTCTTTGACTACTTCTTAGAAACATCACTGGAATGCTCTAAAGCCAGATCTTTAGAAGTTTGCTTCTTGTCATCAACTTTAACTTACATATTATGTCCTTTAAAAATACTTGCTTGACTACCCAGGTTACCTCATCAATCTAGTTAAATTTTCTCTAATAGCACTACTTGACATTTACTTTACTTTTTCTTTTGTTGCTGAGTTGTCTCTCTGCCCTCCAGAACAAACAAGTATCAGTTTCAGATGAACAGGGGCTTATTGCTTATTATTGTATACATTGTTTATGATTGTAGACCTAGCCCATTGAGCAGTGCTTGTCACAGAGTGGAACCTTAATTAGTATTTGCATAATTCATGTAAGCATTTCACTTAACTAATATTAATACTTTCCAAAAAAGTTTGTCTATTACAAGATATAAACTATAGCAATAACAAATAGATCTCATGCTCCTCACTCTCCCCGCATCTCCCTCTCTTCACAACCCTCCTCTGTGTTTCTTCCCTCCCTCCAAATACATATATACAATATATATACACATATGTATTCAATCCTCACAGTAACTCTAGAAGGCACTATTAATAAACCCATCTTATAGACAGAGAAATTGAGTCACAAAGACATTGAATAACCTGAGTTATATATCTGTGATGTGATAGTCTTCATACTAAAAAAATAAATAAAAAGAATGAAATGAAAGGTGCTTTGTTTTTTTCTCTTTAACTTGTACAATAAAGTATATGATAACTGTGACAATAGTCAAAATCATTATTGTGGAAATCCTCGAGCCCTATGGAGTATTTGTTTAATTCATGTTAGCTGTTTAATTCATGACTGGCTGCAGGAGATTTAACAGGTGTTTGAATACCAGTGAATAACCTGTGTTTGTGTGTGTGTGTGGGGGGGGGTGTTTGTGTGTGTGTTTGGCCTTCTGTAAGCAAGAAACTGCAAGAGATGGGATAGTCCCTGTATTTACTTATCTCAGTGATTTCTGGCATCTTGAATCTATTCGAAAATGTCTACCTCAGTACTTCTGGTTTCTTGTTATATATCTCTTGAAATGTGCATTTTGTTTATTTTCCCCTACGTTAAGATACCCTGAGCCAATTAAAATATATAAAGCAGAGGTTGCAGGGAGACCAAGGGGTTTTAACTATGCCTGATGGTTAAACCATTTCTTGCCCATGATGATACTGGATTATTATTTAATACTAAATTCTTAAATATGAGATATCACTGCAAGGGAAATTCTTCATCCAATGCCCCCAAATCTGCTGGCCGAAGTTACCTTATTAGCTAGCATTTTTAAATTTGGTTACTCCAAACTCTGGTCCAAAAAAAAAATATTGCCATATCAGGAAGGTCTGACATAAAATTCATCATAAAGAGCCCCAATGTGGTAGATTTCTGACATAGCGATTACAGCTAGAATATTCCTAGCTTTGCACTAGAGTTCACTAGCTTAAATTCCCAATATTCACTAAAATTTTTCTCAAACATAGTATTATCCTACTAACCCAAAGATAGTTCACAGCACTGGCTACTATGTCCCTGCTTAAAACTTTAGATAGTAAGCCGTGGCCTTATATAAATACCAAGTATAATTCTGAAATTACACAGACATCTAATACATAAATGTTTAAAATCCTCAATTCATGTCTAAGTATACAAAGAAATGTATCATGACAAAATCATGAGAAAATGATACCATTGCTCTGCTCTATGTGTTTCTGAAATGTCTTTGACTAAGAAATCTGAAAAATTGAAAAAGTTTATCATTATATCGACTAGTAAATATCAGGAACATGCAAAGCCTGAAGTACTCTCTCCTCTTCCTTTAAGAGAAAATCACATAATAATCAGATTAATAAACATTATTTAAGTATTCTAAGAGATGGCCTTTACATTTGTGTGGAACCATCATGAAGTTGATTCTTTAGCTCTTTCCAGGAATAACAATGGCATACACACAAAAAATTTTTTTCAAAAATCAGTAGACCAATTTTGAATATCAAATAAAACCCAAGATATAAGCTTCAAAAATATGCATATTTAAAAAATGAAACACACACACAAAAAACAATTTTAGCAACTCTACTGGGGTTCACAAAAGATTTCATAATAGAGATATGTCACCACATCCTGTGCAGTAAAAGAAAAAAAAATAGAAGAAAAAATAGGATAGAGAGAATCAATCTTTAATTACACAATCCCAAAATCCCATTGGCAAGAACAGAATAAAATAGTCTATTGGACATTCTAACTAAGTTATACAGAAAAAGGGGGGAAAAAAGTTTTTCTCATACAGTAATCAAGAGATTACTACATCAGAAAGAAAATGAATTCCATATATTACTAACTTCAGTCTCCAAAATGAATTGAAGAAACTACTCTAAAACAAAGAATTGCCTTTGGGAAAAGCTGCTGCCTAAAACAATATATTGGTCAAAGCTTGCTTAGATGATTATCATGAATTAAACTAATGAGAAGATGAAGACATTACCAACAAAAAAGAAGCTCTCTGAAATGGCAGCCTTGCCATTTCTGTCACAGGATGAAAAATCAATGTCCCAATAAAATGTGCAGCTAAGGCTTTTATAGAAAATAAATGTCACAGTATTTATGGAGATAGTTTTTCCAAAGTAAAAATATACTAATGACAGTAAAGAAAGAGATCAATAGAAAATATTATGCTCCAAGTGGAAATTAAGGTAATGCTTTGATAATAATTGAGAAGGATAAAATATAATATCCAGTCATCCTAAGACTATTAGTAGATCAGAAGTAGATGGAAACAACTACACTATATAAATTTATTCACAAATACCATACACAGAGGTACACAGTTACAATGTATGGAATAAAGATCCATCTGGCCATCTTTTGAAAGTATAGTTAGAAAATGAATGTGAATGTTAAATAAATATTTTCCTATTTTTCTTTAAAAACAAAAGAATGCACTTGAAAAGCCATCTATAAGACATCTATCAAAAAAATTTAAAGCACAAGAAATAGGAATTGGAAAATATGACTGTGGTAGGGGAAAAACAAAGGAGGAAGCAACAATGCTGGATAAGAAATGTATTCATTCCCTTGTTCATGTAACTGTAACCCCTTTGTACAGTATTTTCACAAGAAAAAAATAATTAAAAAAAAGAAAATATGACTATGTAAAGAGCCTTTTCCAATAAGAAGATAGCTTCTGGGTCACATTTGAGTTAATAACAAATAAGAGAGTTGTTTAGCAATTATAACAATATGTACATATTACACATTCAGATACATAGATAGATGAGAGATGGTAGATAAATAATAGTTACACCGAAGAAAAATAGATGATAGATAAGATACATGGTTGTTGAAATATAGATACAATGGTAAGAAAAATAGATAATAGATACATAGACAATCGATGGACTTGAAGATATAAAACAATCTGTTTTCAGAACCTGTGAAGTTGAACCAGATTCCAGCCCTTTGGCCTCAAACAAACAGCTCCCATATTAGACTGTCAGTGCCTTTCAAGAGACCACCATACAATTTTTTTTTTTTGTATCTGTAATGTTTTAGGCAAAATTGGTTAAGAATGAGGTGAAGCAGTTTCTGAGGAAATTGTAGGGTAGAAAAAAATGGTAAAAAAAAATAACAAACTTCCAATGGATATGAAATAGATTTTTCTCATGAATACAAAGTAAGATGACCCAAATTCACAGAGATAATTGGGATAGCACTATTTAAATAAAACTTAAGGTCAAAATATATGTAATGACTATCTTTAATTGTATACTGAATTCCACTTTGTATCCTAATTTCCTAGAGTGTATATAATTTTAATAATTCGTAAAAAATTAAATTCAGAGTTCTGAAGCACAAAAAGTACGCTGAACGATATGATGGTGCTGTGTATGCAGGTCATTATAAACTTGTCCACATCGCAGACTAAACATCAGCAAGCATGAGCCTAATACAAACCATGGCCTTGGTGAGTGATGAGTTAATGTTGGTGACTCATGGTAACAAATGCATGATACTGGGATGGGTACCGAGGCAGGGAGGTTGTGCAGGGTAAATCTCTGTGTATTTGGCTGAATTTAGTTGTGAACGTAAAGCTGTTGTAACAAATAAAATAATTGAAAAAGAAATAAACCTCTAGCGTAGAAGCTAGATGCCAGTGGCTCACATCAATAAACCTTGCTAATCAGTAGGCTGATATCAGAGGATTACATCCCAGGCAAAGTAATCTAAGATACTCTTATTTCAGTGAACCAGGAAAAAGCCAGACCTGACAGTTTGGCTCAAGTGACAGAGCTCCAGCCTTAAATCAAAAGGTCAAGGAAGAGTTCAGAGGCTTGAGTTCAAGTCCCAGTTTTATTTGTTGTTGTTTTGGTTTTTTGGTTTGTTTGTTTGTTTTGTCAATTGTAGAGCTTGAACTCTGGACCTGGGCACTGTCCCTCAGCTCTGCAGCTCAAGGCTAGCTCTCTACCACTAGAGTCACAGTACCACTTCCTGCTTTTTCTGCTTAAGTGGTGCTGAGGAATCAAACCCAGGGTCTCATGCATGCAAGGCAAGCACTCTACCACTGAGCAACCTTCCCAGCCACAAGTCCCAGTTTTTGCAGTAAAAAAGAGAAAATAAGTAGTACAAATTTCCTATCATGTACTTAGTCATCTACATAAATTATACTGACATAGAGAAATACATAAAACACCCTTCACTTTACATATGAGATCACACTGATGGTAGAGGAGGTTAATCCAGAAAAAGGATCATTAACTAGAATGCTGTGATCCAGGCTCTTCTAACAAAATAATGGAGTCAGGCCAATCTCTAAGCACTCAATTTGGTGGTATTTTTTAAACTTTGATCCTTTGGGCTGAATTGGGAAAAATAAAGAAATTACCAGGACTAAGAGGCTGCTATCCTCAGCAAAACAGGGAGAGAAAAAAATGTCAGTCTGTATTAGCCTTGTTTTAAATTTGTTATTAGTTTCTCTTATGTTTAAAGACTATTAACTGTAAGAAATAGTTTCCTAAAAGAAAATAAATATTTCTACTGTTACCATTACAGTCCACATTCCACACATAAATACTGAAACAAAAAAGTAAAAAGATAAGCCACATATCCATCATATTTAATTATATCAAAAAGGGATGGGAATGTGGCTTAGTGGTAGAGTGCTTGCCTAGCATGTATGAAGCCCTGGGTTTGATTCCTCAGTACCACATAAACAGAAAAGGCCAGAAGTGGTGCTCTGGCTTAAGTTGTAGAGAGCTAGCCTTGAGAAAAATAAGCTCAGACACGGTGCCAGGCAAAATAAATCAATAAATTAATTAACTACTACTACTAACAATAATAAATTACGTCACAAACACAAGTACATTATTCTGTAATTCTAGAAAGTATTACATACATGTATTTTACAATGTAAGGATTTTGATATATTTTGGACAGTACTTGGGTTTTGAATTCAGAGCCTTGTACTTCCTAGGCAGATATTCTTCTACTTTGAGGTGTGAGCTCTGCTTTCTTGTGCTTTTGTCATTTTTCAGAAAAGCTCTCACATTATTGAATGAGCCTCTCTGAGGCAATAGTATGTATATATAGCATCCTATATATCCAATATAACCGAGATTACAGCTATGAACTGCCACGGCCACTCCTCTGTTGCAATAAAGGCTCACTAAGATTTAGTCAGATTGGACTCAAAACAATTCTCACAACTGCCACCTACTAACTGCTAGTCTTACAGGTATGCAGTATCATATTTGACTAGAATTTTACATTTGAAAAACACATATTTTGAAAGAGGAAGCAAAAAACTAATTAATATTTAGCTAATATTAGTTAAAATGTTGCTATTTATTTCTTCTTATTTTAATAGCGTTTGCCATTACTATCAAGTCTCTGAGTCTGATTTTTTTTAGTATCATTCTTTGGAATTTTACTGTTTACTTTTATAGTAAACATGCTTGAGCCATATTATAAAATATAACTAGGCAACATCTATGATTACCTACTCACCACAGGTAAAATTTTATAGAAGATTCCACAGAAATACCTCTTGAAACTCAACATGTTATACATAATATGTAAACACTTTGTGTGAAAACCTAATATGCCTGCATGAAATGTAATCACACAAACAATATTACTTATTAATTCAAGAAATTAATTCAGCCAAGAAATTTCCTATAAGTTTTATCTTTGACAAAGTAGCAGGGTATAAAATTAAGCCTCAAAAATCAATGGCGTTTCTTGTATGCCAATAATGAGAAAAGCACAGCAGAAATTAGGAAAGCAACTCTTTTTGTAATAGCCCGAAAAAAAATCAAATACCTAGGAATTAACGTAACTAAAGAAGTAAAGGACCTCTATGATTAAAAACTTTGAAAAACCTGAAAAAGGAAATTAAAGCAGAATTAAGGAAGTGGAAAAATCTCCTATGCTCCCGGATAGGGAGATTAACATAGTGAAAATGGCACTACTGCCAAAGGCTATCTACAAATTCAATGCAATATTCATCAATATACCAACAACATTCTTCAATAAAATAGAAGGAGCAATCCAAACATTCATATGGAACAATAAAAGACCCCAATCATAAAAATAATCCTTAGCAGAAAGAACAGTTCTGGAGAAATAACAATACCAGACCTCAAACTCTACTACAAGGCCATAGTAACCAAAACATTTTGGTAATAGCACAAGAACAGATCTGAAGACCAGTGGAATAGAACTGAAGACCCAGAAATGAACCCGCAGATCTACAGAAACCTAATCTTTATTAAGGGAGCCAAAAATAAAAGTAGAATGGAAGAAAGACAGCCTCTTCAGTAACTGGTGCTGACAAAATTGGCTAAACACCAGTAGAAAACTAAAATGAGAACCTCATATATCACTCTTCACCAGAATCAACTCCAAATGGATCAAAAACCTCAATGTCAAAGCAGACACTCTGAAAACATTACAGGAAGGAATAGGAGAAATTCTAGGGCTCCTTGGCACAGGCAGAAATTTTCTTACTGAAGACCCAGAAACACAACAAATCAAAGAAAAGTTGGACAAATTGGATTGCATGAAACTACAGAGCTTCTGCATGGCAAAGGACATAGCTAGTAAAATCAATAGAAAGCCTATGGATTGGGAGAAGATCTTCACTAGCTATACAACAGACTAGGGCCTCATATCTAAAATATACTTAAACATCAAAAATTAAATCCTCCAACAACAAATCCTCAAAGAAACAACTGCCCAATTAATAAGTGGGCTAAAGACTTAAAGAAAAACTTCTCTGAAGAGGTTAGAAGGGTGGCCAATAGACACATGAAGAAATGCTCAACCTCCCTAGCCATAAAAGAAATGCAAATCAAAACAACATTGAGGAGGCTACAATGCTTAATAAGAAATGTACTCCTGGGCTGGGAAGGTGGCTCAGTGGTAGAGCGCTTGCCTTGCATGCATGAGGCCCTGGGTTCGATTCCTCAGCACCACATAAGCAGAAAAAATAAAAAAGCGGGCAGTGGTGCTGTGGCTCAAGTGGTAGAGTGCTAGCCTTGAGCTGAAGAGCTGAGGGACAGCACCCAGGCCCAGAGTTCAGGCCCCACGACCGGACCCAAAAAAAAAAAAAAAAAAAAAAAAAAAAGAAATGTACTCCTTACCTTGCCCATGTAATTGTAACCCCTCTGTACAGTATTTTCACAATAAAAAAATAAAAATTAAAAATTAAAAAATAGAAAAATAAAATAAAACATTGAGATACCACCTCACCCCAGTTAGAATGGCTTTAATCAAGAACTCTAATAACAACAGATGCTGGAAGGGATATGGACAGAAGGGAACCTACTGCATTGTTGGTGGGAGTGTAAGCTTGTTCAACCACTTTGGAAAATACTATGGAGGTTCTTCAAAAGACTCCACATAGAGCTCCCCTATCCCAGCAATCCCACTTTTGGCCATTTACCCAAATAATCACAAACAAGACCATACTAAAGCTACCAGCACAACTATGTTTACTGCAGCATTATTTACCATAGCTAAGATATGGAACCAACCCAGATGCCCCTCAGTAGATGAATGGATCAAGAAAATGTGGTATATATACACAATGGAATTATCTGCCTCTATCAGAAAGAATGGCATTGCCACATTTGTTAGGAAATGGAAAGGCTTGGAAAAAATTATATTAAGTGAAGTAGGCCAGGCACAAAGAAACATAGGTCCCATGGTTTCCCATATTTGTAATAACTAGTATATGTCTGAGACAAACAGAAACGATCAGATAAGCTAATGTTAGGGGAAATGAACCACAAGATAAGGACTCAATGTTTTTTCTTTCTTGCTATTGTTTCTAACATATATATAAGATGATTTGGGCTGGGATGTAGCTCAGTGGCAAAGCGCTTGCCTAGCAAGTGCAACGTCCTGGGTTCGATCCCCAGTACCAAAAAAGAAAAGACAAAAAAAAAAATATATATATATATATGATGATTTATTTGTTGCTTTGTATGTCCCTCCCCCACAGTATAACCCCTGTTTTCACTGTATTTGATGTTGGTATAATTTGTGGAGTGGAAGGGAAAAAACAAATTGTTTAAATAGGGATACAGGTGTACCCATTGCAACAATGAGATGCGCAAGATATTATGTCGAAAAACGAACTTTACAACTTTGATGCTGGGGGTGGGGGGGGAGGAGGGCCGGGGAGGGAGGAGATGGGAAGGGATGGTAAAAACAAAAAACAAAACAAAACAAAAATTCTACGGTAATTCTTTCATACAGCTATTGTAAGTAGCACTAGTTCCAAGCATTTTTTAAAATAAAGATAATCATTATATCTAAGAAAGAAAGAAAGAAAGAAAGAAAAGGAAGGAAGGAAGGAAGGAAGGAAGGAAGGAAGGAAGGAAGGAAGGAAGGAAGGAAGGAAGGAGAGAAAGAAAGAAAGGAAAGAAAGAGAAAGAAAAAGAAAGAAAGAAAGAAAGGAAAGAAAGAAAGAAAGAAAGAAAGAAAAGAAAGAAAGAAAGAAAGAAAGAAAGAAAGAAAGAAAGAAAGAAAGAAAGAAAGAAAGAAGGCTAAGAACAGATGCTGGAAGGGATGTGGCCAGAAGGAAATCCTACTGCATTGTTGGTGGCAGTGTAAACTTGTTCAGCCACTTTGCAAAGCAGTATGGAAGCTCATCAAAAGACTCCACATAGAGCTCCCCTATCCCAGCAATCCTACTTTTGGGCATTTACCCACATGAAAACAAACAAGGCCATACTAAAGCTACCAGCACAACTATGTTTATTGTAGCATTATTCACCTAAGATATGGAACCTAGCCAGATGCCCCTCACACACACACACACACACACACACACACACACACACACAAATTCTATGTTTCCATCAGACAGAAAGAACAACACTGCCCCATTCATTAGGAAATAGAAAGACTTGGAAAAAATTATACTAAGTGAAATAAGCCAGTCCCAAAGAAATTTGCAATAATTAGTTTATGTATAGGATAATCTTATCAAATGAGCTGCAAAGGTGAAAAGTATGTAAATAAAACCATAGAAGATGATGCTAGGTGAAATGAGCCCCAAGACACAGACACAAGAGGTCTATCTTTGTTGTTGTTGTTTTAAATGTATTATGTGACTTTTTTTGTTTTTTTGTGTGTGTATGTTCTTCCCCCTATGGTATATCCCCTGTTGTCACTGTAGTTGATTTTGGTACCCTGCAAATTGTATATACATTTGTCTAATCTGGGGAGGGGAAGGAGAAGTGTGGGAGGTGGAGGAGGGACGTGATAGTGGGACAACAACAAGGGAAGGGTAACAATGATCAATAAGTGATGTGCTCATTGCCTTACTCATGTAACTAAACCCTCGGTACAACATATTTATAATGAAATAAAAAATTTTAAAAATGAAGTATCCATGTCTAAATGTAGGGGCTGGGTGAATGTGGCAAATCTGTGTGTTAGGCCGAATTTTGCTGTGAACATAAAATTGTTGTAGCAAATAAAATAACTGACAAAATTCTAGCACAGAAGTGAAGTGCTAGTAGCTCACACCTACAATCCTAGCTAGTCAGTAGGCCAATATCTGAGGATCACAGTTACAAAGAAGCCAGCCCAGGCAAAAATATCGGAGAGATTCTTATTTCAATTAACCCGCAAAAGCCAGAACTGGAGGTTTGTTTTGAAATATCTGAAAATGTTATACTTCATATACATGAAAATTAAATAAATGTATAATGGAAGTTGAAGCCTAAAGGATGGCTCTGTTTGATATAAAAACAACATAAATGAAAACAGAGTCTTCCAGATGATGTAAGGGTCTGGAAGAGGAGGATATAAGGCACTGGGGATGGAAAGGAATAAAAAGCAACATCAAAAACCATTTAACTCTCCACCTTGATGTTTCATATTTGAGGGATCCTCAACATCTCCGTAAGGAGAATTATAACCATCTGTACACAGAAACAATATTATAAGCCTGATAGTGCAGAGTGGAGTACTATAATTTTAAAACATCTGACTTTTCCCAAACAATCTTTTTTTAATGGTAGCATCATACAAAAAGAAGAAAATTACATGAGGTCAATGACAAAAAAAAGTACCTTTGTCATAAATTTTGAAACAACATTAGAATGAAAGAAAATTCCCAGCAGAAAATCAGGGAGAAAAAGATATATTCTTCAATAATTTGACTTGTCCTAGATTCATAAGAATATCCTGCGCTTTTGCAAATTGCTTCCCATTTGCTAAGAGGCATTCTTTCATGCCAGCTTAAAATAAGCAAAGATTACACAAGTACCATGTGCCATCCTAAATAAGGAAATGGAAAAAACAAGTACAATATGGTATTTAAGCAGCTGTGTGAAGACACTGGTTAAAACAAGAATCATCTTTCAGCTGAGCTTGTTATGTTTCATTCTGCTAAATATAAACTAGGGCATCATTAAATTAACAACTGTTTGGGGAATTAAAGCACAGGGCCCCACCTGCAAATAATCCAATAAACAAAAAATTTATTGAAATGCTTGTGAAATTGTCATAATTTAGGGTTGAGATTGTTGAGAAAGAGGGAAAAACTGCAGAAATAATTTGATTACTAGAGTAGGCCAAAACACACACACACACACAC
This sequence comes from Dipodomys merriami, assembly GCF_024711535.1. Taxonomy (NCBI): domain Eukaryota; kingdom Metazoa; phylum Chordata; class Mammalia; order Rodentia; family Heteromyidae; genus Dipodomys; species Dipodomys merriami. The sequence goes on along the minus strand of NW_027206068.1, from coordinate 22,729,434 downwards.
ACACACACACACAATTGTTTTCATTATTTGGAGTTGTGAGTGAATTGACAAATGTACAACAAATAACACATTTGTAAATACCTAGCAAGAATTTACAACCATAAATTAGTGAATATTATTGCAAAAGTCAATCTTTGGGGAATAAACAAAACTTCTAAATGATATGGCCTGCCTAGTTGAACATTACAAGAAAATGAATTTATTCAAGTTGATAAAATAGAAGAAGTCTATGTTCAAAATAATTTTGTTCTTAAAGATCCACAGTGTATCACTGAGTACATTAGAAGAGTTCATCTACTATGTGGATGTGGTATCTAACTGATCAAAGAATCAATGCTTCTTTGCTCAGTTTCTTTTTTTCATTATGTTAGAGATTTTTATTTTTTTCATAAGGTAAATGAAAGAATGGGGCAAAACATATAATTAAGGAAATAGTTCCAAATAAAAGACTCATTTCTACCAAATATTCTGTAAGTACTGTTCATGAAACCTTCCCACAGCAGAAATTTCAATAGAAAGAGTTCAAGGGATGTGGTCTTTAACTTTTAATTTAAATTCTTTGTGTAAATTTTTTATTTATTTCCATTATGAATGTAGGCAACAAATTACAGTAATATTAGTATCTATTACAAAAAGAAATAGATATTATAAACTAGTTACATTCATCAGTGTCACCAAAATTGTAGTGTCTATTAGAACTATAGTATATTTTATTATTAATTCTGTATCTAGTGGATCAATTGCAATTTAATGTATTTCTACAATTATCCCATGAATTTATTTTCTGCATTTAAACACATTCACACACCTATAATCTAGGATATTCAGTATCTGGGATTCTGATTACCTAGAAGATGGAGATGTATCCTCTAGAAAATGGTTGCTTTTTCATATGAATGAAAATAATCAAGGAATTAGCTGAGAAAATGTTCTACAGGTTAAAGGTATACAATATATGAGTCCAAATTGCTCCTATAATGGACTGAATGGTATTTTATACAGTAGCAGTTTCAGATCACATTTGCATTTTAGAAAGGTAATTGCCTAAGAAATGAAAGACTGATTAGGGGAATCCGGCTAGGAAAGTGAAATTCTAGTTAGAAAGTTCTCCTAGTGCAAAATAACAGAACTGGGGCACAATATGTTGAATCTATATGGACCCTACTGGTATATTCATAGTCTTAAAAAAAAAAAAAAAAGGTTGTCTCTCCTCTTGGCCTACACAGGTTTCCAAGCTTCTGATGAGTTAAACCAAGATGAAAATTATTAGTATCATCTTCAATGTCCATTTTTAGAGCCAAATATATCTGTAAAGATTTATAAGCTCATTCTAAGCTAAATATGGAGACATTAGAATATAATTATAAAGAGTAGCTAATAAAAACCATTTTCAATAATGCTCTGGGATATGTTTTATTTATATTTGTCTATTATCTGTGAATTTTTTACAGGAAATTTATTTTCTTACCAACATTCTATCATTTAAATTTTGTCACATAATAGCAATACGTATTACCTAAAACAAATATTAGTTGCTTTTTAAAAAACTGAGAAAATACTTTAAAGAAGAGAGCATAAACAAATGCAGCAGTGATATTCTCTAGACACTATGTTAAAAATGAACTATAAAACTTGTATGTGAGGATGGGAGAGAAAAACTGGGAGAGAGCATTGAAGGTTTGAAAATGTTTAAAAAGAAGTTGTGGGGGGGGGGGATTGGGTGGGGAAAGGGGGAACAAAGAGGAAGCAACAATGCTTGATAAGAAATGTACTCATTATCTTGCCCATGTAATTGTAACTCTTCTGTACGGTATTCTCGAAAGAAGGAAGGAAAGAAAAAAAGAAGGAAAGAAGGAAAGAAGGAAGGAAGGAAGGAAGGAAGGAAGGAAGGAAGGAAGGAAGGAAGGAAGGAAGGAAGGAAGGAAGGAAGGAAGGAAGGAAGGAAAGATAGAAAGAAAGAAAGAAAGAAAGAAAGAAAGAAAGAAAGAAAGAAAGAAAGAAAGAAAGAAAGAAAGAAAGAAAGAAAGAAAGAAAGAAAGAAAGGAAAGAAAGAAAGAAAAGAAAGAAAGAAAGAAAGAAAGAAAGAAAGAAAGAAAGAAAGAAAGAAAGAAAGAAAGAAAGAAAGAAAGAGAGGGTGGAAGGGAGGGAGAGGAGGGTGGAAGGAAGGGAGAGGAGGGAGGGAGAGAGAGAGAGAAAGGAAGGAAGGAAGGAAGGAAGGAAGGAAGGAAGGAAGGAAAAGGAAGGAAGGGAAAGAAAGATTCTCGTTACCTTATGTTACATAAGGTAACTGCAACCCTTCTGTGCATCATCTTTTTTTTTTTTTTTTTTTTTTTTTTTTTTTTTTTTTTTTGGTCCGGTTGTGGGGCCTGAACTCTGGGCCTGAGCACTGTCCCTCAGCTCTTCAGCTCAAGGCCAGTGCTCTACCACTTGAGCCACAGCACCACTTCCGGCTTTTTTCTTTTTGCTTATGTGGTGCTGAGGAATCGAACCCAGGGCCTCAGGCATGCAAGGCAAGCGCTCTACCACTGAGCCAACTTCCCAGCCCCCTGTGCATCATCTTTAAAAAGAACAATTATACATACATACATACACACACACACACACACACACACACACACACACACACACACACACACATACACACACACACGAAAGCAAATCTCATCTATCGAAAAGTTAAGAATCAATCCACTGCTATTAAAGTGACCCTCTCTTAGAAAAGCACTGACTTTTATTTCATAATAAAAGGTCATCATTTGTGACACTATCACAGTTAATTTTAGATAGTCAACAGGCACAGTGATACTGTTCAGTTACCATCAATGATTTTGTAATAATACTTTTTAAATTGCTATGGAAACTTTGGGCATCTGGACAGAGATGACAAAATAACAGGGTAAAAAACAGAAACCTAGTCTCGACAAATGTTGACACACTGATGGTTCCTTAGCATCTTTTTTGTACTCATAAATTCAATTATTAAAAGGCAAAGTGAAATCCCCCTTTAAAATTTTATCTAACTTCTCCATTACCTGTGGATCATTTAGAATCTTCTACAAAAATACACTTCTTACTTAATAAAAAGATGAATGTTATGGGTAATAATAACATAGGAATGTCAACAGTAGAATATTTACATGAACTCCGTACTCTCAGTACTCTAGACAGGTTTCATGGAAAAGATGAGACTTAAAATATGTTTTAACAAAGGGAGGTATTGGAAGAGTGGAACAGAACTGCGAGTGGGTGGATGATATAAGTGAAAGCCTAAGAGATGCAAAGACAGAAAAGTATTAGATGTATTCAACACACAAACCAGAAACTTCAAGTCAAAACTCATAGACTAAGAGAAGATGAAACAAAAAAGTAACTGAAAGAAAGGATCTAAACACAGGATGTATTTAATTATGTAAAGAGCCAATAGAGGAAAATTCTTAATTGTGATGTAAGTATAAAGTTTAAGGACAAATACATAGTTTGGGAGAAGAAAATTACTCTTTAATCATGAATAGATTAAATTATCTTCAGGCTCCTTTCTGAAGAAGGATACAACTTAAAAGACTGAAGTTAGCAGACACTTAAATGTAACTCATATAATCGTTTAAAAATGTATATTTTCTTCATTCTTAAGGTTAAGAAAGGGAAAAATAAGTATAACTGGAATAGTAAGCATTCTTCTATGTTTTATGTGCACAAATAAGAAAATTCGAATTTTCATATTTCTAAATAACTATTAAAGGCCATTTGTAAAGGATCATAGATATATTACTTTTAACTGTCATTAAAACCCAGTAAGACTAGACATGAAAGAAAAGGATGCCAATTAGACTCCTGACTCTAAATCCTGCATGCATTCCAGCCTTCATTCATCCAAGAGAACATTCAGCACTAAGTTCACCTGTGATAACCAGAGGTAAAGGAAACCTATTTTTTAGACATAATTTTTTTAAAGAATTTAGCCAAGTTCAGTGAAATTTAAAGTTGAATGTAATATAAGGCCTAGCCTTTTATTCTCAAAGAAATACTAGAGGATTCACCAAATATTGAAACTTACCACACAGATTACCTAGATAATCAATATTTTGAAGATATAATAAATTAGGATAGAAATAAATTAGTAATAAAACTTTGAAGTCTAAAAATTAAAGACTAATGTTCCCAGCAAGAGTATATTTAAGAATTTAAATTTGTAGCTCGAAACAATTATAATCTAAAGAATTGTGAAAATTAATAATTCATCATCGTCGGATCTAAGACTATTTAACAGCTGCTGGTGACAGCCTGTCTGTCACTGACTTCAATTAATTCATGTATAGTGTTTATTTTTATGTTGAATAGCAACTTCTTTAAACACATTACTAATCAGATATTTAAAGTTTATGAAATTAGTGGTTCATAATTTACTTGAATAAGCCCAAATTAAATCAAACTTTCAAATTACAGGAAAGGTTGAATTAAGTTTGTTGTAAGTACAATATGGTATTCTTTTGGGTTTTTTACTTTTAAGAAAAATAATAACTAGGAAGTTATATTTTTAAATCAATATTTTCCCATCTGTCTTTAACGAACAACAATTAAATACACATTACTAGAATAAAACCATTCATTTTAAAATATATATTATTGTTACTGTAAATGTGATGTTACAGGTTCATAAGCTAGTTAATGAGTCTATTTCTTTTGGAACAATGTTGTTTCCTCCCTTGCTCTCTCCCAGTTTTTCCTTCCTGCCTCCACCCACAACTTGCATCATTACTGCTACATTTGTGCAGCCTTGGTCCTACCATTTCTGTGTACCCAGTTACCCTACCCAAAACAGATAAACTTACAAAGACAAAATGTATAGAAAACCAAAACAGCAAAAACAAACAAAAAAACCCTCTTTTCCATTTCTTGGAGTTCATTTTGATAAATATTATTTTATAAGATCAGATGCACATAGCTATTGAGCCTAAGTGATCCACTCCTAAGATTATCCTCCTTTGGTCTCACTATGTGCATCTCTAGAGACCTGTATAATTTTTCATGTCCTGGTATATTTTTTTTCTTTTGCCAACTAGTGTGTTTACTTGTAGATTTATAGGCACATTCTATTTATAACAGATCAGGGAAATGATGCAATGTATTGGTTTGTTTGTTTGTTTTTTGCTTTAGTCGATCATGGGGCTTGAACCCTAGTCCTGGGCGCTGTCCCTCAGCTCAAGCTCCTGAGCCGCAGCGCCACTTCCAGTTTTCTGAATCGTTTATTGGAGATAAGAGTCTCATGGACTTTCCTGCCCAGGCTGGCTTTGAACAGCGATCCTCAGATCTCAGCCTCCTGAGTAGCTTGGATTACAAGTGTGAGCCACCAATGTCTGGCTTTGAGGTCTGTCTTAACCTCACTTTAGGTAACTTTTCCCAAATCTTTCCATTGTACTAAAAAATGGTACAGTATGTTTCTGATGGAAGCCTTGAATTCCAATACATGTACATACAACATTATCTTGATCCATTCCACCACTGAGAAGCATCTGGGTTGATTTAATATCTTAGGTATGATAAACAATACTGCAATGACAAGGTTGTGCTGGTAGTTTTAGTGTGGCCTTGTTGGGGGTCTTTTGATAAATACCCAGGAGTGGAATTGATGGGTCATAGGGAAGCTCTATGTTTACTCATTTGAGGAACCTACTTATTTATAATTCAATGATTATACTCATCCAAACCACGGGCATTAAGGAAGTAGAAGTCATATTTACTTGTGATGCAGCAATATTTTCCAATATAGGACAGAATCTCACAAGCTGAAGTGTGAAAGAGGGCAATGGGCTACAGGAAACAGCCTTTAAGTGGACCAAATACCAGAATAAATGAAAAGTTGTTTATTTCTTTCCATCAGACCGATGCCATCCTTCCCCAACATCTCTTTTAATCCAATGTGGAAACTGAAAGGGGACTTGATTTCCTTACAAAAGGTAGTGCAGAGCTTAAATACACAGAAAGAGTGAGTGGACAAGTCTGGTGTCCGTAAATTATAGGTGCATTCAAATGTCTTAAGGAACAAAAGAACTGTCTTAAGGAAAAAGACAGGCAGACATAGAACTCCCCCTTCACATGCCACAGAAGTCATTCTAATCATTAAAAATCTTCAAAGGGAGTAAATGATAAAAAGGATTGACATTGATTTAGATTCATTGAACTCATAAATGGTCATATTGAATTGAAACCCCTTTGCACAGCTACTTATAAATTAAATAAATAATATTCAGATGATAGAAGCTATGGCAAATTTGAACTAACCTCTAAGCTAAAATGACTCCATTGTAAAACTGACAGGGCCCAATTAAACTAGAAATGGATTTTCTAGTTCTGAATGCATAACAAACATTTAAAACAAAAAGGTATCCTAAGAAGGTAACACTTGGTTACTGAGCCACTTGAACACAAATAACTGTTAGCAGTCATACAAAAGATACTTATTACCTCACAAATGCATTTAAAATAATTTAGTTATAAATTAGGACTGTCATGTGGTTCTTATATACATTTTGAATGTGTAAATAACAGTTCTTTGAAATTAACTGATGAGTAAAATATATTGTTTATTCTGCCAAAAATGCAGTATTACTCAGACTTCACTGAATAATTTTAATGTTAGTCTGATAATTAGCCAAAAGGTATTTGTATCAATTGTATCTGTTAGAATTCCTTAAATTCTGTCCATATGTCATAATAACCATTGAAGAAAATACCTCCCTTATATAATCATGGTCACCAGAAACTTTTTAGACTTGACTAGTCTAAGTAAAAGCTAGCAAATACTTCTGAGTGAGAAAGAATGCAAATATGCTTATACTTTGACAACTTTGTAAGGAATCATTCGTAATCATGTCACACTCCACAAAGTGCTGAGAGCATTCTTTTCTCAACTCACAGCATCCAGAGGTCTGGTTTTATTCAGCTATAGCAGGTCATGACCCTGATGTTTTATACCACAAACAGCATAGTTAAAGTCCTCATAACACTAAAAGCCACTTCAGCACAAGCAAAATATCCTCAACACTAATGTGTTACACACATATTATAGACTTCTAAAATATGTTTAGGGTGACACAATCTTATTTACAGAACAGCAAAAAATTCCTACTTTAGCAGATCCAAGCAGGGGCTCCTTTTGGTGAAATGCCCAGGTTGGGGTAGGAGGTAGAAGAAGCTGAGTCAGAAAAGAACGGTAGTCAATAAAGAAGCAAAATCTTGATCATTCATCAATCTTGCAGATTTCAGTGTCCCAAAAACTAGAACTCAAAAAATTTCCAAAATCCATTTCAATAGGGAAGAATATATTTTGTAGGGCTAGTTATTATTTTAGGAAAGGTATGGTTTCATTTCCAATGTTGGCAATTAAAACCCTATGTTTCTCTGGAATGCTAAGACAGTATATAGCAGACAAAAGGAAATGATTAAAGAGAGCTTTTGGTACAACATGATCTATAATTATGAAATAACTAATGGTTAAGAGTTGGGTATCATATTCTACAGAAAATGATAACTTTATAGGAAAACTATTTCTATTGTTTTTCAATGTCTTTAGGTTAAAACTATTAATTGGAACTCATTCTCCATTCTTTATTGTTCATCACTATGTATTTTTAAGTATTAAGAGCTCAAAAAAATAAGAGTTACCCTTAACCTTAGATCAACCTCAATTCTGGGAAGACATCTATTTTGAAAGAGAAGGCAAGTTATATCACACCAGCCATGTACAATCTGAGGCTACAGTGCAAGATCACACCTAGACTGCAGCCCTGTGCCATGGAGAATACCTTGTTGTAATCTCATTCCAGATCAAAGCTATTTAAAAATAAATATGAATGAATTCAAAGCACTAAACTGTGATAGATAAAAATTATACTTCAAAGCACAGAACAATCTTCCTAAACCATTTGGGGTTCCTTATAACCCTTAGGCTCAAAATCCTTCCTCATCTAACTCTGATTTCAAGCTCAACCTCTTACCACCCCTACTTTTCAAACCCAACAATATAAAACTACTTGTAAGTATTCAATTGGCAGTCTCAGTACCAGAATCTATGTCTTTGTATCCTATTACAACTAAATTCAAACAACAGTAAAGGAAATATTCTTGCACCTCTCATTTGGCCAGGTGACCCAGCTCTTTTCTTCAAAACACCTTATGCTTACAGTTGTCATACTATATTGGAATGTTTGTTTCTTTTCCTGACTTCCTCTGTTCCTGCTACAAAATCCTTAAATTCAAGTAACCTTATTAATATTTGTATTACAGGTACAAATCCAATATTTGGAACTAAGAAGGTTCTCACTAAATGTTTTCTAAATACAGACACAAAGATAGTGGTTTGATGGCCTGTAAATCATGATGCCTTAGAGAAAACACAGCCACCAAAACATGTATCTGAACTACAAACTAAATACTCTCAGTCTGTCAAAGAAAGAATTAACACCTAAGAGTTTGTCAGAAATCCCAGGACAGTCCTAGAACATCCAGGGGAGTTTACTGACAGAAAAATACACAATTATGCTTGCCTTTACATCTGAATAATCCTTTTTTGTGTCTCCAAAATACTAAGAAGCACATGTCCACTGTGAAAGTTTAAGTCAGGGCCCAGTTGGCTCAGTATCAAAAGATTATAAGTCCACTGAAAGAAAACTATTTTAATCAAAACTGTGCTTCCTTCCATAACCTAATCATCACACATTGATTAAACAAATGACTAATTATAAAGAATGTCTTCTCAGTGCTCCTAAAAAGCTTACAACTGCTCTGACAGATCTCTACTTTGAGATAATGCACTTAATGACCTAAATTAAATGCTCAACTGCAAAAAATAAAATAAAATAAATTTTTTTCCTTCTAAATTATTTGTAACTCAGGTTGAGATTTTCAGATCTTGGTGAAGCATTGGGGAAGTGAATTTAAAAAGAGTTCTTAAAAAAGTACAAAACAGGGGCTGGGGGTTTAGCCCAGTGGAAGGGCGCCCGCCCGGTGTGCGCAGGGCCCTGGGTTCAGTCCTCAGCCCTGGAAAAAAAAGAAAAAAAATACAAAACAAACTTTTAGTCCTTACTCCAAAAGCCTTGGGAGTTACAACTGTGCTTCAAATGTCTAAAATCAGAAATCTTTTAATATAGACAATTAAATGTAGTTTCAATTTAAGAACACTCTTAATAGATTCATATTTCAAAGTCCAAGCAGACAGGAAAACTAACAAATTAGCACTTTAGTTAGACTTACAATCTGATTAGTGTAAAAATGTTAAGCGAGCCTTTTTTTTTTTTTTTTTTTTGGTCTGTCCTCGGGCTTGAACTAATGGCCTGGGCACTGACCCTGAGCTTTTGCTCAAGGCTAGCACTCTAGCACTTGACGCACACTTTCCACTTCCACTTCTGGTTTTCTGGTGGTTATTTGGAGGTAATAGTCTCATAGTCTTTCCTGCTCTCATTATTTTCAACCCAAAATTCTTCAGATCTCAACCTCCTGAATAGCAAGGATTACAGGCATGAACCACCAGTGTCTAGCTCAATGATCTTTTTATAAAGATCCATGAAACACTAACACCTTACTCACATCTTTTTATGACTAAGTAGGACACATGAAATGCAATAAGATATAATATAAATCCTTAAACCTACACTGCTGTAGGTTTAAACACTATGCATGTGAGCTACCACAGCCACAATAATCAAAGAACTTATTTTCATTTTTGAACTTCTATAATTTCTGTAGGTGAAAATGACGCCAAAGAGATATCCCTCTATATATTAAGATAATATTAATATTTAGTTCTGGCTGTATAATTAATATATAAATGGCTGCTAAGAATTTACAATTGATATACACTGAATGATTATGAAATAAGAGGCTGTTATCAAAACTCCTTTATGCTTAATCTATGGGAATAGTATATGACATATATTTCCAGTATTCACTGAGGTTGAATTGTCTTCATGACTGGTTAAAGAATTTTAGTTCACAAAATAAACACATCCTGAAACTGAATTTAACAGGCAACTGATTATATATCATATTATGCAAACAGAGCCTGAGTAATAACAATAACAACATAAATAAATAATATAAATGAAATTCTGATATATATAGCCAGATTTGAAATAAATGATGAGGAATATTCAGTTGAGTAAAATGAGAAAGAAACTAAAAGTTTAGGTCAGTGCAGAAACTGAGTAACAATTAGAATATAGTGATATTAAACTGGCATTTGAACATCAGTGATAGTACACACCTATAACTCCAGGACTTGAATTGCTGAGGCAGTAGGATAATGAAATAGAAGGGCAGGCTGGCTACATAAAAGATTTGTCTCAAAACACCAAAACTCAGAGCAAAATTATTATATTAGCATACTAAACTAGTTATTTTCAGTACTTAAAATATAAATAGCCAGAGGCCCATGGGTCATACCTGTAATTCTAACTACTCAGGAGGCTGAGATCTGAGCATCACAGTTCAAGCCAGCCTGGGCAGAAAAGTCTGTGAGACTCATGTCCAATAAAAACAACTCAGAAAAGCCAGAAGTGGGGCTTTGGCTCAAATGGTAGAGAACTAGACTTAAGCAAAAGAAACTCAGAGAAAGCTCTAGGCTCAAAGTTCAAGCTCCAGGACCAGCAAAATTAAATAAGTAAGTAAGTAAGCAAGAAAGTAAGTAAGTAAGTAATTAAATAGTATTAACAATTGTCTGTCCACTTGTTAACAAAATGTAGGGGTTTCTGTATTTGTTTTGTTTTGCCAGTCCTGGCACTAGAACTCTGAGCCTGGATGCTGTCCCTGAGCTCTTTTGCTCAAGGCTAGCACTCTTAGGACTTGAGCTACAGTGACACTTCCAGCTTTTTATATGATTAATTGGAGATAAGAGTCTCATGGACTTTCCTGCCTCAGCTGGCTTCAAACCTCAATCCTCATATATCAGCCTCCGGAGTAGCTAGGATGACAGACATGAGCCACTGGGCCAAGCTTGTAGCTTTATTTCTTTTTAAAGAAATAAAGATAACTAAAACTAAATACTTTTATGAATACTGAGAATCTACAGGAACAACTGCTCAACATTTGTTTGCTTCACAATCTATTTTTATTATCAAATATGACTAGGATAAGTCTGTCACATCCATTAAAAACACTAACTGAAATTAATATGCAAATTATGGTGCCTGTTTATTAATTTCAATTCACTGACAGAACTGTGGTTTCTAAATTTATAAGTACTGCAAATGTTATGTTGTAGATAATGCAATAGTTAATAAATATTATTTTAGTAGCAAAATGCTCAACAAAGGTTAGTCAACAGGACAAAAATCTAGGATTTTAGTCATAAGATAATCTGCATATATTTTCATAGATTGTATATTGCTTGAGCTAACTGTGACAGTTTTTGAACAACTTTGTTAAAGCCAGTTGTCAGTGCCTCATGCCTGCAATGTTAGCCAAAGGGGAGGGTGAAAAAGATGGATCACAGTTAGAGGTTATAACAGGCAGAAAAGTTTTGATGACCCTTCTCAACCAATAGCTAGGCAAAATGAGACACATTTATTATTCTAGCTATATGGAAGGTTGACACCAGAGGACTGCAATTCCAGGCTACGCCAGCCCCATAGAAAAAAAACTGCATCTCAACAGAAGTCGGGTGTGTGTGGCACATGTCTATCATCCCTGATATGATTATAAACCTAAAATAAGAACTAATGAGAAAAAGATTTATATAAATACATATATTTACATATATATGATGCATACATACATATATATTTACATATATACATATATACATGTGTATGTAATATATACATGTACATAAAGTAATATATAATTTATACACAACGACAGTGTAAAATAGCAAAAACAAAACTCATTTGACATTGAGGTACTTAGAAATTAACAAATTTCAAGACTGAGGTTAAAGAGAATTGGCCTAACAAACACATGTTTTTTCAAAATAAAATTTTCACAGTTAAAAAAGCAAGAAAATAAACTTACTCTGTTTTGGTAAGTTAAATGTTAATTCAATTATCTACTTTAGCCAAACTCAAGGCAAGCAGACATAGGATAGTATCCCTATTTTAGGTCAGAAATGGAAGATAAATACATGCATTATGAAACATGAAAAATCGTGAGCTTTCCAGATTTGTATGTTAAAATGGGAATTAAATTGAATACATGTTCATCTGTTCAGAAGATAAAAATAGTAAATATTTAGTATAAGAAATTAAACATAGGAATAAATCATAATGAAGCACAGTAAACACATTTCTTCTTCTTTTTGTCTTTAAACGGGAAAACATAAAAGATCAGTGCAGTAGCCCTTTCATGACCTCTCAAGCATAATAGAACTAATGAAAGCACAATAATCCAATCTTACTCAGATAGCTTGGATGATTTTTAAAGAGAGTACCAGTACAATAGATCTCTCAGAGCATTCTCCTTATAAACTCTAAAAAGTTATTTTGAAAATTGTCAATACAGCTGGGGTTCTTTTCAAATGAACTACAGATTACAATGGAATATTGAAGATGCTTCATAATTGATGTAATTTGCAAAACATAATTTAAACAATATTACTGCAATTATGACATGTTACAATGAAATCCATGGAAGCTAGAAACAAACGGTCTCACAGAATGGCACTCTGGAACACATTATGTGTTCCTTCTTGCTCTGCATTTGTATAACATTATTTGGAGGAGCACGAATTTTAAAAGCATTGCGAAGTCTAAATAATATAAGAGAAATAGTGATTCAAAAAAAGTGAGGCTTTCTACTTTATAAGCCTCAATGGAGTACAAATTACATTAAGTTACATAAATGAGAGAGGTATGCTCTGTCTTGAGAAGGTAGCAGCTGGATATGGTGCAGAATAAATGTGCGTGTCTATGGGTAGGATGTTCATAATGCTAAAGGGCAAGAGAGAGATGTCTATCTTGGGAAGTGATGTGGATTATTACTTGTCTTTAAACAGCAGAGTAACTGCTGAAGCAAGTTCCCTTGTAACTATTCCACATGAAACTACAACATGCCCTTGGCCTTATTAAACATACACAGTTTTCCCACATAATCTTACCAAAAAGACAATGGTTAATGATGCCATTATATCCATTATTCAGGCAAGAAAACACACCAGACCTCAACTTAACAAAACAGAGACAAAAAGCCATTGATTTTTTTGCATTATTAAGATCTTGGTAAGAACCCACATTTTTTTCTAATGAGCTCAATGTGTCTGATGAAGTCTGCAATGATTTTAAATGTCTTCTCACCTTTTTCTTAAGCTTTCATGTAAGTCAGATATGTCCATCATAAGTTCATAATGACCAAAAGTATGAAACATTATTTTATTGCTACAGGCTGTTGTGTGGTATCAGATACACACTGATGAGTACCAAAGCTATGAACCTAAGAGTCCATAAATACTCCAAGGAAGAAAAATGAGAAACAAAGGGAGAATGAAGAAGGGAAAAGTAAGAAGTTTATGGAAAAGAAGAAATAAAACTATATAAAATTAAAGTCCTCAACATAGCTAGAAGACTGAAAAATACAAAATGTCAACTTACCTAAAAATATAAAAATAAATACTGCATCTTGCCTTATATGCATATTCCTGACATAGCCTATATGGACACCAAGAGTAGTTTAAGAGAAATTACACTAAATGAAGAAGCTAAAAGCATGGGGGTAGGGGAAAGAAACTAATCTAAATCCATTTGTAGAATAAGAAGTGAGACCCTACATGTGAAAAACCGAAGTCAGCAAGGACAGAGGATTAACACAACAAGCAACAGAGAAAGAACTTGGAAAGGCCCACAGAATGTGGAGGAGAGGCAACACTAAAAGGTTTCACTCTGGAGGAAAAAAAAGAGTAAAATAAGAAGTTTCTTTGGAAACTATACATATTATAGGACTAAGGAAAAGAGGGAGTAAATAGAATGTGAACACAAAAGAAAATTTACATGACAGCAGGCTTAGCCTTAATCAAAAGCTATACCACTCAGTAACTTAACACTACTGCTCATACTGACAAAAGAGGGTAATCATGAACTAAGAATGTAACATATCCTAACTCATACAAAAAAAATTCCAAATTACATATAAACTTCTTAAAAAATAAATGGAACAACACTAATATTTGTTATCCTAATTGAATAAACTATTCAAAATAACAAGCCAGTAGCTACATAGTAAGAGGGGACACTGGTGCCAGCGGAAAAGTATCTGAGACAATTAACTCAGAGAGCTAACTTGGCAAAACTAGTAGACAACAAATTAGAGGGGGAAAAATCATTCAATTCTATAGAGAAAAAAAAACAAATTATGTACAAAACCAATATAATCAGGCTAGTAACCATTGAAACCACCCCACCTTTGAATACCTGCTTCCCAGTGTTTTCATTTGCTGAACTTTGATTTTGGCTTTCTAAGGAATTATACTATAATGTATATCAATTAATTCAATTGTATACACTAGCATACCTACCAACATACTTACTTATGAGCTTGGAAGCTAAATCTGGGAAAGCATGGATATTTGTCTCTCTGGGCTTGACTCACCTATTTTTTCCCAAGTCTTTCCATTTCCTTACAAATGGTAAAAATAAACTCTTTCTAATAGATGAGTAAAATTCCATTGTGTATATATACCACATTTTTTGGATCCATTCATCCATTTACAGGCATCTGGGCTGATTCTATACCTTTTGTATGGTAAATCATTCTGCACTAATTATGATTATATTGGTGGCTTTAATGTATGTTGGTTTGTAATCTTTTGAGTAAATGCTAGATCATAGGATAGAAAGACGTTCTACTACAGAATGGAAGATTTTTGCCAGCTACATATAAGCTACATATATCTAAAATATACAGAGAATTTTAAAAATAAAACCATCAACAGGTGGACCTGTTGCAACAATGAAAAGTACAAGTTGTCATGTCCAAAACGATCTTTACAACGTCGGTGGGGGGGGGGAGAAAGGGGGGGGAAGGAGAAGGATTGGGATTGGGGGGGAGGGGGAGGCTGGGAAGGGATGTGAAGGGTAAACAAAGGAGGAGGCTGCAATGCTTGGTAAGAAATGTACGCATTATCCTGCCCATGTAATTGTAACCCCTCTGTACAGTATGTTCACAAATAAAATTAAATTAAATTAAAAAAAATAAAACCATCAAACCAACAACTCAGTTAATAAAGGGGTTAAGGAGAGCGTCTCAGAAGAATTTTAAATGGTCAATAGACACATGAAAAAATGCTCAACATCTCTGGCCCTAAAGGAAATGCAAATCCAAACAACATATAAATCCCATCTCACCGCAGTTATGACCATTATCAAGGAAAAAAATGATAACAGATGCTAGAGAGGATTCATCGAAAAGGGAACACACTGTTGATGGGAAAGCAGTGGGGTGATTCCTCAAAAACTCAAATATATCTTATTTTATTTTTTTATTCTTTTATTTTTTTATTGTAAAAATACCATACAGAGGGGTTACAATTACATGGGCAAGATAATGAGTATATTTCTTATCAAGCATTGTTGCCTCCTCCGTTGTTTCCCCTTCCCATCCTTTCCCATCTCCCCCCCCCCATTTCCCCCACCCCACTCCCCATCCACTCACACCCCTGGCCAAAGTTGTAAAGTTCGTTTTCGACATAAGGACTTGTACATCTCATTGTTGCAATGGGTCCACCTGTATCCCTATTTAAACACTTTGATTTTCCCATCCTCTCCACAAATTATACCAACATCAAATACAGTGAAAGCAGGGGTTTTATGGTGGAGGAGGGACATACAAAGCAACGAAGAAATCATCTTATAAATATGTTAGAAACAATCAAATATATCTTGAAGTTTAAAAATTCTAATAGTGAAATTTCTAGACTTTGTTGTTTAACGTGGGATATTCAGGGTTAACATTTTCTGAGTTCAACATTTCTAATGAGTCTTTTTCATATCCATGCTTATTTTTTTTATCATGACTGTCAATATTTTAAATGAGGATCTAAGACTAAAGTCCAACCATCCATGCTGACCTTTATGTTAATCTAACTAAAGTAAATTATAACAGGAATAAATGGGGACTAAGTGTCCCAAGTAATCAATTGTTTTGATAAAAAAAATTGAAGGATAAATTATGTCACATGAATTTAACATATATACCTAACAGTAAAATATGATGAGGAATAACTTAAATTTTCTGTAGTAACTCAGAAGTAATTGCAGGATCTTATAGCATACATAAAGGAAAGAAAAGCTGCTGATTTTTTATTAATTATCACTCACTCAAGCACTGTAGTTTTTCATTCTGGTTATTGAGTAATATAATACTAATACAACTACAATTTCACCAAGTTCTGTAAAATACTGGATTTTTGATATATGGACAAAGAAATCCCACTTGGAAATGTTTTTCATCTATTAATGAGAGAAATAACCATAGGACTGATTCCACATTCTGGTCCCTTAGCCAAAAATTGTGTGTGTGTGTGGGGGGGGTATATGTGGTATATGTGTGTATATGTGTGTATATGTGTGTGTGTATGTGACACTCGTGCGCATGATTCAGGGAGATTTGTAGTTGGCAACAAGCTTTCCCAAAGATAAATTCAATCAATATGACTATTTACCTTCTTGAGTCTCGGGAATACTGTCCCAGAAGTCAATGACTACCTTTTTCTTGATCCCAGTTCACTACAGGTGAGTTTCTCTGTTATTTGTATAAATGATTCTTCCTTTAAAATAAATTACTGTAAAAAAACACTTACCACAAAGGAAATTGCTAACAAAATCATTATCTACCTCAGTACAAGCTAATGTTATTACTTCCAGGAAACAGAAGCAACTGAATTATATAATAGAAATATTAGTTTAAAAGGTCACTGGATGTCAGAATGTATCATTTTACAGCAGACTTCTGAGACACTATTCATCAGAAATTATAATGCTTGGTTCAATGCATGATCCATCAGATCTCTTTTCTTCCCAGGTCATTTAGCACTAGTCATCATGCAGCACTGGAGGAGGACAGTTATTCTCTCACTGAACTATATCCTTTTTCTTGCAATGAAGAAAAACTCAAAAGGGCCACCTAGGTCTGTCCTTGCTAACATATATAAACCTCTTCATTATGCGTCTACTTCCCACATTTATATATAGATATAGATCCAGACATTGGTTCTAGAAAGGGAACAGCTCGATGTTAAAACCTCATTTTAGAAATTAAAAAAAAGGAAAAGAAAGAATAAACAAGAATCAGGCAAAAGGGTTTATGCTTTCAGTGTTTCATAAACAGTGCTGAAAAGAACTAATAGAAGATAAACTATACTACTACTCTCAGCTAGACAGAATAACTGAACATTAAACAAAGATGTGACAAACTGATATTTTCTTACTTTTACTTCATTTGAATTGGCTAAGCTTTTTCTTTTGGATCAACAGTAAAAGAACTTTTGTAAAATTGAATCATTAGTCTTCAATATTTCAATGCTCTGTGGGTGAAATAGCATAAAAAAACCATATCAAATCAGGAAGCAGAAAACCTATGTTAAAAAGAAAAATTACGAAGAGATATGAATACATCAATATAGAAAAAGAGCTAATATGGACTTATAAGGCAATTTATTTTTCTGTTTGCCTGTCCAATTCTGGGGAGTGAATGCTGGACCTATGTGCAGTCCCTAACCTTCTTTTACTCAAGCCCAGTGCTCTATTACTTGAGCCACAGCCCCATATCCATTTTTTTTTTTGGTAAGTTCGTGAAGATAGTGAGTCTCACACACTTCCTGCCCAGATTAGCTTCAACCCACAATCCTCAGCCTCCTGAGTAGCTAGGATAACAGGCATGAGTCGCTGGCACCTGGCTAAGCAATTATAACTATCACTGAAATATCAGTTCTATGTAGATCACATTTACAACCATTCTGCATACATAACACTATATGTTGGCACGGTTCACAGTATGAAACACATTAAATGTAATCAAGAAAGTCAAGTAATTGGGTAAGCAAAGGAAGAAATATTACTGGACGTCAAATGACCTAATCTGAGGTTTCTTTTCCTGAATTCAATATTAATACTTTCAGTATACATAGAGCAAAAAATTACCATTGAACAACAAATACATTTAGAGAACTTCAATATGTTCCTGGAATATTTGAATTTTTTATTCTGTTACATATCTCTTTGTACTCAAGATGAGAGCTGAAAGATAATATACTTAGCTATTGAACTTTTTCCTATCAAAGGGAAAATCTGAGATAAAAAGAAAAGAATAAAAGACATTATTCTAGCTGGTTTTATAAAAACAAAGTAATTATCTCCTATTTAGAATTAAAACTGCTGTTTCAGCCAACATGATCACTATTTCTTCAGTGATGAGCCTAGTTTTCATCATATTTTATAATATGGAATATAATAGGACTACTTTGGGAAATTTTTAAGATGTACCTCCTAGAGGCAAATATGCATTGACACTGTATTATGTATTTTCATTACTAGGTACAACTTAAAATAAACTCATATGTGTACAGGAAAGGGCAATATCATCTGCAGTAGTCCAAAACTAGAGAGAACCCAAATGCCTATCAGGAACAGAATGGAAATATAAATTGTGGAATAGTTTTGCAAAGGAATACTAGATAGCAATTACACTGAACATCTGCTACACACAGCGGGAATAAACAAACCTACAAAATAGTGAGTGAAAGAAGCCAGACACAAAGGAGTGCTGACTGCATAATTCAATTATATACAATTCAAAAACAGGCAGGACTAATCTATGGAGACAAGGATTATCTGTGTAATGTAACTGACAGGAAGAGAATATGAGGAGGTGATGTTCTTCATTTTGATTGATTCGCATCTTTGGAAAATCTCACCAAGCAGTAGTAAAACATATATACATATATATATATATATATATATATATATATATATATATATATATTTCTGTTCATATGTCATAGTTCCGTTAAAAATGTTCACTTAAAACAGTAAATATTTGTTAGAATTTTTCTGAGGTAACTTCTTAAAGTAATGGATTTAGTATAGCTAGATTCTAGAGAGAACTCTCCTACTTACTAGTTATGTGATCTTTAACAAAACAAACGTCTCAGTGATAAGTCTGGCAGGAAATAAATTTTGTGAACACATTTAGTGATCAAGTCGCTAGTTTGAGCCAAAGTACCATATAAACAGTATTAAATCACTTATATTCAAGTGACAAATATTTATTTTGATCCTACTACATGCACCGGACATTGTTCTAAGCACTTGTTCCTCATAGTAAGAGAAATAGAAGATATACAACAAACAGCATGGATGAATGATGTAAACTTCAGTGTTTGAAAAATACATGCACACACATATTTGTATCACATACAAATATATATGTACACCAAATGAAATTTTCAATCCAGTCTGAATACAGAGGGGAATATATACACACATAAATACAGAGGGGAAACTAGCTTGAAATAACTATTTCATTATGCTTAGAAGTAAAACTATTCCCAGGGTTACCATTGCTCATAAATCTTCACAAATAAGCCTTGATAACACATGAAATATTTAAACATATCCTGGATCCACAGAGGATAGAGCTAGGAGCAAAAAGGTAGGGTTATTTTTTACAAGGAAAAGATTAGTATGGCATTTAAGAAAGAGCCTTAAATAACTAAAACATTTTTAAGTGTTAAAAGAGAATTGATAATGGGTTGTAGAATATGAACAAATTTTGTGTTGGGAAGGAAGTTATATCCACTTTATAGCACCTTGCTCTCCCAAGAAGTAAATCAGGACCCAGGAGAATTTCATGAAAATACTGCCAGAGGAATTCTTACTAAGCTTCACCTCTTAATGGAATTACCATCTGTTAAATCACAACATAAGGGGCCAAGCTTCCAATATATGAAACCTTGAGGGAAACAGTGTCCAAAGCATACCACTAGGTATTCATTTAAAATTTGAAAATTCAGAGTGACCTTGGGAAAGTTTATTTGACTTTTTCAAATTTATCGTATTCTTTGGTAAACAGAAGAACCTCTTCATTGTGTGGTACAACCATTCACTTAATTGATCAAAGTACAAAACTGGCTATGATCTGTTTCCTCTCTCTCCTTCAAATACAATATAACCAAAGGTACAACCAAAAAGTCTACATATGCACCTCCAAAGAGAGAGTTCAATACTCTTCATCTTTTCTCTGTCCTCATAGTAATCCATTTTCTCTCCTATGTTTCTTAAGTATATAATTTCAATTCTTGCCCCTCATCCATTTTATTTTAAACATTGAGGAGTCTGTCTATAGACCGCATTATACTGTCTCTCCCTCCATATCTTCCTACTTCCCTTCCAATGATCAAGCCCCACCAGCCTCTCCAAACTCGCCACCTTCAGTTATGCGCTAGTGGAGCTCTAGTAACATTGATGTCCTTCCAGGTCTTGAAATATGTTGAGTTTTTTGTTTTTTTGTTTTTTTGTTTTTTTTTTTTTTATGGGAGGGGGGGTCCGGTCATGGGGCCTGAACTCTGGACCTGGGCGCTGTCCCTCAGCTCTTCAACTCAAGGCTAGCGCTCTACCACTTGAGCCACAGCACCACTTCTGGCTTTTTTCTTTTTGCTTATATGGTGCTGAGGAATCAAACCCAGGGCCTCAGGCATGCAAGGCAAGCGCTCTACCACTGAGCCACCTTCCCAGCCTGAGTTTTTTTATTCTTTGGAGCTTTTACGGGTGATGTTCACTCTACCTATCCGATTGTGCTCTTTGTAAGGTTGCTTCCTTTTCTTCCTTCAGGTTCACTGTAATAGCTCTAAAGAGAGACTTCCCGAAACACTGTAACCAAATTGAACCCTCAGTCTTCATTCTTGTCCCTCTCAGCCATCACTGATTTTTTTTCTCCCTGCTCTCTAACACATTCCCAATATGCAAGGCAACAAAATTAACAGGTAGGAAGCAAAAAGGATGTGTGCATAAGAATGTCATGTACATTGTTCTGGTGTGAAGTTTCCTTATTTTCTTACACTTCTCCTTCAACAGCCTGACACTCATCAGTAGAGCAGAGTTGGTAAAATACCTTCTGTTCAGTTTATCTATTATTTACCATAACGTAAGTCATAGATTGATATAAACAAGTTTGTAAGAATAGATGGCTATCATACTAGAATAACAAATAGGAAGATGGAGAAAGAGAAAATAAAATACTTGGTAAGGGTAGAAAGTTCAAAAAGAGAAGTGCCACCTAAAGGCAAAATACAGTTCCAGAGGAGAAAAATGACACAAAAAACATTTGTGCCCCAGAAACTAAAGAACTTAACTCAGGGCTATAATAGAAGTGAAACTGATGATAGAGGTATTAGTAAATATAAACTGATGATTTCACATTCCATTTTCTATGACACTTTTCTGAACAGAAATATTAAGCATGAAAATTGTCACTTTCATGTAAGATCACTTGATTTACACTGAACCATTTTAACATTCAATCGATTCCCTTACAATTCCTAAGAAAGGTTCACATTGTTAAATGTGTAATATTCCTAATTTAAAGGTAGGTAAAAATGCCAAGTAGATGGACTTTGCCAGCAAGCTATTTCGGTTTTGCTTCATTAAAAAGCTCAGTGCACTCAGGTTCTTTTTATGTTGGTCACCTGGGGCACAATTTGCTACCCACCACTCTGCAATAAGCAGCTGTTTGCAATAATCCCTGTGTTGCAGACAGCATTAGACTCTCTCCTGGGGTTTACAGGATGTTGATTCCTAAAGGCCAGATTTAACACTTTGGGGAAATATAAAAGACAGTAAGCAACTACAGAGGGAGAAAAAAAAGGCATGATATTTGATTATTTGAGGACTGCAATATATTACAGGAATCAGTTACCACAGAAACTGTAATCTATAAATGGCCCAGGTGGAATATGTTAGAAAATAACATGTTGTGCAGAAATTGAGTTGAACATCAGAAGTAGGGGCACCACAGAGTTTAACTGATGTAGTTGGCCATTGGTGAAAAGGTTTAATGCTCTACTCAAAGCACTAATGCCCCATCAAATAAATCTGACCAGGGACATCAGGTCTTCCTGAGAATATTAGGCAGGTCACTTTGGGGCAGCTCTGTTTTAGAATTCTTCATACTACGTGAAAATTGTACTCAATTGTTTAATTTGTACCTACCATCTTGTGTACTCTAAAACCAACAGAATAAATCAAATTGATCAGCCAGATTCCTACAAAGATCTGGAAACTACTATTATTTACCCTCATGCCTGTAGTTATTATTATTATTATTGTTTTTTGTCTTTAGATTGAACAGGTATTACTTATTTAATTACACGCTCTTTTTATTTTTATGTTCATTTTTAATTATATTTTTTATTGAAAAGATGATGAGCAGGGGATTACAGTTACATAAGGAAATGAATACATTTGTTTTTAATCATTGTTATCCCATCTTTCCCTATTCCTGTCCCCATAAGTTGTAATGTTCATATCCAACACATAGTATCAAGTGAGTTTCAATGTTGCTTTGGTTCATCCTTTGTCCTGTTGTTTCTGTGATTCCCTTTCCTTTTCATATATTGAATAATTTTATATACAAGACAGGAGATACAGAAAACTAAGAAAAATGGGAAGGAGGAGGAGAAAAAACTACATACGGGGCCTAATAAGAACCTCTTGTTTCCATGTATTGGAGTTTATGTTGTTATGCTTCATTATATATAATTCTATATACTAAGCAGTTGGGTCATTGAGATACCCTCTTTAGAGTATCAAAGACATATTCTAGTTCTTACAACAAAGGGAAATCTTTTCTTTGGGTCTGGCTTACTTCAAATGTTTTCCAAGTCTTTCCATTTCCTTACAAATACAGCAATATTATTCTTTCTGATGGAAGCATAGAATTCCATTGTGTATGTGTGTGTATACATACATTCATCTACTAAGGGGCATTTAGGTTGGTTCCATATCTTGGCTATGGTAAATAATGCTGCAATGAACATAGTTGTTCTAGTAGCTTTAGTATGGCCTTGTTTGTGGTCATTGGGGTAAATGCCCAGAAGTGGAATTGCTGGGTCATAGGGGAGCTCTATGTGCAGTCTTTTGAGGAACCTCCATACTGCTTTCCAGAGTGGTTGAACAGGTTTTCAATCCCACCAACTTTCTCCTTTGGCCACATCCTGGCTAGCATCTATTGTTATTAGATTTCTTGACAATGGCTATGCTAACTGGTGTAAGATGAAATCTCAATGTTGTTTTGATTTGCATTCTTTTAAGGCAAAGATGTTGGGCAATTCTTCATACATCTCTTGGCCATTCATATTTCCTCTTCAGAGAAATCTGTCTTAAAGCCTTTAGCCTACTTTTTAATGGGATGCTTGTTTCTTTGGGGGTTTGTGCTAGGGGAATTTAATTTCCTGAATTTGTACATATATTTAACATATAAGGCCCTTATCTGTTGTATGGCTAGTGAAAGTCTTCTCCCAATCTGTGGGGTTTCAATATATCTTGTTAGCTATGTCCATTGCTGTGTAAAATCTCTGTAGTTAATGTAATCACATTTATCCAGTCTTTCTTTGACTTGTGATTTTGGTATTCTCTCTTTTTTAAGGCATAATTTTTGTCATTTCAATTACCTACCCACTCTTCCTACAGACATTGCTATACTTGAAAAGTAGTAGCAGAATGTACTAATCTAACAAAAAAAATCTTATAAGGAATACTCCAAAAATTACAGAAAGAGAAATGCATACTAAAGGTTATAGTGTTTGTAACAAGATCAGGAATTGAACCTATGTCCACTCCAAAGCCTGTACCCTAAACTCTCTGTCTTGGACAACTACTTTAGGGGAGACCAGGGAAGAGGAGATGAGGAAAAGAGATGCTACTAACCAGCTGTTAGGTCTAAATTCTGTTATTTATTATATGAACTGACCTATATATCCGAGTTATGTATATGGTCAACATGCAAATTACATTATTCTTCAAGTGACTGAAAAAATAGGCTAAATGAGGTTGAGAATGAAGCCTTCTAAACTCTATAGGAAAAGGTATGAACTTACCATAGACTTGTGAAACAAGTGAATTTTTAAGTGCTAGAACTGCACTTATTCTAAGGCAATTAAAAAACTAAAACAAAGAAAACCTCTAAAAATAGATATGGATGAGCATATAAAGCCACACTGAAGACTGAGAGTTGTGGGCTGGGAAGGTGGCCCAGTGGTAGAGTACTTGCCTTGCATGCATGAGGCTCTGGATTTGATTCCTCCGCACCACATAAGCAAAAAGAAAAAAGCTGGAAGTGGCGCTGTGGCTCAAGTAGTAGAGCGCTAGCCTTGACCTGAAGAGCTGAGGGACAGCGCCCAGGCCGAGAGTTCAAGCCCCATGACTGGACCCCCCCCCCAAAAAAAAAAAAAAGACTGAGAGTTCTAGTGTCAACCTTATAATAGGGAAGTGAGCCATGAAAAGACTCTGGCTAGTTGATGTGATGAATTATATTAATTTATTTGTGTATATTGAACCAGCTTTGCATCCCGGAAATGAATCCTATTTGCTCATGGTGTATGATTTTTTTGATGAGTTGTTGAAGTCGATTCGCCAATATTTTGCTGAGAAGTTTTGTGTCGATATTCATCAAATAAGCGGGTCTATAGTTCTCTTTCTTTGATGAGCCTCTGCCTGGTTTTGGGATGAGGGTTATGCTGGCTTCATAAATAGAGTGTGGTAGTGAATTTTTGCTTTCAATTTCATTGAAGAGTTAGAGGAATATTAGTGTGAGTTCTGCTTTGAAGGCCTTGTACAATACAGCTGTGAATCCATGTGATCTTGGGCTTTTTTGGGTGGAAGGTCTTTTATTGCTGCTTCGATTTCAATGCTTGATATGGGTCTGTTAAGTTGGTTTAAATCATCTTGGTTTAGTATGGGCATGTCAATATTTGCTGGAAATTCATCCACATCAACAAGAGCAAGGATAAGAACCACATGGTTATCTCAATAGATACAGAAAAAGCATTTGACAATATCTAACACCACTTAATGATGAAAGCTCTGAAAAAACTAGGAATCCATTGAACATTCCTCAATATAATAAAGGCTGTGTATGACAAAGGCTGTATATGACAAACGTACAGCCATACTTAATGGTGAAAAGTTAAAGCCAGTTCCTCTAAATTAAGGAACAAGACAACGATGTCCACTCTCCCCACTCCTCTTCAATCTAGTATTAGACTGCCTAGCTAGGGCAGTAAGAAAAGATGCATATATAATGGGGATCAAAATTGGGAAAGATGAAATAAAACTCTTCCTCTTTTCAGATGACATGATTGGTATTTTAAAAACCACAGGGACTCTACTCCGAAGTTACTTGAGCTGATTGGAAACTTTGGCAAAGAAGCAGAGTATAAAATTAACCTCAAAAATCAATGGCTTTCCTGTATGCCAATAATGAGAAGAGTGTGGCTGAAATTAGAAAAGTAACCCTTTTTGTAATAGCCCCACACACAAAAAAAATACTTAGGGGTTAACGTAACAAAAGAGGTGACGGACCTGTATGACGAAAACTTTAACCACCTGAAAAAGGAAATCAAAGTAGAACTTAGAAAATGGAAAAACCCTCCCATGCTCTTAGATTGGGAGGATTAAAATTGTGAAAATGGCAATACTGCCAAAGATGATCTACAAATTCAATGTGATATCTATCAATATTCCAATCTCATTCTTCAATGAAGAAGCAATCCAAAAATTCATGTGGAACAATAAAAGACCCCAAAGAGCAAAAACAATCCTTCGTAGAAAGAATAGCGCTGGTGGAATATCAATTCCAAATTTCAAACTCTACTACAAAGACATAGTAATCAAAACAGCTTGGTGCTGGCACAAGAACACATCTGAGGACCAATGGAATAGAACTGAAGACCCAGAAATGAACCCACAGAACCTACAGCCACCTAATCTTCGACAAGGGAGCTAAAGAAATAGAATGGAAGAAAAACAGACTTTTCAGTAAATGGTGCTGGCAAAATTGGTTAAACACTTATAGAAAACTAAAGCTAGATCCTTATATATCACCCTGCACCAAAATCAACTCCAAATGGATCAAAGACCTCAAAATAAAAGCAGACTCCATGAAAACATTAAAGGAAGGAATAGGAGAAATTCCAGGACTCCTTGGCACAGGCTGAAATTTTCTTAATAGAGACCCAGAAGCACAACAAATCAAAGAAAGGTTGGACAAATGGGATTGCATGAAACTGCAGAGCTTATGCAAGGCAAAGGACATAGGTAGCAAGATCAACAGAAAGTCACAGATTGGGAGATCTTTACTACCCATACAATGGACAAGGGTCTCATATCTAAAATATACTTAGAACTCAAAAAATTAAATCCCCCAACAACAAATCCTTAAAGAAACAACTGCCTGATTAATAAGTGGACTAAAGATTTAAAGAGAGACTTCTCTAAAGAGGAAATAAGAATGGCCAATAGACACATGAAGAAATGCTCAATTTCTCTAGCCATAAAAGAAATGCAAATCATGACAATGTTGAGATTCCACCTCAACCAAGTTAGAATGACTATAATCAAGAAATCTAGTAACAACAGATGCTGGAGGGGATGTGACCAAAAGGGAACCCTACTGCATTGTTGGTGGGAATGTAAACTTGTTCAACCACTTTGGAAAGCAGTATGGAGGTTCCTCAAAAGATTCCATGTAGAGCTCCCCTATGACCCAGCAATTCCACTTTTGGGCATTTAACCAAATGATCACAAACAAGGACATACCAAAGCTACCAGCACAACCATGTTTATCGCAGCATTATTTACCATAGCTAAGATATGGAGCCAACCCAGATGATCCTCAGTAGATGAATGGATGAAGAAAATGTGGTATATATGTATATACATATACAGATAGATATAGATATAGATATTTATATCTATATCTATAGATATAAATATCTATATCTATCTATCTGTATATATATATATATATATACATACATACAATGGAATTCTATGCCTCTATCAGAAAGAAAGACATTACTACATTTGTTAGGAAATGGAAAGACTTGGAAAAAAATTATATTAAGTGACGTAAGCCAGGCCCAAAGAAACATAGGTCCTATGGTTTCCCTTGTTTGGAATGACTAGCACATGTCTAGGACAAACAGAGAAGGTCAAAGGCTATGTACATTTGACCACATGAGATGATGTTAAGCAAAATGTACCCCAAGACAGGGAAACAGTTGTTTTGTCTTTCTTGCTATTGTTTTTAATGTACTTACAATGCACTATGTGATTCTTCTGTTTCTTTTGTATGTTCTTCCCCCATGGTATAACCCCTGGACTTGACTGGATTTGATACCAGTGTTTTGCATCTTGTATACATTTTTGTAATTTGGGGAGGGGAAGGGATATAGCAGAATACTTAAATGGGGATGTAGATTGACCCATTGTGACAACAACGAGATGTACAGGACACTATGTTGAAAATGAACCTTACAATGTTGGGGTGGGCAGGGGTGGGAGAAGTTGGGAAGGTGGGGAGGGAAGTATTGGTAGGGGGAAAACAAAGGAGGAAGTAACAATGCTCACTACGAAATGTACTCATTATCTTACTCATGTAACTGTAATCCCTCTGTACAATATTTTTACAATAAAAATATATAATAAAAAAGAATTTTAGAAAGTCAGAAAGCAACAAGAAAAAAATAAAAATATAATCATGACCTTTTCCTTCAAAAAAAAAAAAGAATATAGCTAGATTAGTGGTATGGGTAAGGAACAGAGTATGGATTCAAGAAAGATTTAAAATGCAGAGCTGGTATTATGTGGCGATGACTTAGATTTATAAGCTCTACTATGGCAGTGGTTTGGGGCATGGTTCTGGTCAAAGGCCAGAATTGAAATTCCACCTACATCACTTTATTTAAAAATCTGTGAATGAAGCTAGGATTTAGGTTCTGCAACCTTAAAGAGGCAAAAGAGCACCTGACTTAGGACAAGCTTATGATAGTAACTGCAATTACAGATACAGAGAATTTAAAAAGAACCTGCCACATAAGAAATGTTTGCTAACATTACCAATGCAAATGGGAAGAAAAAGAGAGAGGAAGAACAAATAGTCTTTGCATGATGGATAGATCTTGTTGGTTTTAGGAGAAAGCATGAGTATAGTTTTGAATGAGGTGAGATGGAGATTTAGGTATTAGAAACTTGATCCACAATGCACAAGGCAGGTTTTCAGAAGCAGGCCAGTGTGGGGGGTGGAGGGTGAAGACATTGGTTAAAAAGTGGTTTTGTCTCATCTCATGAATATATAAACGCCATTATCTTGGAATTATCTTGAAAGTAGGTTCAATGTAGACGCCAGACATTTTTTTAATTGTGAAAATACCATACAGAGGGGTTACAATTACACATTTATAAGATGCCAAACATTCTTTTAACCAATTCTGGTGCCTACTCTGACTCTTAATGCCCACTCACATTTCTTTTCCCTCCTTCCCTACCTTTCCTGTTTTTCTTTCCATTTGGAAAGAAAACAAGGTCATCATCAGATGCCTGCCCTCCATCCTGAACATCACAGTATCCAGAACTGAAGAAAATACATTTCTGTTCTTTATAAACAATCTAGTCTTATTTTGATGGGTCTCCAAGCACAGTCAGTTTGAAAGAGAAAAATGTGAGGACAAGGAAGGATTGAAGGTTCATATGATTAAGGAGTTCACTGGGTAAAATCTGTCTCCAAGTAACAAGATTACAAACTGAACCCATGTTTGACTCCAAAGCCTATAGCCTAACTTCTGCCCTCCAAAGCCTGTAGCCTAACTTCTGCCCTGGAAAGTTCATGGGAGACCTACATGCAGAGAAGAGAACACAGGATTGTCTCAGATCTTAGCCCTAGGGCAATCAGAAAAAGGCCTGGAGCAGAAGGACAAGTCTCCAGCAGGAATCAAGAAGAGGACACATTTCCTTCTACAGGGGCAAGGAAAAGGTAAAGATGAGTCTGTAACAGGAAACTGAGCAATCTTCTTTCCAATATTTTCCCATTGACCTATAGCAACTGCAAGAGAGCAGTAGAGAGAGGTTGACGAGTGAGAAGTAGAACAGCAAAAATTAAGAGTAACATTTGGGAAAATGGAGAGAGTGATTAAAAAAAAAAAAGAGGTTCCTACACAAAGCTTTAACTCATCATTCAAGGCCCCACTCAGTTCTCCATTTTTTTATGTCAGAAACTAGATGAAGCAAGTTTTTAGTACAAGAAATTAAAAGAAGAAAAGGCTGCAAAAGAAATTCTAATGGCTAATGGAGGAAGGAAGGGTGAGCAAATTAAAAAAAAAACTCATATGAATCTGTTTACCAATTAAGATCACTTTGAAATCAGTTTTAGGACCCGGGCCCAAACTCTACAAGTTCAACATATCTGGTCCAACCACTTGCTCCTATCTGCCATATAAAGAGACATAGAGAAGGACAAAAGAAATTTAACATCTAGCACTGCCTGCCCTGGAAAGAAGAAAGGCAGTATTTTAACCCATCTTCTACTTCTTCCCCTAACCTCATCTCTCTACTCCCAACAGACATTCCCTTAAGTTAAATAGAATAAGACAAATCATGGGCAGTAGGCAAGAGGTATACATAAACATTCCAGTAATAGATGTATTTTGAAGT
Organism: Dipodomys merriami; assembly: GCF_024711535.1. NCBI lineage: Eukaryota > Metazoa > Chordata > Mammalia > Rodentia > Heteromyidae > Dipodomys > Dipodomys merriami. The sequence continues at coordinate 22,699,756 of NW_027206068.1, read as the reverse complement.
CACGATCTCAGTCTTCATGTTGGGAGAAGTTCCAGAGAAGTTGTTAGATTTTTATCACTTAGGGAAACATCTGGTCATTAATATCTGGCAAGTAGTCCATTTGTTTTATATTCCAAGATGGCCTTAAAGTAACTGCAAGACAGAATGGCTTAAGGCAAAATGGAAGAGGCTGGGATGCCTAGCTTTTATCCTGTTCTTAGATATGGATTTGTGGATACAAGCTAAAAACTAAGTGTTCCTCTCAAAAGCAACTACTAGGCCTCTACTACAATTTCTTCCATAGGTGTGTGTGTGTGTGTGTGTGTGTGTGTGTGTGTGTGTGTGTGTGTGTGTGTTTGTGTGTGTGTGCGTGTGTGTGTGTGTGTGTGTGTACTTACATAGGGGCATATACATGTATATGTTCCCCAATAGCATTATTAGTATCTTTTATGAAACTAGATTTGTGAGATGGCATTCACTTACAAGTCATATATCCCTAACCTGTTTTCCTTATAGAAAATGGACCTCTGTCATTTACATCCTAGTTGAGTCTGGCATCCAAGGGTTTCAATATCTGAAACCAAAGAAAAGCTATTCTTTTTTCTTATGATGCATACCATAAACTCCTAAGGACTTTTCCAGAATGCATTTAAACTAGAAAAGAAATATTTTCTTCATCAAAAATCCTTTCAAGTACTCATTTCCTTCCCAAGTAGTCAGAGTTCTGTGTGTACTGGTTAATACTTTATAAGCTTAGGCTTGTATGCTGAACACATTGAAGTCTGTTTTATTTCCAGATACAGTTTTCCTGCATTTTAGTTGTTTGCCATAGCAAAAGAATGACATCTGAGCTAAGACTACATTACCAAAACAAAAAAGCCTCATATAGTTAGTTACATTAAGAATGTAATAACATGAAAACATAAGATTAGTACTTCAATATAATTTTCTCTAAAAATTTGGAGAAAAGGTAAACAAAATATATTCCTAATATTTAAAACAACAAATAATTTGGCCAACAGGAAAAATACCAAGTATTGGGTCAGCAACTGAGTAAAATATTACTTCCATCCTCCAGGAATTTCCAGAAGTTAGATAAAGCATTATGTCAGAGAGAAAAAATTAGTTTTAAGAGTTTTGAACAAGAAATCAACAAATATAGCTAGTTAACATGTATCAGGTGCCTGTGTCTTTACATTTCAAGTGTTAAATGTTAGTTTTTCACTCTAATAATATAAATAAGAAATCCTTGGTTTTCATGCAGCCCTAAGCACCTTCAATACGTCGGTGTTAAAGCATCAGAAGATGATTCTTTGCAAGGATCTGACAAAGAATGTCTACAGAAGGAGAAAGGTAGTCCTGAATGTTATACAACTATTCTCCATAAATAATTACAGACACAGTAGCTGAAGTGTCGTATTGATTACAAACAGGATTCTGTCTAGGCTCATCACTTTGCCTTTTTCACTTCATTTTCATGAATTTATAGTACATGAAAGTAAGCTCTAACACCTTTTCTAAAAATAACCCAAAACACTGAATTAACAATCACATAAAGCCTTAATTTTTTTCTTTTTTAAAAAATTTTTATTGTAAATATACTATATAGAGGGGTTACAGTCACATGAGTAAGGTAATGAGTACATAGAATGCCTCTTTTTGAATGAATGAAAATAATACGATCTTAAATTTCTTATCCTTTCTATCTGTTGTTTGTTTTGGAAGTCGTATGTTTGTTTTTTGTTTGCACCTGAACTGAGGCTTGAACTCAGGGCCTGCACAGTGTCCAATAGCTTTTTGGTTCAGAACTGGGGCTCTACCACTTGAGCTACAGCTCCACTTCTGCCTTTTTTAGTGGTTAATTGAAAGTAAGTGACTCATGGATTTCTCTGCCTGGGCTGGCTTCAAACTGGGCTTCTCAGATCTCAGCATCTTTAGTCCAGGATTACAAATATGAGCCACCAGTGCTCAGCGTGGATCTGCTTTTAATTATGTCCATACTACACTAATTTCTCACAGTTTCCATTTACTTAGACCACAACAATAATCACTGTAATTGTTGAATATGGTAATAAATATGAAAATGTGAAAAATGGACTATACAGTTTCAGTCATTATATTTAATATTATTAGTTAGATTGTCAACTATTACAGTTGTTAAAGATAAAAAGTAAAACCAGAATTGATGAGGAAATCATAATCAAAATTTCCAACAAAAGGCTGATACTGATTCGCTGTAAAATTAAAAATGTAATACATTTTGTTCAATTCATTACTATGTACATATTGGGAAAATGATATCTTGCATTCTCCCATTTAATCAAAGTGAATGAGGATGCCATGCTCATTTGGTTTTTTTTTTCAAAAGTACTGCACTGTAGATACCTCCCAATTCAAAAAGATAATCATAAACAAGAGCAATTCATCACCACCATCATTTTATCACCACTTTCAGTCCTGATAAAACTCATTTTCTGACACATGCAAATTTCAAATGAAAGCTACAGATAAAAAATAGTTCTAGGAGATCACAAATACAAAGAATAATAAAAAAGGCATTTTTCTTTAATTTTACACAATTACATAATTATCATGTTGAACTTCAAGTGATGCATGTAAAATGAATAAATACAGGCACCTTGTGCATCTCAGTTAAACACACATTGTACTATACATAGACTATATATCACTTAGATACATTTACCACTGTATTTCAAGACAGCTGCTGCATGCTATGTAAATATTTCATATGTGATTTATTAATATAAAACAATCTGATTAGGCTACAACTTCTCACTAAAATGATGATTGTTGACTTAACATCAGTTTTATTTCAATAAAATGGCACTTTGGCAAGAATTTTTTTCTGTATCTTTTAAAGTAGCATTTTGTATCAGCCTGTTTCCCGTTAAGACAACAAGTATATCTACAGAACCAGGACATATAAGTAAAAGGTTTAAACGCAGGAATTCTGGCATAAATACCTTAGGCAATCCCTGTGTCCTTTGCTCCCTACTTTCCTGTCATTCCACCTACCACCCAATAGACTTCCAGCTTTCCCCTTGTCTTTGTTGAGCCTCAAATCACTTGGTACTATTTGGCACCCAAGCTATGTCTGTTCAATCTCTTCCTGACTTGGCAGGATGGTTCAGTGGTCTGGCAGTTTTTATCTACCTTCATTTAATGGTTAATGAGTCTCTGGACGTTGCCTTTCCAGGAGCTTTCAGAACACAGTCTCTTAGAAGAATGTGAGGCTTTCATAGTCCCTTGTCCTATTGTGTCATCAAAAGGCTTCTGAGTGGAGATGTCCTTGAAAGGTGGCCTTGGCAGAAAGAGCAGAATTGTGACCTAGCACTTGCCCTGATCAGTGTGTCACTGACCTCTGATTCTCAACTTTATATACCTACATCACTCCTCTTGTGAGGACAGTGTTGATGGTTCACAAAATGATCCTGCCTGCCAGTCTGCTTAGCTTTGGGACATTGTCACCACCACCGTGGCTGCTCTGACAGTATGCTTGGGAACCGTCTTGTGGCTTTTTTTTTAACACGCATGCCCTGTGAAGCCACTTGGCAGCATGGGTTATGCTTCAGTGTTGCATGCCCTGAATTCATTTCCACTTCACAGTCCCAACCAGAAAGGCTAGTGCTACAACCAGAGAGGCTAGTGCTACAGAAGTGCCTAACTTATCTCAGTCCAAAAGAAGTGAACATTGTGTCTTGAAGTTTTACACACAAATTCTTCATGAATTTTACACATGGGCAAATGTCAGTGCCAGAAGCCATAGTCAGCTCCTACTACACGTCCAAAGCATTGAAGGGATTCAATCATTAGCTGCCCTGTTACATTCACTTGCTTGCTCCTAGTGTGGACCATTGCAAATCCCTCAGAAACACGGGGTCTGGCACTGGTGGTACCACCTAAGGTGGTATTCGAAGTGTTTGAGGGAGCCAGAGGAACTGTTCTTTTACTGCCAGAGTCAGCTTAGTTTAGACTTGACTGGGTCAGCTGATGGCTGTCCTGTATGTGTGTGTATTTATTCATATATCTGTCCTTGGCTAACGTTCTCTGATTTACTGCTTGCTTGCTTGTGTCCTTGGCTTTGGAAAGCTGTCCAAAATATGTAAAAAACTCTTTGGGAAAGCAGGTCCTTTATATATTAAAAAAAAATCCACTGCGAAGGGAATCATGGAGAATAGATGAGTGGTTAAGCTGATGGCTCAAATAGAAATAAAGAATTGTTTATGAAGTAGCAATCTGACTCTCTGTGATTCAGTGATGTTACATTGCAATTGTATAAAAGGGAAGAATCATTTGGTTGATCTTTTAGCAAGGAAATTCAGAGACTATGATTTGCATATTTAAAGTTCCCCCAAATTATGGCTTTCCTCCCCTTTGGTGTAGTGCAAAGTGTTTCACTCCACAGGTGTACTTTATTGTATTCTTTGACCCATCAATAAATACTTGTGGGCGGGAGAAAAACACCTGAGGCACGACGAAGCCTCAGTGAACAGTAATGCCTGGCAAGATATTAGAAAACTGTTTTTAAAAAATCTTATACACAGGGAATGAAAGTCAGAAGACCTAGAGGTGTATGTTAGCAGAGAAAATGTGAAACAAATAAAAGAAATCAGAATATATGGCACAGGGAACATATAACATTTAATGAGTAGCTCAAAAATGCCAGGTGAAGACAGAATTATATGGTACATGTGTATGAACTTGTTCATTTTTATCTTAAAAAGAAAATTCAATGACCGTCTCAACCTCAGCTTTGAAGAGAGACTAAGGAGAAAAGAAAATTATATGTTATATCCACATAGCTGTCCCTTAGGATCCTAGAATGAAACTAAAACTCACCTAGTCACCTAGACCCCCATCCATAGAACAAGAACTTAGTAAGTACCATATATAATGGAGAGGAACATATAGTATCTCTAGTTCATGAATTCTTACAAAGTAAACATTAGTTTTATGAATAAAAAAGGTAAAAGTCAGAAAAACCATATTCAGTATTTTCAGCTATTATTAAGACTACAAAATACCTATATTTAACCCCTACCTTCAATCCAGGTGTTAGCCCAACTATTTGGAGGAAGGAACTCATCTAAATATATTAAGGCTAGGCTCCGGTGGCTCATGCCTGTAATCCTAGCTACTCAAGAGGCTGAGATCTGAGGATCAAAGTTCAAAGCCAGACCAGACAGGAAAGTCTATAAGATTCTTATCTTAAATACCCACTAGAAAACCAGAAGTAGCAGTATAGATCAAAGTGGTAGAGAGCTAGCCTTGAGTGAAAAAGCTCCAAGACAGTACCCAGGCCCTGAGTTCAAGCCCCACAACAGGAAACTAATATATACATGTATGTTCATATATATATTGAACATACCCATACACATATATGTGTGTATATATAATTTTAGGTTTTAGGAGAAGCTAAAATAGGCAAGTTTAAGTGTTAATTAATTTAAAAGTAACAATAATCTCATTCTCACTCTGTTATAAATAACATTTCTGCTTAAAGTAAGTACATTTTCCTCCACACTGATTTTCAAAAAAAAAAAAAAAAAAAAAGGTCACAGATCTCTTTAATGTCTGGCTTAATAGAAATGAGAAGATTTTCAGATCTTCTCCTGAATTGGCTGTTCTGTCTCATGACATGTTGCTTATATATATAAGCCTAACTACTCAGAAGGCTGAAATCTGATAACAAAGGTTCAAAGCCAGCCCAGGCAAAAAAGTCCTCAAAACTCTTACAACCCAAATGACTAGTATAAAGCTGGAAATGTAGGGATGGCTCAGATGGTAGATTGCCAGCCTTGAGTAAAAAAGTCTAGCAAGCACATGAGGCCCTCAGTTCAAGCTACGGTACTTTCAAAAATAATAAAGTCTCTACCTTATACTGAATGAAGATTTCAGCAAAGAAAACAAAACTATATAGGTACTAGGACAAAATATGAGAAAAGTAGAAAAATTCAGAAAGATGCTCAGTTAAGGAAACATGCTAATGAAGTCAGCCATTACTACAGGCATCAATGAAAAACATTTTGTGAATTTCTAGTGAATGTGTTAGATAATTCCCTCTAGTTTTCCATTTTAAATCTTTTACTCAGAGCATGCATGAGTCTGAGGTTTAGGTCCTCAGCGTCAAAACAACAAAAATATTTCCCTTCAAAACAGAAAAACAGGGGTGGGGGCATGGGACCAAGTGTACAACACTTAGCAAATGTTCTAGGTTTGCTTCCATGAAGTACTAAGTCCAAACCCTGCAAGAAGCCCACCCCAAAATGGAATCAAAAAGCAAAAAGAAAATTATTTTTTTATTTAATTTTATTTTATTTGTGAACATACTGTACAGAGGAGTTACAATTACATGGGCAGGATAATGCGTACATTTCTTACCAAGCATTGCAGCCTCCTCCTTTGTTTACCTTTCACATCCCTTCCCAGCCTCCCCCCAGAAGCAGAATATAAAAGCTTGCTATCATGTGATAAGATATATAGAAATATTGTTCAGCTATATACCAATATAAATCATTTCCTGCTTCCCCTCTGAAAAATTATCTAAATGTACTCAAAAGCATTTCTCCTTTTTTTTCTTTTTTCGTGTTGGATCTGGATGCTGTCCCTGAGCTTTTGTGCTCAAGGCTAGAGTTCTACCACATGTAATGTGGTCTATTTTGATTTTCTTTGTACTTCAAACATTAGTGCTTAGGCTTGTCTAACAGTACTCTTTAAGTTATTCTTCGATAAATACGCTTTTAATTACATGTATGTTGAAACAAAAAGTCTGCTACAAAAATCTTATGATTGTTAAAACATTTTGTCTCATCAGTATATAAAGATTATCTGAAAAACAAATTTCAAAGGATACTAATTAAGCTACAAGAAATCCCCTAATGGCATAATTCAGAAATTTAGTCATATGAATACACACATACACCATATACACAACACATATAAAATCTATTACAATTCATTATAAAACCATGTATTGGATGAAACATAAAATGAAATATAAAATGAATTAGCAAACTCAGATTCCCTTTGAAACTAGTTAATTCAATTCACTCAACATGGTCAAACAATATTTTATTTGATATCCAGTGCTTGAATGTATGCTTCTTAACATGGAAGGATTTCCATAGTATCAATGCTATTTAAGAGAGAATTAGTTGACTTTATAGACTAGCTAGACTAAAACTCCTTATGAAAATATAAAGAAGAAGAGAGAAAAATAGACATTTCAATAGATCATCTCTTGGGAAAGATCACAAAAGCATACATATACAGCCAGAAGAGGATTAGTAACTGAAACACATCTTCACAATTGCAATGTTTTAATCACTAACCACTTCAAGAAAATGAAGACTGACCCACTGCAGTGTTTAAAGATCTTTTGATTAAATACGTACATCTGTGTCTTTCTATACTAACTGTCAAGCTATAAAACACATTTTAAAACCATCCTTTAAAGTATGATAGGCCAATAATCCCTTATAGGCAGCAACTTTAAATGCTGGTTAAACAATGAATTTTTTCCCAACAATAACAATTTTCTTTGATTTACTAAACCTCACCACACAGCATGATGCATAATTTCCTTGTAAGCAACTATAAAGTAGAATTAACTGTACACAAATGACTATGAAATTAAGTCAGCCATATCAGATTAAGATGACCATAAATGCAGTTTTAAAACATGCTAGTTTACATAGCCCCCAAACCATGTTTAATTGCCACATTAAAAATCCTAGATGCATTCCCTTCAGATACTGGTCTGGCCTTTTACTACTTAGAATACTGTAAAGTGAATTAACTTGTTTTGCCTAACTGTTGCATTTGTTTCATTTATATTGCAGAAGCATCTAAGAGTTCTACCTAGTATGTGAAAATATTTTAGAATACCACTACGAGTTGAGGATAAATCATCTGCTTATATTGGCAACTTCAAGAGTTAATGAAAAGTTATTTTTCCTTGTTATCCTATACAGAATCTTCAAGAAGTAGCAATGCATAGGAGAGAACATAATCGATTCCCCCTGCACAGGGGGAAATAAAGCACAAAGCATAAAATTATTTTTCATTCCTCTATAACACAGATGTGTTTGGTTACCATAATGGTCAAACTCAATTAGATGTTAGGATCTAGGCAACAAAGCAGGAATAATCTAGACTGACCTACTTCAATATGTAAGCGTATACAAGTGTAATGAAAGGCTCACTTAACCAAGTCATTAAATTACCTGCGCCCTCCGGAGAATCATTTACATGTTCAGGTTTAGTTTTCACATTGAAACTGAAGTCTTCCATTGGCTTCAGAAAATGACTAACGCCACCATGTCTATCTGTTGATTTTATGTTCTTAGAGCAAGTAAGGGTGGCAGTTGAAATTTGTAGTAAAAGTCTCTTGTGTAATAATGAAAACTGATAGGAGTGACATGAGAAATCAAGACAGTAACAGTAAGAGAAGATGTTTTCATCACTAACCACAGAAAACAGCTATGACATCTTATTATATTTTGTTTTAATTCTTTTTTTGCTGAATGTGCAGATTGATTCCCTCAAGTTTGTTTCCATTGCATTTCTTAATCCACATAGGCTCATAACTAGAGAAAACTAAGGTAGAAAGCTAAAGATTATTTCCTAGACTCCCTGGCCTTTGAGACTTGGCTTGTCCCATAATCCATTTGTCAAGAAGGTACAGCTGCATGACAGCTGCATGTCCCTATAATGATATTAGTTAGGATCACAGGCATGTGCCATATGTTCAGCAAGAAATTTTACGTTTTCTCTGCAGCATAGATCCTACTATCAAATCCCTACTTTCATGAGTTCAGTCCAGAGCATAAACTGTATTAATGTATACCAGAGATGTGGTCCATGAGCCAGCAGTTCAGAAGTCTCCTAACCTTCCAGGTTCTTAAATACAACAACAGAAAATTCATCTTCTTTGGCTGACTATTCATATCTCAGAGAGAAACACCAAATGGATACAGCAGGAACTAAACTTTTACTGCATTTAAACCATTATGCATTTTAGAATCTCTTTGTTACATATGCTAGTGCTTGCCCTAACTGATAAAGACACTAACAAATACTAAATGACTTAAGAAGAGGGAACAAATACAAGTGTAAGGAGGCAGGGAAAGTGAACGAGATAAAATGAAGATGAATAGAGATGCTGATTTTTATTATATTTTTTATTTTAAAGATACTGTACAGAGGGGTTACAGTTACATGAGTAAGGTAATGAGTACATTTCCTGTTGAACATTGTTACCCCCTTCCTTTGTTTTTCCCCAGCCATCCCTTCCCTCCTCACCTCCACCTCCACAACTCCTCTCTTTCCCCCAACCAGAAGTTGTAAACATAGTTTATAACCTAGTGTCTTGTTCATCTCATTGTTACAATGAGTCAACCTGTATCCTTGTATCAGCATTTTATTTTTCTTCCCCTCCCGAAATTAGAAAATGTATATACAACATGCAAGGCACTGGAATCAAATACAGTGAAAATGGGGGAATAACATACGAAGGAAACAAAAGAGCATAGTACATTATTAGTACATTAAAAACAACAGCAACAAAGATAAAACCTCTTGTGTCCCTATACTGGGGTTCATTTCACTTAGCACCATCTTATATGGTCATATGTGCATAGCTTTTGACCTTTTCTGCTTGTCTGGTAAGATTATCCTAGATGTATACTAGTTATTGCAAATAAGGGAAACCATGGGACCTATGCTTCTTTGGAACTGGCTTACTTCATTTAATATGATTTTTTCTAAGTCTTTCTATTTCCTAACCAATGGGGCAGTGTCACTCTTCATGATGAAGGCATAGAATTCCAATATATATCGCATTTTCTTCATCCATTCATCTACTGAGGAGCATCTGGGTTGGTTCCATATCTTGGCTATGGTGAATAATGCTTAGATAAAAATAGCTGTACTAGTAGCTTTAGTATGGGCTTGTTTGTAATCGTTTGAGTAAATGTCCAAAAGTGGAATTGCTGGGTCATAGGAGAGCTCTATGTTGGAGTCTTTTGAGAAACCTCCATACTGCTTTCCAGAGTGGCTGAACAAGTTTTCATTCCCACCAACAATGCAGTAGGGTTCTCTTTTGGCCACATCCACTCCAAGATGCTGATTTTTTTAAGAAGTCATGGAATAAATGTGTTTTCCAAAGTATAGAATTCTTTAGTACTATTACAAGGAATTAAACTAAAAGAATATATTTTTAATTTCTATTCTGATTTTTATGCAAATAAGACATTTGTTCACAATTAACCTGTTAATTCTAATACACTCCACAAATCTTTTTTAACTTTTTGAGGTTTTGGTTATAAATTGGCCACAAATGTAATATCCAAGAGTTATAAAATGTTCTCCATAATACATGTGCTAAACATGAAGTTCAGAAACTATCAAAATAATGTGAAAAGGCTGTACTACTCAATAGTAGTGCATGTACATTATTAATATGTAACATATCACTGTTGCAATATTTCTTCTTAGTATGGTATCAAGACTTTCATGCTCTCTAAGGGTGTTCCATGACACCTCCTCCTTCCATGCAGATATCTCCACCAGTCAGCAGATTGTCTTCATAGATGCTAACCATGAAGCAACAGATTGAATGCAAAAGTAGATACGAGAATCCAGCTGTTTCTATTATGTCAGGTGTAAGAGAGACTTACAAAAAATGTAAAATATAACCTTTCTTCTTACCAAATATTTTGATTTGGAAATCTATTTTTTATTAAAATACCTTATTTACCTGAAAATAAATTTGCTTTATCATTACTATTTTAAACTTAATAAAGGTATAGTTCTCTTTCCTTAATTTCAGTTTTTAATATTCTAAGTATGGATAATCTGTGTAAACAAAAGCTTATTGGGAATGCTGGAAGGGATATGGAGAAAGAGGAACCCTAGTACACTGCTGGTGGGAATGTACACTTATACAACCACTTTGGAAAGCAGTCTGGAGGGTCCTCAGAAAGCTAAATATTGACCTCCCTTATGACCTAGTCATATCACTCCTAGGAATCTATTCTGAACAATAGGAACCAGTATACAAGAACACATGCACCTCCATGTTTATTGCAGCACTGTTCAATATAGCCAAGATATGGAAACAACCCAGATGTCCCACCACAGATGAATGGATCCAAAAATTGTGGTATCTATACACAATGGAATATTATGCAGCCCTTAGAAAGGACAAAATAATGGCGTTTGCAGGGAAATGGATGGAGCTAGAAGAAATCATGTTGAGCGAGGTAAGCCAAGAGAAAAGAGACAAATGGTACATAGTCTCCCTGATAAGTGTGGATGTTAAATCCAAAATGTTAGGTGATACAACAAAATTAACAAGACAAACAAAGGACTTCCACTCATCTGGTCGAACCACTACTAAATAACTCCATGCTGCTGATCACATGTATGGTATATATGTGTACACCGGAGGGGAACCAGGAATATGACACAGAACTAGCGGGAATCTGGGAAAAACATATAACAGTGGGACCCATCAGCTGCACTGGATATTGACCAAAATGAACTAAGCAACTCAATGGCAGTGATGGGAGGGAGGGAACAGGTGGGAAAGAGGAAAAAGCTGACACTATGCAAAACAAAAGAAATGTACATATCACCCAATGTGGAAGAAATAACTGTATTGCAAAGCTCATAGAACTCATAAATATTATAGACCCTGATAGACAATTTGCTCCAGGAAAGTTAAAATGTGTTTGTGATTTTAACTGAGCATCACTATCGCACAATACTGTGAAATTTGGGAAATTATGTAACCAGTTAATCACAATAAAAAATTTGAAAAAAAAGACCAAAAAAAACCTCATTGGGGTCCTCATTTTTAAGATTTATTTTATTTATTTACTGTCAAATATGGAGCTTGAACTCTGGGTCTGGGCGCTGTCCCTCAGTTCTTCAACTCAAGGCTAGTGTTCTACCACTTGAGCCCAGCACCACTTTCAGCTTTTTCGGTTAATATGGTGCTGAGGAATCGAATCCACAACCTCATGCAAGCAAGGCAAGCACTCTACCACTGAGCCACCTTCCCAGCCCATAAGACTTATTTAAAAAAATAAAAAAATAACAAAATCTATAATATTTCCATGATTCTTTTTGGTAAACAATAAACTGTATTTAAACAGAACAAGCATTCTATATGCATGAAATACTAAGCAGCTTTAATTGTTATAGTAGAAGAACCTAGTATTGAATAAACGGGCTTAAATACCAGTTTCACAACTTATTAACTGTGTGGGCATCTGGTCCCTATTATTCTCACTACTACCAATACAACAAACTCAACAGTAAGCATATAAAAACGAAAATTGCTTTTTGCAAGCATTTGCCAACATTTAATTATCCAGCATTACATAGAGTAATTTCTATATAATTATATACACTTAGTAATTTAATTATTGAGGAGCACATTTTACAGCTACTCAGAGTCCCACATTCTGTAGTACCACGTGCAGCCTAACAGGGCATGGCTAAATCCAGCCACTAAAATTCATTGCAAAATTGATCTTCACCCAAATCATATTTGCCCAAAAACTTCCTATTTCAAATGCATGTGTTAAGTCTGAATATTTCTTTCTAGGGGTACTTACCCTTTCAAAGAGTTATCAGCTAGGAGAACTGTATACATCACTCATATTTGATACTAGATCAGCTTCATCATGACCCATTTACTGGGCCACTAACCCCTAGTAATCTACTTTTCACAAAGAAAATAATAAGCTCTCAATGAACAGGATCTCATTTCTATCTTTTATCTAAGTTTTAAAAAGAGGCATATACCCTTTTCTTCCCATATTCTTAGCAAAATTTCCCAAAACTACACAATGTACATTTTTGGTTGATATGTAAAATTTTTCACTGCAATTTAAATTACAACTTAAGATATAGCTTACAGTATGTAGTAGATACTGCTTTAAAATAAAACTATGAGACAGCACTTTTTAAAGAGCACAGAAGGCATATGAGTTCTATAGTAATTTGAAAAATCATCACTATTTTTAAGGTAAAAATGGTCCAGAATTAGAAACTTGACATGGTTCAAATTTTTGCTTGAACTCATTTCCACTCAATTTCCCATAAAATTTTGACCTAATGTAAACAGTCTTATTTGTAACTTTTTAAATTGATGCCATATCATGTTTGTCTATAATATAAAACACCCTTCTCTACAGCATTTTCACAAAAATAAATAAATAAATAGGAAAAAAAAATTCTGATAAGCCAGGCACCAGTGTCTCATGTCGGTAATTCTAGCTACTAGTCAGGGAGCTGATAGCTAAGAATTGCAATTGAAAGCCCAGGCAGTAAAGTCTGTGAAACTCTTATCTCCAACTAGCCACCAAAAACAAAGCCAAAAGTGGGGCTATGGCTCAAAAAGTAGACAGCTAACCTTGAGCAAAAATGTTCTAAGACAGGACCCAGGCCCTAAATTCTAGCTCCAGGACTGTCACGGACTAGAGGGCAGACACACACACACACACACACACACACACACACACACACACACACACACACACACACACACACACACACACACACACACACACACACTTATCCTAAAATCATCAATCTGAACTATTACATTTTGTCTAATTTCCTAAAAGAGTATTCACACTAGAAATAGTTTGGAAATACATTTATTAATGAATGAAATTGATAGAGCATTTTTTTATTTTACAATACCTCATAGGCATCTGACAGAGGATTATTTATTGTTTTATATTAATTTCTTTCTACTTTTTTATTTTTCCTTTTAACATTGACATGGTGTTTCATTACAGCAATGCTACCTGTCTTAAAATCACATGATTTTCTTTTACTAAATGTTCTCATAATTAGTCAGCCTTTAACATGATTATATTTTTCTTCAAGTTTGTTGAAATCAAAGAATTTGGAAACCATTTTAGCTGTAAAGCTTTTACAAAGTGTTTAGGTCATTCATTTATTCAGAAATAACTTGCATATTTCTAATTGATCTATTATGTGACACAAGGGACTTTTTCACCCTAGAGAAATGCACCAGGGAAATTTTAGGGTCCGAAATGAAGTCTGCCTTTGATCATGTACCATGAAAGAAGCATACTTGTGAACTGATAAGTGAAAAAAGGAAAACATGGGGTTTGCCCCACCCCCTTTCTCTCTCTCTCTCTCCTCTCTCTCCTCTCTCTCTCTCTCTCTCTCTCTCTCTCTCTCTCTCTCTTCTCTCTCTCTTTCTCTCTCTGTCTCTCTGTCTCTGTCTCTCACGCACACACACACACACACACACACACACACACACACACACACACACACCTCCAAAGTCCAATCACAGAAAGCAATCATAATAAAAATGCTCGTAATCTTGCAACTCTCCAAGTATAATCCTCACGACAGAATAAAATATCACCTGTAACTTAGAATAAATGCAAAATTTCGGGTTCCGACCTCAAACCAACTGAATCATAATCTGAGTTTAACAAACTTCCCAGGTGATTCCTATGCAGACACAAGTTTAAGAAAACTGATAGAAGAGGGAGCATTTTGCAAACCTAATGTGTGGAAAAAATTCTCTCCTGAAGAAATACTTTCTCCTTTGTGATCATAAGAATTAGATTAACTCTCATGGGCTCACTTTAGTTAGCTTTTCTAGCACTGACCAGCTTATTTTCGAAGACCATAAGGACAAGGCTGAAAAACATATTAGGCACTCACATCTTAGTTATTATCCTGGAACTGTGGAACATTATACTAGTAGATCTGCCCACCTATATAGTCTTTTCCTCCTTCAATACATCCTCTCTACACTTTAAGAATTCAAATTTTTTATAGAAAATCTCATCATAACACTCCTGTTCAAAATTTTCAAGATGTATTTAAGTTCAAAGTGAAAAAAAGAAGCATATACTAATTAGTACAAATGAGGGAAACCACAGATACTATGTTTCTTTGGGTCTTAACATGATTTTTTTCAAAGTCTTTCCAAGGTAATGCAATTCATATTCATAAGACTGGCAGTAGCTCTCATAACTAACATGTTTGCCTCTTCACTGTTCATGTGCTTTTGTTATTTCATTATCTGAAGGTTTTTATGTTTTCATTTTAATTCCTCACTCTTTTTAAAAATAATCTACCTCAATTCCTTTTTATTACAGCTAGATAGGATGTACACAAATATACATATATGTACATACATACATGGATAAACCATGACTGTGGGTTTGGTCATATTAAATAATTTGTCACACTTTCTTCAATAACAAAATAGTAATTACATAATCACATTACAAAAGTAGCATGGAAGTAAGCTTGAAGTGAAATATTATATATAAACTATAAATGTTATAGATCTGTTATAAGTACTCCTTTTTATTGAAATTATACCCATTATACCACAGTTCTATTGATTACACCTCTAAAACAACAGTAAATACTGTAATAAGTAAGATAAAGTTTAAATGAGAAGGTTTTAACCTTTCTGCCTCAGAACTTTTGAAATTTACTATGGTATAATATTAATATCCTGGAGTGGCATTTGCACAATCTTATATATCTGTACTTTATGAAAGGTGTAGAAAATATAAATGGTTATTTGAAATCATTCAATATCTGAAAGACAGTCTGCCAACATATATATTTCACTCCTTGAAAATACTTTCACACATCCTTTTCTATAATGCCACATCATAATGCTTTTCTTCCTCTACATATGACAGACATCATTACTAATCTCATACAGCTGCTTGTTTCATGCCACACTAGAGGAGTTATTGGATTCCTTACAACATGGCAACCAATCCTGAAATTCATATAAAGAATACCACAATAGTGGTATGAGTGACTATAAATAAGGCAAACAGTTAAAACATCAGTTTCTCAAAGAGGCATTCTGACTTGAGTGAGAAACTCAATAAACAAAACTTGCTTTGTCTTTATGATAAATTGAAAACTATGTCTAGTTAATACAGTTTTAACAAGAACCAAGAAAATCTCATACATTTTCTTTCCTGTGGATTTCTTTTGAAGATTTACTTCAATCTTTGTTCTAATTCTCTAAAAAGTTAGTAGCATTCAGCCATAAGCCAACAGTGTTGGAAAGCAATATTTCCATGGTTGGGGTAGAATGTAAAGGACCATCCTAGGAAAGTTACAGTCACATTCTTTATTTTATTCTCAAATGAAACACAGTGTCCTGTGGGGAGGGAGGGTGAAAAGAAAAAAATAAATCAACAACTAGTTTATAAACCACAACTTAGCCAGCGTTCAACAGCAGTGAATGTAGCACCATTTCTTGGCTTTCCATGTCACTCTTCTCTAAGAACCATGGCTTCTAGAGAATGGCAGATTTTAGGACTAGACAGAGAAGGTACAGGATTGTCCTGGAGCAGAACTTTATGTCAGAAAGTACAGAAGTATTCAAAGGATGCTAATACTTGTCACAGGCTCTCAGAATTAAGAGCCTTTGGAAAAGCAGAGAAAAACAATAAGATGGAAACAAGAAGAAGGAAAGTTTCTGAGAGCCGAAATTGAAAGCTGACTGGATGTTGATGAAATTTGGGCATTAGTACATCATTTCATAGTCATATCAGAATTATTCACGCTTGATCCATGCCAGAATTATTAATAAACACTAAATCAGGTGAGGTAATTTTTATGGGGAGTAGGACATATGCATGGTCACAAAAATATCTCCCCCAGATTGTTCTGTAATATTGCAGGGATGATTCATATCTATAAAATGAACATACAATATAACACCTTGACCATGCAAATACTGAGTACTTCTGGATGTGATACTTAGAAAAGCAAACATCACTTACTTACCTGGGTGGGAATGCAAATCAGAATCTAAATCATGAGGAACATTAAACAGACCACAAATGGGGAACACTCCATTTTTAAAAAGAGAAAGAGAGGAGGGAGAATTCCTTACTTTTCAATATATTGATGCTATAAAAGATGAAAAATCAGACAGAAAAATTGTTAAAGATTAAAAGAGACTAAGGAAACATGACAACTAGATACAATACATAATACTACAATGGATCTTGTACTAGAGAGAAAAGAAAATAAAATTTAAGATGTACTTATTGGGTACACTGGTAAAATTCAAATATAAATGGTAGGTTACATGACAGCATTATCTCAATATTGAATTTACTGGTGTTTGAAACAGTGATGTGGTTATATTTTTAAAGTGCTTTGCTCCTAGGAAATCATACTGAAATATTTTGAAGTATAGGAAGGTATTAATATCAGTAATAATTCTCAAAGGAATTTGAGAAAATAATTAATATATCCTCATAATTTTTGCATATTTCCATACTTTTAATTCTTTCTGTATATTCATCTACATATATATATCCATTCTCTCAATGCATATGTTTATATACAAAAAGAATTAAAGCTAATATTATTGTGCATTGTCATGTGCATCATTCCAATAAGCACGTGCTATGTATTGTAGCTTCTAATATTTTGGATATGCTTATAAAATAAATACTATCATTTTACCTCTTCTCAGATAGCAAAAGCCAAAAAAAAAAAAAAAACCAGAAAGATTAAGTAACTTGCCCAATGTCATACAGTTATCAAGTGACAGACTCAGGATTCACACCAACAGAATCTTAACTATTGACCACACATTTGTAAATACCATGTTCCATTTACACATTTATTATCTTTTTGACCCTAAGATTCCATCTTCAAATGGTTCTTATTGAAAACATAGGTAAAATGCCTACACATTATTTTAAATCCAATACTTTAAAGCAGTAGGTAAGAAATAAATTATAGCTATTATTTCTACTCACTGTGGACAGCAAATGCTGTGTTATAAAATGTAGAAAGAAACACTCTCTTGGATCTGAATACTGTATTTCTTCCATCTAACTATTCCAGGCAAGAGTATTAAGTAATTAAATATCACAGACAGAAAAATTAAAATACTATCGGTCAATGCATACTAAATATCCATATTTTTAAATATTAAGTATATTATATATAAAGGGCTAGTTACATGAGGTGCAGATAAATTGTGGGCATCCAGGGCCTAGCCAATTCTGGACATTAGCCCAGCTTTCATTTGGGGACATTTCTCCTGGTGCTGGTAGAAGTATAAATCCAAATATACATTCTCCAACTATTAAAAATCATAATACCTTTTGAAAGTTGCTTTCTAAAAATCCTGTAATCACTCTGCTGAGGTCAATTGAGAGGTCGATTTAGGACCCAAACTCAATAAAACAGAAACATTTCCTCAGAATATCATGACAGACAGATTATGCGTGTACCAAAATACAGTTAACCTGTTTTGTTTCTGTTGTTGTTTTTGTGTTTCCTTTGTGGGTTTCTGCTATAAGAGTCTTTTAGATCTTTTGCTCCAGTCTTATCTGTTCACGTATAATTCGTCATCTTATTTCCAAACCTGTAAATTTTGTTCTCACTTCAGTTACTTCTAACAATTCTTTTATTGGTTTTAAATTATCTGTTTCATTTGCTGAAAACAACAGTAAATGTATACAATAAAATTAAGGATATGAGATGATAATATACATGACTATATTTGATATTTCTTTGGGTAACTTTTTTATACTTCTCTATTGGTTTAATATATTAGAAAAAGTACTGGCTAACGCATTTGAATATCTAGAATCTACTCAAGGGTTTCTATCATCTGATTTCAAAAAATGCTAAATTTACTTTGGGTTTGGTGGAGGTTTTTTCATAATCTATAAAAGAAGATGATTCAAATCACAATTTTTACATTTATAGAATATTCTTTATAGACTAGATCAAAGACTCTTAAGAATACAATAACCTATACTGTTCTCAAGGCATTATTAGCACACATGACTGTTGAATAAATTTTTTCTTCTTCTTAAAATAATATTGGTTTTCATATAAATGAGATGTTAGATAATATTCCAACATGACAAATAAATAGAAATCAAGTACTTTCAGACTATTTTTCTAAAGGAATAATACTACACATCTCAAAAGATTTAGTTGTAAAAAATAAATTGGTTTGACATAAATTTACTCAGTAAATATTATTCCCTTTCTAAGCAATGCAATGCATTTTCCTTTTACACTTTGTAATACCACAATGTTCTCCTGAAATGTGCTTTTCTTCATGTTTTCAAATGTTGATACATTCCATTGTTATATTAAAGTTTCAAGTTCACAAAGGAGCTGTGGTAGAGCACTAGCCTTGAGCAAAAAATAGCTCAGGGTTAGCACCAAGACCTAAGTTCAAACCCCACAACTGACAAAAAAATATTTTAAAGGTTTCAAGTTCAATACTAATTCATTCCTTTTAAAAATTCACTGATGATTTTGATGGATCTATTTTGCAACATGTGTATAAAATTGATTAGTGGACTTATTAAGAAATATTCACAGGCTGGGAAGTTGGCTCAGTGGTAGAGTGCTTGCCTTGCATGCATGAGACCCTGGGTTCAATTCCATAGCACCACATAAATAAAAGGCTGGAAGTGGTGCTGTGGCTCAGTTGGTAGAGCACTAGCCTTGAGATGAAGAGCTGAGGGGCAGCTCCCAGGCCCAGAGTTCAGGCTTCATAATTGACCAAAAAGAAAAAAAGAAAAAAATGAAAGAAAAGAAATATTCACAATAGTACTAAGATTTCAATTGTCCAAAGACAACTAAAATTAAGTGTAAAAGTCAGAAAAAAATATTAAAGCTAGCATAGCTATGGTGAGTCTGAAAAACTAGTAAGAGGTCAGAACCTAAGGGCAGAAGAAATTTTAGTCCTGATACAAGACATATATAGATATTAATTCTTTAAAAATTGAAATGAAGCCATTCTCAAAAAGCTATTAAAATAAAGATCAACATCATTACATCAATTCCCAAGAATGATGATTATTTAATATAAGCATTTATCAAGCATTAACTATATTTGAAAGGCTAGGAAAATGTGCTCCTCTCATGAAAATTTTATCTCCTTCGACTAAGCTTAGATACTATTTGTTACTAACTCTCAAAGCAATTCAAATTCACAGGGAACTCTATCCATCATGAAAGTCATTATGTTAAATTCTTGGATGCAAAGAGGAATATGAATTGGTCCCTCGTCTTAAAGCACTCTCAGCCATGAACACTGCTTCAATATAATGTGATACATGCTAGAAAAGAATGTTGCCTATCTATATCCTATCTTTTAAGGAAGCAAATATTTTTGTTTGGAGGCCTAGGAAAGCCACTGGGAAAAGCTATGGAGAAGAGGTGACAAATTAAATCTTTAGAAAGTATCAAAAATAGGAAGACTAAATTCCTCATATAGATAATCCTCTTTACAATTAGTCAAATCGCAGTTTAACTACACCTCTGTTGCCTATTGACCTTGACCATGTAGCAATTTAGAAGGCCAGAATCTTGCTGTAGTTCTGTCACTTACTAGCCATAACATTAAGTAACACTTAGTCTCTCTTGGCCTCAAGTTCCTAAACTATAAATGGATTCCTGAAATCGAGCTTCATGAGTATTTATCTGGTTCTAACATGAGTCTGACTTTATGCCAAATTATAGAAAGCTCTATCTCTGGTGTGTATCCTTTCATTAAGCAAGTATTTATAGTGTCTACTAATAGGTTAGGCACCAGTCTAGAAATGTGAAATGTATCAGCCTCAAAATAGGCAAAAATACTTGTCCTTGTAGAGATTACACAGACACTAACTATTAAAAAGCTTTTAAATGTTCTGTTTCCTCATTTAAACATCATTTCTACTGGATATAAAACTACTTATTCAGAGGGTAAGATCTCAAGGTTCCTGGTTCAAAGCTACCTCAGGTAGGCAAATCCAAGAAGCTCTCATGTCCATTTAAAAAGCAAAATTTGTTGATGGAAGCCTGGCTCAAGTAGAAAATCCAGTGAGAGCATGAGGCCCAGAGTTTATACCCCAGTACTGGTAAAAAAAAAAAAAAATTAAAGAAGAGAGAAAGAAAGAAGGAAGAAAGGAAGGAAGGAAGGAAGGAAGGAAGGAAGGAAGGAAGGAAGGAAGGAAGGAAGGAAGGAAGGAAGGAAGGAAGGAAGGAAGGTAGGAAGGAAGGGAGGGAGGGAGGGAGGGAGGGAGGGAGGGAGGGAGGGAGGGAGGGAAGAAGGAAGGAAGGAAGGAAGGAAGGAAGGAAGGAAGGAAGGAAGGAAGGAAGGAAGAAAGGAGGGAGGGAAGGAGGGAGGGAAGGAGGGAGGGAGGGACGGAGGGAGGGAGGGAGGAGAGGGAGGGAGGGAGGTAAGGAAGCAAAGAAATAAAGAAGGAAGGAAGATTGCTAGCATTGTACATTAGCATTAGCATTGTATATTTTTCAGGTAATTGTAAAAATATACAAAATTTAATCTAGATGATGAAGTAAAAGCAATGCTGCCATTGAGACCACATTTCTATAACTTCACACTGAGTCAGTAAGTTCTACCAGCTTGACAAAAAAGTCAGCATATGAAAAAGATCCCCTCAAACTACCTTAGTAAACAGTTATCTTTATTCCCCATTTAAACTATGACAATTTCTTGAAAACTTTGGAGGTTAAGTTTTATAAACAGGTTAATTAGTCTGTAGATGCTATAAAAACATTAGCACAAAAATTAGCCTTTCATGGATGGAATAGGAGAAACCCTAGGTCTCCTTGGCTCAGGCCGAAATTTTCTGAATAGAGACCCGGAAACACAACAAATCAAAGAAAGGTTGGACAAATGGGATTGCATAAAGTTGCAGAGCTTCTGCAGGGCAAATGACATAGCTAGCAAGATCAATAGAAAGCCCACGGATTGGGAGAAGATCTTTACTAGCCATACAATGGACAAGGGTCTCATATCTAAAATATACTTAGAATTCAAAAAATTAAATCCTCCAACAACAAATCCTCAAAGAAACAACTGCCCAATAAATAAGTGGGCGAAAGACTTAAAGAGAAACTTCTCTGAAGAAGAAGGAAGGATGGCCAATAGACACATGAAGAAATGCTCAACATCCCTAGCCATAAAAGAAATGCAAATCAAAACAACATTGAGATACCACCTCACTCCAGTTAGAATGGCAAAAATCAAGAACTCTAACAACAACAGATGCTGGAGGGGATGTGGACAGAAGGGAACCTTACTTCATTGTTGGTGGGAATGTAAACTTGTTCAACCACTTTGGAAAGCAGTATGGAGGTTCCTCAAAAGACTTCACATAGAGCTCCCCTATGACCCAGCAATCCCACTTTTGGGCATTTACCCAAATGTTTACAAACAAGAACACACTAAAGCTACCAGCACAACTATGTTTATTGCAGCATTATTTACCATAGCTAAGATCTGGAACCAACCCAGATGCCCCTCAGTAGATGAATGGATCAAGAAAATGTGGTATATATACACAATGGAATTCTATGCCTCCATCAGAAAGAATGACATTGCCCCATTTGTTAGGAAATGGAAAAACTTGGAAAAATTATATTAAATGAAGTAAGCCAGGCCCAAAGAAACATAGGTCCCATGGTTTCCCTTATTTGCAATATCTAGTATATGTATGAGTCAAGCGGAAAAGGTCAGATAATGTGATGTTAGGAAAATTAACCCTTAGATATGTATTTTAATGTTTTTTTCTTTCATGCATGTGTTTCTAACGCATTTATAAGATTATTTCTTTGTTGCTTTGTATGTCCCTCCCCCACAGTATAACCCCTGCTTTCACTATATTTGATGTCAGTATAACTTGTGGAGGAGATGGGGAAAAACCAGTTGTTTAAGGATACAGGTGGACCTGTTGCAACAATGAGAAGTACAAGTTGTCATGTCCAAAACGAGCTTTACAATGCTGGTGGGGAGGGGAGGGGGAAGGCTGGGAAGGAATGTGAAGGGTAAACAAAGGAGGAGGCTGCAATGCTTGGTAAGAAATGTATGCATTATCCTGCCCATGTAATTGTAACCCCTCTGTACAGTATGTTCACAAATAAAATAAAATTAAATTAAAAAAATTAGCCTTTCACAAAGTTTTCAGAAATTGCATATCCACTCTTGGTATTTTTCAGCCTTGTGTTATGCCATTTTATTGTCTTTATTTATTTATTGTATTTATTTAAAGTCTTTATTTCAGAATTATATGATCACTATTTATTATTTAATATGCATTTTGTGAGACAGCAGGTGTTTCACCTCCAAAATAGAAACAAATTCAAAATATGTCAGGTAATGGGAGGCAGGGAGCAGAAGAGTTATTGAAAGGATACATGATAGAAAAGGAAGAACTAACTCTAGCTGTCCTCAGAATACAGAGTTAAAGTGTCTCATGGTAAGTCTGATAGTCATTCAGGCTTGCATTCTTCTCAGTCTGCTTCTTCCCTTCACTTACTCACTAATTTCTCTATATGCTGTTTCTGCATTATCTCACAGTAGAATCTTCTTTCTTTCATGTCTGCCAAAGCTTCCTGGATTCTACAGCTTGCCTTCTCTCACTGTATGCATACTTATGCATCATTCTATTATGCACCTCTTCTCTTTAGCAGGGAAAATTGTCATGAAATTTCAAGGCTTTCATCTGTAGAGTTCTCATGGTCAGCCCCATCAAAAGCTGAATGTCTAGTACTCCTTTTCTCCCTCCCCCCTTCCTCTCTCCCCTCTTCTCCTACCTCTCCCTCCCTCACTCTCCTCTTCTCCTTCCTCCCTCCTTCCCCTCTTCTCCTTCCTCTCCCCTTACTCCATCCTCCTCCTCTTCTCTCTCTCCTCTTCCCTGTCCTCTTCCTTTTTTCATACTATTTGAATTCAGAGTCTTATGCTTGCTACCCAAGTACTCTACCATTTAAACCACATCTCAAGCCCTGACTGAATGCCTTTGGTTGCCCTTTTCAGTCAGTATTGAAATAATGGAGTCATAAGTTAATAACAAAACCAACACTGCAATAGCATTCTCAGAATGTACTCCTCAAAACTAATCATATATACTATGAAATAATATATACTATGAGATTTCTAAGAAAAACTCAATTAACTGCAGGTCTTTTCAGTGAACTGGTCAGGACACAATAACACATTACTCTACAGACTCCATACAGACAGTGAACTCACAAGTTATACGCACAGAATTGGTCATTACTTTAAAGACACAAAAGTCAAATGGCAAATATACACACCGTATATCAAAACTAAAAAGTATGAAGATGTGCGTGTTTATCTGTTGTAAACAAGTTAAGCTTATGAACTACTATTTCACTCCAAACCAAAACAAATTTACAAAGCACACTATAAAAACACTATTTATAAAAGCGGAGGCTGTCAGCCTCAAGTATATACTGTAAAGTAGCTTTCCAAGCTGTGAAACTTAGAATATATTGACAAATGACTACAATCCTGAGTGGGAAAGTACTCACCCTGGGAAATAATTCCCAAAGTCTCAGAACTACAGTTTTGTTAGGGCGATATGGCCAGCATTACACAACTACTAGCCAGAGGCCTCACAAGTAAAAATTGCAAGTAACTACTCAACAAAACAAAAGACAACAAAGAAAACTTTGAAACAAAAGTAAGTGGAGCCACATGAAAGAAAGGGATATTTACTTCTTGTTCTCTTTCTTTCTGACAGTGGGCAAGAAATAGTAGACTTTTCCTCTCCATTTGTCAATACATATATGGCATGGGCTGGCATCACACTACCAGATTAATCCTTTTGATGGAAGACAATTCCAAGGAAGGCAGAGAAGGGAAATGCAAATAGGGAGTGAGTGACATAATCAAGGCCTTGCTCAAGTTTTATCATTAGCCTGACCCAGATTGGGCACTCTATATATCTGTCAAAATGGATTCTGTCCCTTTCAGGCTGTAGATAAGACATTACCTCACTTAACTTCTAGACTACTACCAGCACAAATCAGGATCCCAGGACTTCCAGAGAGGACCAAATCTCATTACCATTTACATGGCCATTGAGCACCTATTCCTCCCTCTGTCACAACACTACTCATGATGTTACCAAATTCCTTTTTCAGGCTGATCTGGATAATATGTTGATATAATTCCCTCTACTTCCACATTCATCAACTTCAGAGAAACCTACAACCCAAGGTCACCTCCAGTTCCTACACTGTTCTATGATCAATAAGGTAACCCTGAACAAATCAGGATTTCCCAGTCCTCACATTCTTATTCTTTCCATAACTGCTTGCACAATAGCTGATGTACTATAATTTCTACTACTTTGTTGCCTCAATTAAGATGAATGCTCCCTACCTAAGGCAAGTGATTTGTCAGTTTTGTTAACTCTATACCCCAGGACATGAAGAATACTCGTGTATTCATTCAATGAAAGAATATTTAAAGGTGTCATTGGAAGAGAACATAATTGGCATGCTTTAATCTTTGGGGATGAGGTAATAATCTCATATGTAGAACATGTAAAATTAATACCCAATATATACAAATACTACCAAAAACTATGTTTATGAATCCTGAAACATATACTAAAGAGAGCTATATTATGGCTTCTGTATACATTATATATTTTCATACAAAAATTTAGTATGTATTCTCAGGCTAATATAATTTTTTAAATAATTGCTTACTTACTAATACTAACATGGTTTCCATGATTCAAAATAAATTTTCATAATCAAATACACTCTTTCTAATATATGTCTTCTCTTTTGTATATGAACTATTTTAAAACTTTAAAATATTGATGATTTTCTGAAATGTGAGTAAGGTAAAATACTTCTTTTAATAACTCAAATAAGCTTATACACTAATACAAAAACAGAAATGTCTGTACCACTTTTATCCACAATTACCAAAACTTGGAAGCACTAAGATATTTCTCAGTAAGCAAACAGATAAAGTGTGGTACATCTTTGTAATGGAGCATTATTCTGTAATTTTAAAAAGCAGCAAGTTATCAAACTACCAATGACATGAAGAACCTTCCATATCTGGCTCCAAGGGAAAGATAACATAGCTAGTCTGAATCTCTCATCTGTTTTATTTTCCTGTTTCCAATACTGTGGATTATGCATTACATTTTTATAAATATTTTAAATCTGCATATTTAGACTTGAACAGTCAATCTAGAAAAACATGAAAAGTAAAGCCCAATTGAATCTGTTTTGTTGCCCCAAAACTGTTAAAAGAGGTATAAGTTCTATAGAGGAAAAGAAATATCACATCTATCTTACAGTATAGTTGTTAAAAGAATGTTTCTTAAGTTTATATGAAAACATACATGAGGGAAAGGCTAAACTGTTTTTTCCATGAAAAGAAAAAAAATCTGAGATGTTCAATACAGTGTACATTCTAGGCACATTGGAATGAAAGGGCTGGTATCACCTATGGGGATACAGCAGTTTTGAAAATTGGATGAGATGATGTTTGTAAATATACTCCACAAATGTCAGGCTGTAAAAATACTGAAATGGAGGAAAGCCACTGAGTTAAAGGTGAGGAACTGCTTTCCAATTCTGTTAAATAAAATGAAGTAGGAAAGAGCCCAGGCAGTAAGGATCACAGTTCTTGATGCTTTGAAGCTCCAGGACTTAGCTGCCACTGGTAAAGCTGCTTGGAGTAGGGATTTTAATTTGTTCATTTTTTTTGACAACATTAGATGTTAGCAGTGCTAATGGTTATGTTTTGATAGGAGATAAATTGGTTAGTAAGGGTTAGGAATGGAGGAAAAATGCATTTAAAGATGGGGTTCTAAGGGCAGAATGAATTCTCATATTACATGCACATGAAAGCACTGAGATTTGATTCTTCACATACTACGGGAAATTAATTTCTCCTCAGCTTAATGCAGTAGCTCATAAATGCTACTCCACTCTACCCCTCCAAGCAAGAAAGGAGAATACCTACAATAAATTAGAGATCTTAAAAGAAACCCACATAGGAGAGGAATGGATTATGTTTTAGAAAAAGCTACTTTGGATTAAATCAAAGTTACAAAATGGTTTCCTTTTCTGCTTTATAATAATGGAGGAAAAATGCTAAAGAACTCTTTCCGATGCTAGACTTGCTATGCCCTTTCCTATTTTAATCTCCAGGGAAGACCCCATTCTGTTCATGAAGGATACCAAACTTTCATCAGAGTCCTTTTATATAACATAATGGAAGCTGCTTTGAACTATCTGAGCACAAAGCAGGTCTTTAAAAATGTTCACGTGCTAAAGTGTGACAATGTCTTAAGTGTCTATAAATGAATACTGAATAATGCAAATTGGTGACCTGTTGACAGTATATTTGCATTAATCATGTAAATACTCCTGTAATAAATTCACATCTGACCATTTTACCTTTCCTAATATTGATCACTCCATACCAAGTACAATCAGGTCTAATCTAGTAAATATATGGCATTTTAGGAGAATAACAAAGGCAAACCTATAGATCTCAGTGATAAGAAGCTAGTTTCAGATGGAAAAAAAAATATCTGAAATTAGACAAAATGGCAAGACTTAAGTATACAAAGTGAGTTTTTCAAGTCTAGTCTATGCCTATATTATTATTATCCTTAGGTTTCTCCCAGCATTTTTTTATTGTGAAAATACCGTACAGAGGGGTTACAATTACATGGGCAAGATAATGAGTACATTCCTTTTTTGGGGGGAGGGGGGTCTGGTCGTGGGGCCTGAACTCTGGGCCTGGGCACTGTCCCTCAGCTCTTCAGCTCAAGGCTAGCGCTCTACCACTTGAGCCACAGCACCACTTCCAGCTTTTTTCTTTTTGCTTATGTGGTGCTGAGGAATTGAACCCAGGGCCTCGAGCATGCAAGGCAAGCGCTCTACCACTGAGCCACCTTCCCAGCCCATGAGTACATTTCTTATCAAGCATTGTTGCCTCCTCCTTTGTTTCCCCTTCCCATCCCTTCCCATCCCCCCTCCCCCCCTGTTTTCCACCCCTACCCTCCTCCACCCCCTCACCCCACCCACCCCACCCCCAAACAAGAACACTGAATAAGCACGTTTCATCAGGCTCTTAGCACATTTGCCAAACCTTTGGGTAAAACGTCATCCATATCACTCTAATCAAGTTAGAAGCAAAGTATTGGAGAGTCCAATAAATAATAACAAGTCAAACAGCTGAGTCAAATTAAAGCTAATAGAGGTGGAACCTATGAGTTGGACCCTACTTTAACAGTATTTCCTCCTAATTCAGCACCCAAGTGAGAAAACGAAGGTGCTGGTCCTTGTATATAACATTAGCTATAGTCATCACACTACTAAAAAAAGTTCTTGAGTGAAATCACGTAAAACTATTCTCAGTAAAACTACACTTCAGCGAAAAGATATACAAAATCTTCACATTAGATATACTCCAATACGATGCCATGACTTCTCAAGAGGACTTGAATAACTTTTTATCAATGCTAGCAATTCCTAGCAGAATCTTGGAACTTTCCACACAAAGACTGCGTTTAGTTTAAGTGTATTGCCTCCATCTATGTAGGAAGTTCTTAGCAACAGAATCTTAACTTAATGATTAATTTACAAACCTCCCAAAATAGAAACTGAAACTAAAGCCCTTTCTATCCATATAGTGAAGTCTTATTTGCCAAACAAAATAGAAATCATCTGTTGAGTATGGCTACAGATCAAATAACAAATAAGAGAGATGAAATAATAAAACATACTGAGAAACAGGAACAAACACACAACACACAACACACACACATACACACACACACACACACACACACACACATTCCACTTCCAGAAATAGCAGTTCCTAGCCCAGTACTCAATTAGCTCATTTAGGAAATCTAATGTAATATCAGGAAATACAAATTTTATACAAATAATTCAGTTAATTCTCATATGCAACATACAACAACATACAATTCTGGCTAACTAATCATATTTAACAAATCTGTGAGCAGATCTGCTGTTTACTAAGAATGACATCTGATAAATTATGAAGTACCTTTGCTTCTACAAGATGATACAATGAAGTAAAACAAAGTAACAACCTCAGCAACAATAATAATGAAACTTAGAAATGCTCAACTTCTCTAGCCATAAAAGAAATGCAAATCAAAACATTGAGATTCCACCTTACCCCACTTAGAATGGCTATTATCAAGAACTCTAATAACAACACATGCTGAAGGGGAGATGGCCCAAAGGGAACCCTACTACATTGTTGGTGGGAGTGTAAACTTGTTCAACCTCTTTAGAAAGCAGTATGGAGGTTCCTCAAAAGACTCCACATAGAGCTCCCCTATGACCCAGAAATACCACTTTTGGGCATTTACCCAAACAATCACAAATATATATGTTTACAATGAAATTCTATGCCTCCATCAGAAAGAATGACATCACGCCATTTGTTATGAAATAGAAAGACTTGGAAAAAATCATATTATGTGAAGTAAGCCAGGCCCAAAGAAACATAGGTCCCATGGTTTCTAATAACTAGTAGATGTCTAGGACAAGCAGTAAAGGTCAAAAGCTATGTGCATATGACCACATAAGATGATGCTAAGCGAAATGAACTCCAAGATAGGGACACAAGAATTTTATCTTTCTTGCAGTTGTTTTTAATGTATTTATAATGTGCTGTGTGATTTTTTTGTTTCTTTTGTTTATTCTTCCCCTATGGTATAACCCGTTTTCATTGTTATTTGATTCCAGTGCCCTGCATCTTATATATATATTTTTTTCTAAGTTGGGGAGGGGAAGGGAAAAAACAAAATGCTGAAATAAGGATACAGGTTGACCAATTGTAACAATGAGATGTACAAGATATTATGTTGAAATGGAACTTTACAGCTTGGGGTGGGGGGAGTTTAGGAGGGAGGGAAGGGAATGGATGGTAGGGGAAAAACAAAGGCGGGGGTAACAATGCTTGATAGGAAATGTACTCATTACCTTACTCATGTAACTGTAACCCTCTGTACAGTATTTTTACAATAAAAAAGAATAACAATAATAATAATGAAACTTAAAAACATGTATGACTTCACTACCTCTGCTCTCTTTTCATTAGATTATAACAATTAATATAGAACATTACTCCTCCACACTATCATTTTAATGGTGTCAAAGCATTCTAGATTTATAAATAAATTATTAAGCTGAAAAGATGTATGACAAGATGCATTATAGTGTCATCTTTCAGACTCCATTTAATGGCCTAGGTTCAAATCCTATGCTATTTACAAACTCAGTGGTTTGGGAAAAATAATTTATCTTCTCACTTTTCTTATGAGTATATTGCGTAGCAAACAGATACACCATGAGGAATAACTTTGAATTAAACAACGTATATTTAAACCATAAAGAATAAAGAGAAATGGCACCAATATATGGACAAATCTGACATCAGTTTAAAAACATAAATTATGAAAGTAAATACCTTCATGATCTTACTACCTGAATATATATATATATATATATATATATATATATATATAGTCAATATACACAAAAAGACATTCAATGACAGGATCCATTAAGGAAGTGAAAATCAAAACAGGTACAATTTCCTATCTAATAAGCTAGTGATAAAGAGAGAGATTAAAATGTGATTAGAATGGGGAGAAATTGAATCCCATAACACTTTGGAAAACAGTTTGGCAATTTTTAAAATGATTCTTCAGTATGACCCACCATATGATAGATGATCCATCATATGATCCATCAATTCTACTCTTAGCTGTATATCAGGAAAACTGAAAACAAAAATGCAAACAAAAACTTGCACATGAATGCTTCTGGAAATATTATTATAATAGTCAAAGGGCAGAAATAACTCAAATATCCATCAACTGATGAATGGATAAATAAAACATATCTATACCATGAAACATTACTGAACCATAAAAATGAATAATACTAACATAACACAACATGGTCAACCTTACAATATTAGGCTGAGCAAAAACAGCCAGTTGCAAAGGAGTACATATTATACACCTACATTTGTATGAAATGTTTACAACAGGAATATCTACAGTAATTAGATTCATGGTTTCCTAGGACTGAGAAGGTGATAGGTAAACTAGTGGTAATAATAGATGATAAACACCAGCAAATGGACCTGTTGGTTCCTTTGAGCATAAGAAAACATGGTTAAATTTTTCTGATAAATAGTACAAACAAGCCGGGCACCAGTGGCTCACGCCTGTAATCCTAGCTACACATGAGGCTGAGAGCTGAGAATCATGGTTCAAAGCCAGACCAGGCAGGAAGTCCATGAGATTCTGATTTCCAATAAACCACTAGAAAACCGGAAGTGGTGCTATGGCTCAAGCAGTAGAGCTCTCGTCTTGAGCTGGATAGAGCAGGGACAGTGCCCAAGCCCAGAGTTCAAGCCCCATGACCGACAAAAAAAATAGTGTAAACATGAATATACTAAAAATGGTGAGCCACATGGTATATGAAATAAATCCCAATAATACAAAATTGAGATACAATACTGTGTTCAATTCCAATACTACAAAGTGTGAGTTAAATTTCAATGAAAGTGGTTAGATACACACACACATGTGGTTTAATCTTTTGGCTGACACCAATTAAATTGAAATTTAAAAAACTATTTGATATATACTATAAATTGTTACAATCCCTTCTCCAAAGCAACTCTGAAAAATCTGCTGTTCTTCATTGTTTCTTCAAATATTTTTACACCTATAAATGCTAGTGAAGTATAATATACTTCACTATATAACATAATACTAGTGAAGTAATTTGTCCTTGATTTTTGTCATTCTTCCTTACTAGTTTCTAATACTTAACCAAGTTTTAGTTAACCATTTTTCTTTTAAAATAAAAACAATAGAGAGTATCCACCAGGAATATCATGTTGGAAGCCAGTGTCAGTGACTCATGACTGTCTAGGGAAGATAAGATCAGAGTTCAGAGCCAAACTAGTCAGAAAAGTCCAGGAGACTCTCAACTTCAATTCACCACCACAAAGCAGAAGTGGTGCTGTGGCTCAAATAGTAGAGCACACCAGCCTGGCAAAAAGATATAGGACAGCATCTGGGCCAAGAGTTCAAGTCAAAGGACTGGCGCAAAAAAAAAAAAAAAGAAGAAAATTCCCAGTAAAAAAAAATATATTTAAGACAGAAATTTCATGTTTTACTGTCAACAATTCTAGTATGTAGTCTAATTATTCTCAATTTTTTAAAACAACACTATGAAGCCCCAGTCGTTGTAATGGTGCTATCTGTCAAGTCTGAAATCTGAAATCAGGTCATTTCATCTGAGAAGCAGTTTTCTTAACAACTATGTCTATAACACCCTAACAACTGTTTTAATAGCTTGACGAAAAACTGCAGAGTTTTTATCATATTCAATTAAATTATCAGATCAACATATATAAAAATCCTATAAGCAACAAACTTTTAAAACCATGTTCCTTACTTTTTGTAACTGAGAAGTTACAATATCACTTTATTTGGTTGACTTAAATATATTCAAGCCATCTAATTGATAGAGTTATGATCTTTACAAACACAAAAGCAAGTTTATATACATTCTTAATTGTATAGCTATTCTGCATGAGTAATAATTTCATAGGAATACAAAATAATATAAAAGATATCATAATTAGTACATCATTCCACAGTAATCATTCCATACTTAGGCATATTTAATTAAAATGATATTTATCAAAAAGCTAATGAGACCATTTTGAAACTCATTTTCTGAAAGGCTAATGAGACGGTAGAAAGTAATCTGCTTATTAACCAGAGAAAAAGATATGTGACATCAGTATACAGTTAGAGAAGACCAGAATTACCAATAAAATACTATTGAAAACCTCTCAAAAGCCTACAGTAAAATCACTGTTACAAATGAGAAAGACCATATACAATATCAGTTTCCCACTTTTGCAGAACTAAAGCATAAACTGAGAGTAAATGAAATTTTATATTTTAGTCAAAGAAATTTTATAATGAAAGTACATAAATTAAATTATGTTCTTTATGCAGGAGTAAAGATATTATATACATTTAAACATAAACCATTTTAATTTTCAAAATAGTTCAACATATTTGCATATTAAATATCATTTCATAACACTGTACTTAAAATAATCTCAAATTAGATTGCTGAACTTCAGTAAACTGTGTTGTTTATATTTCTCTGAATGATCTTTTATCATAAGAATATAATGGAAAAGAACCATGCCAAGAGGCAAGTGGAAATGCCAGTCAACTTCTCAAATCAAAATGATAATATCAATAATAACATATCTGAAGATTTTCAGCTTCAACATCAGAACATTCCAGAGATGTCAAATATACATATCAAACTCTAGATAACAAGATTGTTCAACATATAATTGCCAATTATTTGCTCAGCAAATGCACAGAAGCTCATTTTCAGATTAAGAAAACTCACAAGTCAGTCCAACCTGGAACTTTTCACATAAGACAGCTAGTATTAAGCAACTTTCTAAACTGAATTCTTGGTTAATGTTTCATACAGTATGAAAAGAATTCATATATATGCATAAACTTAAATAAAAATAAAATACAATTTCGATATAATAAAATGCCTGGCCAGGTGCCAGTTGCTCACACCTGTAATCTTAACTACTCAGGAGGCTGAGATCTGAGGAACGTGGTTCAAAGCCAGCCTGGGTAGGAAAATCCATGAGACTCATCTCCAATAAACTACCAGAAAACCAGAAGCAGCACTGTCACTCAAGTGGTAGATTGTTAGCCTTGAGCTGAAAAGCTGAGGAACAGCACCCGGGCCCAGAGTTCAAGCCCCACAATGATAAATAAATAAATAAATAAATAAATAAATAAATAAATAAATAAATAAATAAATAAAACATCTGCATTGCAAGTCAGAAGTCTTCTCTACAGCCAATTTAGAATTATCTAGCTAGACAAAATGGCTAACACCTATAATCCAGCAATTCAGTAGGAGTGATCAGAAGGCTGGGCGATCAAGCCTAGCCCAGGAAAAGAGCTGTCAAATTCCCTCTGTCTTAACTAATATCCGGATGTGGTAGAACAAGACTGTAATCTTAGCAATACTGAAAATGAAAATTAAAAGAACATGGCCCAGGTCAGCCTGAGGGGAAAAAAAGCAAGACCTTATCTCAAAAACAAAAACAAAAACTAAAGCAAAAGATCTGTGAATGTGGTTCAAGTGGCAGAGTTCCTGCCTAGCAAGCTAAATACTTAGTTCAAATCCTAGTAGCAAAAAACAAAAATCTACATCAAAATGCCAGACAATAATAATAGCTCCATCAAAAATTATTTTGTTGTTTGGTATAAATAAATCTGACATCATTAAATTGCTCATTTAGTAAAGAGTGCATCTTAATATAGCACTTAAATAATTTGAAGGTTTTCAAAGTATTATGTCCTTTTTTAACACATATTGAATATTTATTACTTGTGAGTTGTAAATATTTATCATGAAATGCTGTGCATTCAAAATCAGATTATATTAAATATTATTAAAGAATCTGCACTAAGAGATTACACATTGACTCCAATACACTGAAGCCAATGACCTTTTGTCAAAATAAGAGCCATCTAATCATGTGATCCTCTTCATACAGACAGCTCAGAACGGAATAACAGCAGAACTATCCACCTAAGTAGAAGTAAAAGACCTCATTCTATTCAGATTTCTCTTCTTCTTTCAAAATTTTATCCTTTGAAATTTAACTTCCTGAATTAATCCCACCCAGCTATTAAAAAACAGAAGGTTGGTAATCAATACTTTACTAACAGCTATTCCCTTGTCTCTCTTACATATAAGCACCAGAGTTACACTAAAGGGAAAATATCCAATTAGGTTTCCTGGACTACTTTAGCTTGTCCAGCTATTGAATATTTTGACAATAAAGATTCTCATGCTCTTGAATTTGACAGAGAAAAATAAGCCCTTTAATTAAGCATTAAAACTAGTCTAGAAATTGGCCATCTGGATGATCTCGAGTATAATCTGAGGTTCTATCATATTATCAACAATAACAAAAATATCAGGAATGAACTGCTAACATGAGTATATCAACTTAATTTCATCTCCTTTCACAAAAAGAAATAAAACCTGTTTCTCAAAAGTATTTGAGTTGATTTGAAGTAAAAAGCATCAAGTTGTTCTCACTGCTGTCTATTTTCCATATTGCCAAAATCAAAGAAAAAATCTGAGCTCCTTATTCAGGCATAAGGAAAACATGTAATAAACCAGGTTCTGAGATAATACTGCTATAGCTGATTACCTTGAATTGGTAAGCCATATGGATATCTCTTTTAAACTTGAATCATTCAACAGATACATATTGAAGATCCATTTCATATCAGTCATTAGACTTGGTACTAGAAAGACAGACCTTTTTTTTAAGGCAAGAAGAGCTTAGAGTCTAGTGGGGAGATATACACAGAACAAAGAAATTTAGTACAACCTGGTAAAGACAACAATACATTTATGTTTAAGACTGATGTTATAGGACCATGCATAATGAAGTCTATCAGAACAACCTCCAAGAACTGGAAACAAGAGGTTCTTATTATATCTTACATGGAGTTACTTCTACTTTTTTACTTTCTCTTTTAGTTTTCTGTACCCTTTGTCTTGATCCATGGAAGGGAATTGGAATCACAGAAACAGCTGAACAAAGGATGAACTAATATAACATTGATACTCACTAGACACTATGTTGGAAATGAACTTTGGGGGGCAGGTGAGGAGTAGTAAGTGGGAGAAAATGAGGGAGGGGTTAACAGTGCTGTAAAAGAAATGTACACATTACCTTACTTATGTAACTGTAACCCCCATGTTCATTACCTTTACAATAAAAAAATAAAAAATGAAAGAACTGATGCTAGTAAAACATCTGCTTCTCAAACCGTTGATGCTGACTACTTTTGTAAGTAACAGAATCAGTATAGATTACAGTATTTTTAATTTAAATTTCATGTAGAATATAAAATGTGAGTTTATATAATAAAACAATATAATAAAACAATTTTACATAGGTATCGATTTAGATAAAGACTTCGAAAAAATTATGTAAGCAAAGTAAGTCAGGCACAGAGAGACAAAGAACGCATGTTTTTCCCTTTTGTGTGGAAGCTAGATTTAGCTTACAAACTCATAAGTAAATGTGTTGGGTGATATGCAAGTATATACAAATGTATTAACTGAAGTATAGTAGATTCAAGGGAGATCTCAAACACTGCAATGCTTTTTTTTCTTATTTCTTTTCCAGTTTTGGGGCTTGAACTCTGGAACAGGTGCTGTCCCTGGGCTCCTTTTGCTCAAGCCAAGCACTCTACCACTTAAACCATGGTGCCATTTTTGGATTTTTCTGTGATAAGTATCACACGGACTTTCCTGTCAGGCTGGCTTCAAACCAAGGTCCTCAGATCTCAGCCTTCTGAGTAGCTAGGATTATAGGCTGAGCTACCAGTGCCCAGCTCAAATACTGTAATTCTTTAGAGCCTAAATCAAAGTTCAGCAAAATAAAACACCAGAAAGTGGGTACTCAAACAGGATGGGGTGGGATGGAGTGAAAGAGGTAGAAGAGGAGAGGAGGGAAATGCTAAGAATAATCCAATGTACATCCTACAAAAGTAAAACGTGAGGGAAGAAATAGGGAGCAATTAGTGAGAAGATCTGAAGAGGTGACATTGATCAAAACATATTGTATTCAAAAACTGCTTCAAGTGACAATTCCTATATACAACTACCTAAAGATAATAAATAGATAGCAGACATAGATTTCAGCATAGTAGCAGAGAGAAATATAGCACTATATATACTGCATCATGTTCTTCTAATCTGGTATAATCAAACCCCTTTAGAGCCTACAGGTAAGACAAATTTGCCTGAAAAGTCAAAGCTGTCTCCTGAATGTAACCAGCATTCAGGCTAAGACAGTATGAACAGGTTTGATCACTGAATGATAGGTGTCTTCTAGACAAAAGAATGTGATTAGAGTATATACATGTTATGTGCTCGGCCAGCATTCTTTTCTAGGATTTAGATTAATTTTGTATTAATCACTGGTATATAAAGAGTAGGTTTCAATGAATAAAGGCCATCAAAAGGGGCTAGAAATGGGGATCAATGGTAAAAGGGCCAGCCTATAAGCACAAGGCCTTGAGTTCAAAAATTCAATCCCTACTACCACAAAAAAAATAGAAAATAAAATACCACCACAAAACGGCCATAGAAGGAACGTAGAGAAGGGTCAGATCCTGTCAGACCACATATACATACATTCATATATAATTATACATAAACACATGCCATGCATGTATAGGGATAGACAGTGTTTGCATAATAAACTCCAACTGGACAGCAATAGTATAGATAATTTGACAAGGGAAGTAATGAGATCAAGTTAGATTGTCACCAGGAAGAAAGATGACAACCAATGAAGAACAAACAGAAGGAAAAATACAAAAACAATGCAGAAGTAGAAGAGACAGGTTATAAGAGATGAAGAAGAAAACATGCTTTTGTTCATCCATTCATGTACTTATTAAAACAAATCATTACCATATGCTAGATACTGTGCTGGATGTACTACAATGAGCTAAATGACGTGAGCTAAATGCTTATCAACTATCTGATATGGGAAACTGAGTCAAGGCTGTTGCCATCCATTGGAATAATAAATGAGAAGTTTCATTATCCTCAACTGAATGGAATAGGAATACCTGGGGTTTACGTAGAAGCCAGGGTATGAAATACAAGAGAAAGATATAAGCAAAACTACAGAACTTAGAGATATCAGGAAAAAACAGACTTTAAAGAGGGGCTAGTCATCATTGCTCAAGGTGAAGTAATAGATAAGGCCTTGAGTCTAAGAAAGAACAAGGTCTAAGGACACCAAAATAAGAGAAAGGGAAGACGGCAAGCCCACTTACCTGACTAGTCATGGAAAAACCCATAAAGGGCAGCATTATGGAAACTCAAAGAGAAAAATGTTTGAAGAAAATAACATTCAAAATGACCTATCACAGAAGAAAAGACAATTTTATGGAAGCACTGAAAATGTACAAGACACCAAAAACAAAGTGCTCATAAGTCAGAGTTCATTGATGACTTTCATGAAGGTCAGTAGTTAAGAGAAGCAAGATTAGAGAAGAATGAAGAGAAGAAACAAAGAACAGTAAGGCTAACCTTAGACAATCGTTTATAAAAATTGTATTGATGAATGAAAGAATAAAATAATGAGTACAAAATCAAAAGAAGACAAGGTGTTTTAGTTATTTTTTACATGATAAACTAGCATGTTCAAAAACCTCAGAAAAGCAATACAGAGGAGCTGTATAAAGAGTTAAGAAATCTAATAATGGAATAAGAGCCTTAAAATTGGGAATGGAGACTGTAAATACACGTGGAATCGCAATGGCTAACAAAATAAAGAGAATCTCTCTCCCTCTTTAGAGAAACTAGTATGGAGGCTGAAGAGCTAAAAAGACATACAGATAAAGGTCGGAACTCTAGTTTCTGTATTTTTTTCTGGTTATACAGTAATAAATTGGAACCTTTTGATTATCTAACTACAAAATGGCTCCAAAATTCCAAAGATCTGATTGATTTATATAGCAAATATTTTTTAAAGCCAAGGGCAGAGATTGATCAAGATAAGGAAAAGTCACCTATGGTCTATACTATAGCCAATGAATGGCTGTGTTCTAATACAAACATCTTTAAGAAATGACTGTTAATAAAAAAAAAAAAATGGAGGGAGAATCTATGGGTTAGTATGTTTGAGGACAGGGAACTCTATGGCTCTCTTAAGATTTCTATCTATTCTCATCTATAATAGAGGGTATGAGAAATAACTCCTTCCTCTTTGCATAACCACTAACTTGGTCCTTCCTAAGGAAAAAGGCCCAGCTGCTCTATGGAGACACAGATTAAACATTTTAGATGAAGTTATTGAGCTTTCCCTTTAATTCCATCCTTCCTGTTTCTGCTACTAGAGGGATAGATGTGTTTAGCCAGATTTGGTTCTCCAGGCTGAGTAGTCATGATAATTTTACATGATTGTTAAAAATCAGAAGAACCAAGGTTGTAACTTGTGGTATAATGCTTACCTAGCTTGTGTGAAGCCTGACTTCAATGCTTAGCACTGATACAAAGAAACAAAAAATTTTCCAAGTCTTTCCATTTCCTAACAAATGGGGTAATGTAATTCTTTCTGATGGAGGCAGAGAATTCCGTTGTGTATATATACCACATTTTCTTGTTCCATTCATCTCCTGAGCAGCATCTGGGTTGGTTCCATATCATGGCTACGGTAAATAATGCTGCAATAAACATAGTTGTGCTAGTAGCTTTAGTATGGTCTTGTTTGTGATCATTCTGGTAAATGCCCAAAACTGGGACTGCAGGGTCATAAGGGAGCTCTATGTGGAGTCTTTTGAGGATCCTCCATACTACTTTGCAAAGTGGTTGAACAAGTTTATACTCCCACCAACAAAGCACAGTAAGGTTCCCTTCTGTCCACATCCCCTCCAGCATCTTTTGTTATTAGAGTTCTTGATTATAGCCATTCTAACTGGGGTGGGGTGGTATCTTAATGTTGTTTTGATTTGTATTTCTTTTATGGCTAGAGAGGTTAGGCATTTCTTCATGTATTGGCCACCCTTCTTTCCTCTTCAGAGAAGGTCAGATAAAATGATGTTAGGCAAAATGAAACCCAAGATAAGGACACAGGTGGTTACTTCTTTTTTGCTATTTTTTCTAATGTATTTATAAAAATCCTCAAAGAAACAATGGCCTAATAAACAAGTGGGCTAAAGACTTAAAGAGAAACTTCTCTGAAAAGGAAAGAAGGATGGCCAATAGACACATGAAAAACTGCTCAACCTCCTTAGCCAGAAAAGAAATCCAAATCAAAACAACATTGAGATACCACCTCACCCCAGTTAGAATGGCTTTAATCAAAAAACTCTAATAACAACAGATGCTGGAGGGGATGTGGACAGAAGGGAACCTTCATTGTTGGTGGAAGTGTAAACTTGTTCAACCACTTTGGAAAGTAGTATGGAGGTTCCTCAAAGGACTCCACATAGAGCTCCCCTATGACCCAGCAATCCCCCTTTTGGGCATCTAAGAGAATGATCACAAACAAGACCATACTAAAGCTACCAGCACAACTATGTTTCTTGCAGCATTATTTACCATACCTAAGACAGGAAGCCAACCCAGATGCCCCTCAGAGATGAATGGATCAAGAAAATGTGGTATGTGTGGGGGGGGGGGGGAAGGAGAAGGATTGGGATTGGATGTATTGCTTTGTATGTCGCTCCCCCATGTATAACCCCTGTTTTCACTGTATTTGATGTTGGTATAATTTGTGGAGGGGAAGGGAAAAAACAAATTGTTTAAATAGGGATACAGGCGGACCCATTGCAATGTACAAGATGCTATGTTGAAAAACAAACTTTACAACATCAGTGGGAGGGTGGGGAGGAGGGGGACAGGGATGGTAAGAGGAAACAAAGGAGGAAGCAACGATGCTTGATAAGAAATGTACTCATTACTTTGCTCATGTAATTGTAACCCCTCTGTATGGTATTTTCACAATAAAAAATATTAAAAATGAAAATAAATTCTTAGTGATAGAAAGATACAAAAATTTTAATAATAAGTAAAAAAAAAATAAAGAGTCCTAATCATCTTTACCTCCTCTCTGCTACAATTTACCCACCTATGACAATAGGATTGTGTGAAGTTGAGCTTCATTAGAGAAGAAAGTCCAGTTGGCCCTCTAAACCCAATCCATATAGTGCAATGGGCCTCATATGATAAAACCAGATGTTGACAGCCATCAATCATTTGTCAGCTACCATGCAGCATTTTATTCCCTTGCTACCTTTCATACATTTTTGTAAATAACGCTGCAGTCCAGAATTCTATAAGACGGGAAGAATAAGAAAAGAAATCAAATATCAAAACCTCATCTTAGAGTTCTCATTCTAATGTGCTTAAACAGCAAAGTAAAATCTGAAGAAAATTTTCCTACCAGTTCTTTACGGTTTCTTTTTCTTTTTCTCAGTTGTGATCTCCTCGACTCTCCATCCTTCCAATTTAATATGTTCATGTCTATGAAGATCCTGTTTATATGTCACCTTCTCAAGGAAGTTTTTCCTGATCTATCCAGGTACATTTCAATACCACTGCCACATAGGTTCTCTAATGTCTTATTTATATCTTTATTAAGTATTTGGTCATAATCAGGCATTTCTTTCCTCCCTACTAAATCAGATCGTCTCTCCATTCAGCTTGCCAACTCTAGCCCTGAGCATTTTGCCAGAGCTGGTCCCAGTTACAACTCAAACTCCACCTTTTTTTCTCCAGAAATCTCATAGCACTTTACAGGGCAGCAATAGGTCCAAGAGTCCTCTAACTGCGCTCCTCCAATTTTGTTTGAAAGAGAGAAAAAAGAAAGGAAACAAACAAAAAAACCTCTTCTCATGGATTATCTGAACTAATCTACCCTAATCTTGTATCAAAGGAAC
Source organism: Dipodomys merriami (assembly GCF_024711535.1). Taxonomy (NCBI): domain Eukaryota; kingdom Metazoa; phylum Chordata; class Mammalia; order Rodentia; family Heteromyidae; genus Dipodomys; species Dipodomys merriami. Next base: position 22,658,306 of record NW_027206068.1, on the reverse strand, counting down.
CCAAGAAGCAACTTGACTCTACAGCCAACCACTGCTCCTTTTAGCCTATAGCTAAAAAATCTCTAAGCATCAAGCAAAAAAAAAAAAAAAAAAAAAAAAAAAAAAAGATCCACAGACCTGTGAAAATGAATCATGAAGCAGTAGATGGGACAGATGCCCAAAAAAGAGAATAGAGGTGAAGTTATCCCCCTTCATTTCAGTTCAGAAAGAATATTTTAAACATAGTATTTCATATGGATTAAAGTATGTTCATATAAAAAATTATACTTAATAAATATAGAATTTCTCACATTATTAGTAATGATGAAGTGCCTTCTAAAGTCCATTACAGCATTAAAAAGTACTTCTAAATATTTCCATTTTATTCTAGAAGAAATAAGGTTATAGAAAAATTGGGGGAGTTCTCTAAGACCTCATTTTCAACAAATACTGAAGAAATGTCTATTGTATTCACCACACTAAAGTTGAAGCAGTCCTGTACTACTAGAACTTTTTCTTTGAATGAGACACATAATAATTAAAATTAAGCATATACTTTTTTAATATTATATCAAATATCAAATGCTGCTATTGAGAAAGTAACAGGACAAAAGTGTATAGTTTTGAATAGAAGAGCCAAAGAAAGATTCATTGACAAGATGACATTTGAGCAAAAGATCTAAAAGGAGAGAAAGAATGCCAACCATTTTGGTAACAAAAATCGTGGGGATTCTGCTGCTTATGCTCTTTTGAATACAGTGATTTGCGTATAAAAGAGAAATCTGCTGATATTCAAGAAAGTAGCAAGGGAAGTACACCCAGAATTGCTTCAGACACATTAGGAAAGTAGTTCAGAAAATTCCAAACAGGACCCATAGCACCATCCCAGGCCCAAATGAGTCCCTTATCTCACATTCAGATACTCCCCAATAGATGCCAAGTGGTAATTTTCATGACAGGACAAGCAGTTCCACTTCAAATAGTAAAATGTTAAAGTTGTAACTAGAGAATGTTTGATCTTTTTATTGTTGTTTTTAAAGGCAAATGTCCTATGTGGTTCATTATAGTTTCTATCTTCCAGTAATTTCATTCTAGAGTTATCTATCACAAACAGAAAATGATCTGTAATAAGAAAAACTGACTAATAGAGAAAAAGGCAAAAATAGGTGGTCCCATACCCAGGCCTCTGCCTTCATGCATGGCATAATTTATCCTTTCCACTGAACTACGTCTCAATTTACTATCAAATTGTCCCCTACCAATTAGAAGTAACAATTGGTTCAGAAGGACGGGGTAAAGTAGTAAGTATGGCCTACTACATACTTGGTATGACTAACCAGAAAGTATTCATCTAGACCAGTACATTTTAGCTAAATAAATGACATCTGTATGAATAATTCATCCTAATATCTAATGTCCTCAATATCATTCTCTTTTTATACTCATATCTAGTTTTATTCACTCAACAAGCATGAAAAGAATACCTATATAACTAACATACTTCACTTTATTTTCTGTTTAAAAATGGAATGTGTCTGGATGTGTACATATACACACATATAAATATAGATAGATAGATAGATAGATAGATAGATAGATAGATAGATAGATAGATAGATAGATAGATAGATAGACAGACAGATAGATAGACAGATAGATAGATTATATACATCAGTCCTATATGAGCTCCATTTGGGAATATTTCCAAACATGTCAACTATTTAAACTCTTATGTGAATATATGGGTATCTGTGTTTTAAGTGAAAGAAACAGGCAGAAGGAGAAAGGGAATAAGATAAGAATTAGTTAAGGACCAAAAAATAAAAATAAAAATAAAAACAGCCCCAGAGGTTATATCTACAATCCTAGAAACTCAGAAGGTTAGATATAGATCACAATTCAAAGCCAATTCACAAAAAGAAAGAAAGAAGGGGAAAAAAAGACTCTGAGAGATACTTGCCTCCAATTAACCAGCTAAAAGCCAGATAAGTAGTCCTGGGTCAAGTGGTAGTGTGAAAAATAGCTGAGGGAGAGCATGAGGCCATGAATTCAAACACCAGTACACACATACACACACACACAAACACACACACACACACACAAACACACACACACACAAACACACACACACACAATCACAAAAGGCTCAGGAGAAATGTAAACACTTAAATGGAAAGAATACCATGAGCCTTTATTTCCTTCTATTTGCTGTGCAATCATAGTGCTCATTAACCATTTTGCCCAAATCCAGTATGGCCTCTGTGTTGGTGACAGGTGGTATATACTCAAAGCAACTGCTCAAAGTAATTATGTTTTACCCTGCAAAAAAAAATTAGTGAAGCCGGGCGCTGGTGGCTCACGCCTGTAATCCTAGCTACTCAGGAGGCTGAGATCTGAGGATCGCCGTTCAAAGCCAGCCCGGGCAGGAGAGACCGTGAGACTCCTATCTCCAATAAACCACCAGAAAGCCGGAAGTGGCGCTGTAGCTCAAGTGGTAGAGCACTCGCCTTGAGCTGAAGAGCTGAGGGACAGCGCCCAGGCCCAGAGTTCAAGCCCCACGACCGACAAAAAAAAAAAAATTAGTGAAGAACTCTAACTTGTTTTATTAAAAGACAGAAAAGAAAGGAAGAACCAAGATAACACCTCCAGTTACTGTCTCACCAGACATCATATTTAAATTTGATTTTGCTGTTTATATCACATAGTGCTTACTCAAAAATAGCAGACAAATCTGTATGTTGTCCTGCAAAAGGAGAAGAAAATACTATTATTTGTATTTCTTGTTCAAACACTAAGGATAAAAGAACTGTTTTCAGAAATGATGAGGTTCCTGCAGATAACATTTACCCACAGGATTTGAGGCTTTCATGTGACATAAAGTGCAGAGTACTTTGAGGGTGGTTACAGATGCAATGGCACAGAAAAGGCTTTTAAGTTTGGCTCATTTCCTCTGACCACCATGCCTCCATTCTAAATTATAACCTCTCAAAACTACAGATCCTTTAAAACCAGCTTTTAAACTAGCTTTCCATGGTATCATCACAAAATAAGAACAGTTTGTTACTTGAAAATAAAAGCACACAATCATTGGAGTCAATAACTGTTCTCATTATTGCAAACCAATAAACAAGGTTCAACAAAAATTGCTTTATCCTAATAGCTCTTTCTTATCAGGCTTCCAAGAAATAAATCCAAAAGAAACCAAAGAAAAATCTGTCCTAACAATGTAAATAGATGCTTATTCACAAACTATCATTAATATCAGAAATGGCTGGCACATATTGTACTGCTATTATTATATTTCAGGAAAGAATCTTAAATAATAAATACAAAATCTGCCATTCACAGAAAGAACAAGAATTTTTTAACTAAAATACTGAAGAATTCCACATTTAACTTAGGAATTTCTTTTACAACATATGTCATACAAGTGCCAACTGATCATCCAAACCAGTGTGAATCACTGCAGAATATCTTAAGGAAAATAACAGCACTCAGAAGCATAAAAGTATCTGTACCCTTTCCACCTTGATTGACAATGAATAATTTAGCTGGCATGGCCAGCAAAGTCAAGACAAGATATTCAACTTATTGATTGGGGTAAGGTGGCAAGGTCAAGAAGGTAACTCACCTAGGTGTGAGATTTGTTACATACAGGAGAATGAACAAACAAACAAACAAAAAAGAGTAATGACAGATGGGAACCAGGTCTTCCAACACTAGAGAAGTAAACTACAAGTATAAAAGGGTGGAATAAGAATTAACCATGATGTTTGGAATTGGAATTAAAAGTTAGTGGGAACATTTTGGGGGGTTAATATATAAAGACAATGTTTTACAGGTAATATAGATACAAGTTTAGATTTCCTAGGTTTTTGTTCATCAAAAAGAACCAAAATAAAGATATAATAAAGACATCATTAGAAATGAGCATGATTTAAAACAAAGCTCGGTTTCTAAATTTCATTCTCCATAAAGCTCCATGACTAAAGTAAGAAAAAAATAAGACTGAACACCCTTTGAATCTAATAAACCAAGAATACAACACCATTTTTTCATTAACCCAGCCCAAAATATGTAATCTCAAATGTATTTCTGAGTAAACATCAGGTAAATTCAAATAGAAAAACAAAATATGACCATAATTTCATGAATACCAAAGTCATGAAACATGAGTCCAGACTGAGAAAAAGCCTAAAATTGGAGAAGACCAAAGAGGCAAGACAACTAAAGGCAAGGTTTGAAGCCTGAACATATCAAGAATATCCTTGGCATAATTGGTTAATTATCTGCAAAACCTGAAAAACAGATGTCATCTTGTATCAATATTCCCTTTTCGTTAGTGAAAAATGCAGCAGTGATACTCACTGGACACTATGTTGAAAATTAACTATACAAATTGTTGGCAGGGATGGGAGGGAAAAACTGAGAGAGAACGAGGGAAGGAGTGACATTGTGCAAAAAGAAATGCGTTCTTTACCTGACTTACGTAACTAATAAATCCTCTATACATCACCTTTATTATAAAAATCCAAAGTTAAAAATAAATAAGCACCAAAAACAAGACTGGAGGAATAGTTTAGTGTTGGATGAGGCCTTAATACGTATGCTGCCAAAAAAAAGGAAAAAGAAAAACAAAGAGGAAAAATACATGCTCTTGTGTATATATTAAGTAAATTCTAAATAATATTGTTATAAAACATTATCATACAAAATGTTGAAAATGTGCAGTTGATTTTTTTATTTACTTCTTTTTTTATTGTGAAAATACTGTACAGAGGGGTTACAATTACATGGGCAAGATAATGAGTACATTTCTTATCAAGCATTTTAGCCTCCTCCTTTGTTTCCCCTTCCCATCCCTTCCCTTAATTATGGGGAAAAAAATATATGCGAAGTTGGTATGCTTATCAGGGACTTTTGTATTGTAGTTTGCATTGTAGGCTTCCTCCCCTGCTCAATTCCATCTTCCCCTCTTCATTTCCCCAAAGGTAATCTCTACTATATATCATGTAGCTCAAACTCAGAATCTGCTTCCCAGAAACAGCCCTCCATTACACCTTGACAAAACATAGCTTGATATAGACATACTTAATAAATTTGTCTTGTAAGCCACTAACTTTATTTTTGACTCATAAGACAGTTAAATTTTTTTCCAGGTGCATTCTATCTGCAATTCTTGTCCATTTACCTTTTCATGCTGTGTGACAGAGGAATTATACTTTCCCCTTTCATGTTAGCCGAACATAAAAGATAATCATTGTTTAAACAACAAATTCCCTCTTTTGATCCATTAGCTCCTGTTGCTTATTCCTGTAGTGAAATTGAAATATAACAAAATGATTTCATGGCAATAGATAATAATCGTAAATGTGAATTTCTGACTTAGCAACAAAACAAATTGAGAGATTATCAGACTGCAGTGGGGCTAAATTTGAGTTCTTTGTATGTAATTTTTTGCATCACACTTTAAAACAAAGGCAACACAAACAAACACAAATACATGTAACAGACAACTGTGCAAAGTAAAACTCCAATTAGGATAAATATTTAAAAGATCTCAATAGTCAACTTGTAATATTACTAACTTGTAATATTACTTGCAATATTATAGCCATGTGATATTCAAAAGAATATCTTTTGTAAACTTGAAAATTTTTACAATATTTATTTTATTTTATTTACGAGTCTATTGTCTACTATAAGTTATAGACAATAGACTATAAGTTATAGTTATTAATATATTCTTTTTTCATTTTTAGTAATATTATGGCTTTTATAAACAATAAAGAAATGAAGGATTTTCAATGTACTACAGAAACTCTATGTGCTCACTTCAGCAGCACATATACTAGTAGAATGGCCTCTGCGCAAGGATGACATGCAAATTCATAAAGTGTTCCGTATTTTTTCTTTTTTCCTATGGTTTATCCCCTGTTGTCACTGTATTTGATTTTGGTTCCCTGGGTATTATATGTATATGTGTATATATATATCTGAATTAGGGAAGGGAAGGGGAAAAACAAAATGGTAAGACAAAGGACAATGTTCCACAATAAATGTATTCATTAACTTACTTATGTAACTGTAATCCCTCATTACATCACCTTTACAACAAAATAAAATAAAAAATTTTAAAAAAGAACCAACACTGAGATGCCATCTTACTCTAATCAGTATGGTCATCATCAACAATATGAATAACAACAAATGTTGGCAAGCCCTAATACATTACTGCAGAGAGTGTAACTGAGTGCTACTACTATGGATGGTGGTATTGAGACTCCGCAAAAACAAATGAAAATTAACTATAGCAAAGGAAACAATTACAGAGCAAAGAAGCAGCCTACACAATGGAAGAAAATAATTGCCAGCTATTCAACTGGCACATTACTATCCAAAATATACAAATCACTCAAAATTAAACATCAAAAGAGTAAGTTATCTACTAAATAAATGAATAATGGATAAAAAATGTGATATATATTCAATGAGATTTATTCAGCTATAAATAAGATATTTTGTCATTTGCAGGAAAATGGATGGATTCAATGATAATCATGTTTTTTTTTTTTTTTTTTTTTTTTGTCGGCCGTGGGGCTTGAACTCTGGGCCTGGGCGCTGTCCCTCAGCTCTTCAGCTCAAGGCGAGAGCTCTACCACTTGAGCTACAGTGTCACTTCCGGTTTTCTGGTGGTTTATTGGAGATAGGAGTCTCACGGTCTCTCCTGCCCGGGCTGGCTTTGAACCGCGATCCTCAGATCTCAGCCTCCTGAGTAGCTAGGATTACAGGCGTGAGCCTGTAATCATGTTTAAGTGAAATAACCCAAAAAAGACAAATACATTTTCTCTCATATGCATAATCTAGATTTTTTTTAAAATACATGAGAGTAGAAGGGTGAATATGTGTGAAGAAGAGGACCAGAGAGGAGATATTCCTACAGGGGGTATAACAGAAGGTAATGGGGAGAGGAGGGATCTGATCAAAGTATATTATATACGTGTATAAGAAAGACATGAAACATATTATCTTGTCCAATATAATCTAATAAAAAGGACAAAAAATTTACATTTCAGGAAAGAATATAAGGTGGTTACAATATTCCTAATAGATTATGCAAATGTAGTACAACTTTTTGGAATTTTTATAGGCAGAATTCTTCACTCTGCAATTTATAATTTGTGTCTCTCTCCTACCTAAGTGATTAAACCAAACTATTCTCATCTCTGTTGTTCAAACCACACAACAACCTACAGTAATTTTTCTGACACAATCTGAAGGTATCAATTCAAGCTAGTCCCTCACCCTAGTAAAGTTTTATTTAAAAATTGGCTTTGTTTTTTTAATCGGTCGTGGGTCTTGAACTCTGGGCCTTGGCGCTGTCCCTCAGCTCTTCAGCTCAAGGCTAGCACTCTACCACTTGAGCCACAGCACCACTTCCTTTTTTCTTATGGTTAATTGGAAGTAAGAGTCTCATGGACTTTCCTGCCTGGGCTGGCTTTGAACTGCAATCCTCAGATCTCAGCCTCCTGAGTAGCTACGATTACAGGCGTGAGCCACTAGCACCAGCTTCAATAAATTTTCTTAAACTGTAATTCTAGCTATTGAATTTTTGATGTATCAGACTGTCTTAGAATAAAGATATTTAATAAACTGATTATTGATTTAAATATGATTTCAATAATAAATACTGCTATCATTTTGTTTCTTATGAAAAATGTATAAGAATTTTGAAAACATGAAAATATTGTTTTGAATGTAAGGAAATAAAAGTTATCTAAAATAGTTATACTTACCATTTAAGTATTCTAATTCTATAGCTCCTTCAATCTTTTATCTGTACATACACATTTTATTTTTTAAATAGTGTACACATTCTATACAGTAGGTCCCTCTTACAATGGATGTCTGAAACGCCAAATAGCACTCAGCCTTATACATTCTTTGTGTGTGAATTTGCATGCATACATGCCTATGATAAGGTTTAATTTGTAAACTGGGCACAGTAAAAGATTATTAAAGACTATAGCTTATCAAAGACCACACCAACTTCGCATATATTTTTTCTCCCATAATTAAGGGAAGGGATGGGAAGGGAAACAAAGGAGGAGGCAACAATGCTTGATAAGAAATGTACTCATTACCTTGCCCATGTAATTGTAACCCCTCTGTATGGTATTTTCACAATTTTTAAAAAAAAAAAAAAGATGGTGTTATCTTTGCACTTAAAGGAAGCACTTTCACCTACTTTTTTGGCATATCTAAATTTCAAGTGCCATTAGTCTTGCTTGTGGAGGCCATTATGAGCTAAATAAGAGTTTCTTAAACAAGCACTGTCATACTGCAAGGGATGATCTCATAACCAAAATTGCTACTATGTGACTAAGGAACTAATAGCACATATAGGACAAAGGGATAATTCATATGCTAAGTGAAGCATAGCAAGAATGTTTGAAATTTTATCATGCTGATACTCAGAGTGGAATAAAATTCAACCCTTATGAACTGTTTATTCTTGGATTTTTTCACTTAATATTTTGGACTCTGGTTAATTACCTAGTCAACCACAGGTTACTGGAAGTATAGAAAGAAAAACTACGGAAATAGGGGAATTACTGAAACTTGCTTTTTCAATCCGACAACATAACAACAGCATTTCTAATATCCTTAGTGTTCAAAAACATGATTTTTGAGCGGCTGCAAAATTATTCCACCATTTAACTATACCTCAGTCAATTTGGACTTTTATACATTTACTGCCATAATAATGCAGAAATGAGGGTCCTTTATCTTAGCTCTGGTCTCTGATTTATTTCTCAGTAAAGATTTCTAAAAGTTGAAAATACCATAGAAAGGCATGTAAAAATCTTCAAGGTTTTCAATATGCACCACCAAACAGTTCTCTCGAATAATATGGAAGGGTTCAGGTACATCAGAAACCTCACCAGCACTTAGTATTACAGGTAAGATGAATACAAAGGTATGCCTCATTAATTTCATACTACTTTACTTACAAGAACAGTCAGTCACGATGGTAAATTCATTTCCCATTTGTTTTCTTTTTTAACCTACTCATAACTTTTGTCATACTCTTACTCCAAAACTATTTTCTAATTATTACAATTTTGTGGCTGTCCCTTATAACATGAATGATATGATAGATATAGAATACAGTATTCTAGGTTCTCATTTGCTTTTAAAGATCTTTCAAGGATTGTTTGGTATATAAAAGGATTTCCTTTTCAAACAGGCCTAAGATGAGTAAGTGCTACCTTACAAATGAAACATGGAATATGACGACAAACATGTTGCATTGTGATTTTTTCATTCTAAATCGATAACAATTTCAAAATTAAGGATCAAAGTTTGACAGAAAGTAGTAACACAACCTTAATTCTTCCTTTTGTAAAATGTTTTTAATTTTTTTTTCATTTTTTAAAAGGGAAAAAGCAAATTACGTTCCAATTTTCCCTCCTCTAAATGTCTCATGATTACAAAGTAGAAAAATAGCCAGTCACAAATCCCAAAGAATAATTTAATGTATGAAATTTCTAGATTAATTCAATACATTTCTTAAGACAATAGTTGTGGTTATAATACTTTCTTTGAGGTATTGCCTTTCATGATCAAACAAATAGTTTCAATGACATTAATAAAGTGGGTAAGCATGAATGATGAAGCAAAGCAAAACCTTGGAACACATCTTTGTCGAAATCATTTACTTCACCTGCGTTGTTTGGAACCTAGGATTTACAAATACAACCCAAAGTAATTCTTCGTAGAGGCTGAATTCCCACAAATGCAACTTCAGTGTTTGTCCATATATAGGGATAGATTTGTTTTTTCAGAGTTTTTATTTTTTGCTTTGTTTTGAAACTCCTCAGATACCACACTGTTGACCAGGATCTTGTGTGTACTTATAAGGGTTACTGGCTATTGGCTTTCAGATGGGTAATTTTTTGCCTTGCATACGCAGTATATTTTTTTTAATTTTATTTTATTTTATTTGGGAACATACTGTACAGAGGAGTTACAATTACATGGACAGGATAATGCGTACATTTCTTACCAAGCATTGCAGCCTCCTCCTTTGTTTACCCTTCACATCCCTTCCCAGCCTCCCCCCTCCCCCCCAATCCCAATCCTTCTCCTTCCTCCCCCTTCCCCCCCCCCCCCCCCCGACGTTGTAAAGCTCGTTTTGGACATGACAACTTGTACTTCTCATTGTTGCAACAGGTCCACCTGTATCCTTAAACAACTGGTTTTTCCCCATCTCCTCCACAAGTTATACTGACATCAAATATAGTGAAAGCAGGGGGTTATACTGTGGGGGAGGGACATACAAAGCAACAAAGAGATAATCTTATAAATGCGTTAGAAACACATGCATGAAAGAAAAAAACATTAAAATACATATCTAAGGGTTCATTTTCCTGACATCACATTATCTGACCTTTTCCTCTTGACTCATACATATACTAGATATTACAAATAAGGGAAACTATGGGACCTATGTTTCTTTGGGCCTGGCTTACTTCACTTAATATAATTTTTTCCAAGTTTTTCCATTTCCTAACAAAGGGGGCAATGTCATTCTTTCTGATGGAGGCATAGAATTCCATTGTGTATATATACCACATTTTCTTGATCCATTCATCTACTGAGGGGCATCTGGGTTGGTTCCAGATCTTAGCTATGGTAAATAATGCTGCAATAAACATAGTTGTGCTGGTAGCTTTAGTGTGGTCTTGTTTGTAAGCATTTGGGTAAATGCCCAAAAGTGGGATTGCTGGGATATTATGTGGAGTCTTTTGAGAAACCTCCATACTGCTTTCCAAAGTGGCTGAACAAGTTTACATTCCCACCAACAATGAAGTAAGGTTCCTTTCTGTCCACATCCCCTCCAGCATCTGTTGTTGTTAGAGTTCTTGATTTTTGCCGTTCTAACTGGAGTGAGGTGATATCTCAATGTTGTTTTGATTTGCATTTCTTTTATGGCTAGGGATGTTGAACATTTCTTCATGTGTCTATTGGCCATCCTTCTTTCTTCTTCAGAGAAGTTTCTCTTTAAGTCTTTCGCCCACTTATTTATTGGGCAGTTGTTTCTTTGAGGATTTGTTGTTGGGTGGTTTAATTTTTTGAGTTCCAAGTATATTTTAGATATGAGACCCTTGTCCGTTGTATGGCTAGTAAAGATCTTCTCCCAATCCATGGGCTTTCTATTGATCTTGCTAGCTATGTCATTTTCCCTGCAGAAGCTCTGCAACTTTATGCAATCCCATTTGTCCAACCTTTCTTTGATTTGTTGTGTTTCCGTGTCTCTATTCAGAAAGTTTCGGCCTGAGCCAAGGAGACCTAGGGTTTCTCCTATTCCATCCTGTAATGTTTTCAGAGTGTCTGCTTTGAGTTCAAGGTCTTTGATCCATTTGGAGTTGATTCTGGTGCAGGGTGATATATAAGGATCTAGCTTTAGCTTTCTACAAGTAGTTAACCAATTTTGCCAGCACCATTTACTGAAGAGGCTGTCTTTCTTCCATTCTATTGTTTTAGCTCCCTTATCGAAGATTAGATGGCTATAGGTCTGTAGGTTCATTTCTGGGTTTTCAATTCTATTCCATTGGTCCTGAGGTCTGTTCTTATGCCAATACCAAGCTGTTTTGTTTACTATGGCTTTATAGTAGAGTTTGAAATTTGGTATTGCTATTCCTCCAGCAGTGTTCTTTCCATTGAGGATCGTTTTTGCTATTCGGGGTCTTTTATTGTTCCATATGAATTTTTGGATTGCCTCTTCTATTTCCTTGAAGAATGAGGTTGGAATTTTGATAGGTATTGCGTTGAATTTGTAGATAGCCTTGGGAAGTATTGCCATTTTCACGATGTTAATCTTTCCAATCCAGGAGCATGGGAGGTTTTGACATTTTTTAAGTTCTGTGTTGATTTCCTTTTTTAAGATTTTAAAGTTTTCATCATAGAGGTCCTTCACTTCTTTAGTTAATTCCTAGGTATTTTATTTTTTGTGGGGCTATTACAAATGGAGTTGCGTTCCTAATTTCAGCCATACCCAGTATATTTTAAAGAAGAAAAAAAAGAAAAGAAAAACTTGAACATTTTCTCCTTTCATTTTTTATCAGTTGGGTAATCACATTAGGTTTGTAAATGAAGGTAGATCAAGACTGAAATTTTTAATATGCCACTTTCAAGAGGGAGTAGGGGCAGTGTCTATAAAAATGAACCAGAAAATGTTCTACATGTTTTTCTTTGCAAGGAACTCTTTGTAATGTATTTCCTGATCTGAGTATCCGATACAGATAAGCTGAGTTGAATTGTTTGCAGCAGTTCTGCCCTGTGTTGTGTGTTTTACACACATGCAATGGTTAGATTTTTTCCAGTAGAAAGCAGTTTTACTACTAGCACATTAATGAGAAAGCACCGATAAGGTTTGTATTCCAAATCCAAGCACTGTGTTGAGTAACATTGCCTCAATTTTTTATTGTCCTTTATAAATGCTGCATTTTCATATTCTTTATTTATAAAGGATCAATGCTGCTGTAAATACAGATTTGTTTTACTTCATTCAGCTGCAGTTACCTATTTTCTTTAGTGAAGGGATATATAAGCTTTCTAATGGTGTCTTCAAAAATTTATAAAATGTAAATACTGATTTGTTTCATCTTTAAGATGTGTGTAACTGTGAGACTATTTAATAATGTGGATGTAATTCATCATCCAGTATTACATCCTTAGACACTGATTTTTGTGTTAAAAAAAATAGGAAAGAGGGAAATTGCAACTTTCATTACAGACTCCTTGACTTCCTCTGGAGTTACAGTAAACTCCCTTGTTACCGCTGGGTAGTGAGTTTCCAGCATTTTTCTTGGGATTTAACTTGCTAAAGGTGTACACACATGAAAAAAAAAAAAAGAAAGAAAGCGGGGGGTGGGGGAGAAGAAAGAACGAAAAGAAAAAAGAAAGAGAAATTATTTTATGGGAGATGTAGGTGTAGACTTATTGCTCATATCATTTCTTAAGCAGTTAATGCTCTTAATACTTAAAAGGCTAGCATCACTTGCACAAAAAGTTGGGGATTCCCTCTCCCAAATAATAATGAAACTACTTCTGACTTTTTATGTCTTCTTATAATAAAAGCTAGAATAAAAAACCTTTGTTTCTATTTATTTAAAAAAATGCTTTTCTAAAGCTGGGCACCAGTGACTCATGCCTGTAATCCTAGCTGTTCACAAGGCTGAGATCTGAAGATCATGGTTCAAAGCCAGTCCAGGCAGGAAAGTCCATGAGACTCTTACTCCAATAAACCACCAGAAAACGAGAAGTGATGCTGTGGCTCAAGTGGTAGAGTGCTAGCCTTCAGCTGAAGAGCTCAGGGACAACGCCCAGGCTCAGAGTTCAAGCCCCACGACTGACCAAAAAAAAAAAAAAAAAAAAAAAAGCTTTTCTATATGTACCCTTGATAACAGATTTTGAAGAAAACATGTAAGATAACAAAGCATTTGAATGATACAGTAGATGTAAAAGAAATTCAGTTTAAAAGAACATTTGTTTTTGCAGTAAATATTTATTTGAAATCAAATGCTTTTAATATAAAGCTCAATAATGAAAAAAGGATTTCATAACTAGGCACCAGTGGCTTAAAGCCAGCCTGGGGGTAAAAGTCTGTGAGACTCTGAGCTTCAATTAACACCAGAAAACCAGAAGTGGTGCTGTGACTCAAAGTGGCAGAGCTTTGAGTGAAAAAACTCATGGACAACATTCAGACCCTGAGTTCAAGCCCTACAACTGACCCCAAAAAAGGATTGCATTTTATATCAAATGTGTTTCTGTTCATTTATTGCATTTTACTTTTGTTTTAAATTGAAGGCCTTCTTCAACCTAATATCAAATAACATATATGTTTTTCTTTCTAATATAATTATTATTATAATTATTATAATCTAATATATAATTATTATCTAATATTATAATAATTATTATAATAAACTAATATTATATAATTATTATAATAATCTAATATTATTATTAGATTATGATTATACATTTTTATGTGTGTAATAAATCTGAAATGCATATCACATATAGGACTAATAGGAAGAATATTCTAATCACTGAAGTTCAAATAATTTAAAAAGTCTTTCAGATTTAATATGATATTAATAGCCCTTTTATGTCAAACATAATTTAAGATGTGTTTTTTTAAAAATCTGGAATATAGCCATGTATTAGCACATACTATTTTTTGGCTGCTTACCAGAGTATAAAATCAATATTCTCCTTCACTCTGGCTTCTCATTTTCCTAGCACTGCTGAGGGAGGTGTGTGTGTGTGTGTGTGTGTGTGTGTGTGTGAGAGAGAGAGAGAGAGAGAGAGAGAGAGAGAGCGCCATCAGAATATCCTATATTATAAAGAATAGCTCCAGTACAGTATAAATACAGTAGCTGCATGTATACATATATGTAAGTATGTATACATTGCATATATATATATATATATATATATAATATTTAAAGTGGGACGGTCGAAGACAACTCAAAATTAAGATCTAGAACAAAGTTAATGTGTTCTATTTTGAACTATCACTAAAATACATGTGCCATCACCTGTCAATAGCATACCTTGAGCTTTAATTATATGTCAGTTTTCCTTGTGAGCCTTTTCTGGGTCTTGGTGTCTTACTCTCTGCTCTGAATAGAACCTCTCCTGTGTTCCTTCCAAGCCATTAGTGCATACCTGATCACAACCCTTACCATCTTATCTTTCAGTTTCTGACTTATCAATGGGTTTCCCCATTAAAAAATGAGATTCTCAAAAGTAAGAACTAGGTCTCAGGCATCAATTTATTCCAATCACCTAAGCAAGAGAAAGAAGTCTACAAACATTTGTTAACTGATTGAATGAATTCAGACAATAAGTAAGGCTTCTCATCTCATTAGGTCTGCCAAGAAGTAATCATTGCAATATGAACAAGCCACTGAGTTTTTTAGGCTATAATATCCAGTTCAGAAGTGACTAATGTATTAGCAAAGTGATGTATTTGGTCTATTCAAGATAAAAATTCTTTGATGATAAGAGCTCTACTACTATAATTTCACACACCTTGCTACTGTGCCTCCAACTTGTTGATATTCCTGTCCCTACAATTTTGACCCTTCTAGACTTCCTTACCATTTCTAATGCAGCCTACTGTTCACTTAAAATATAAACCTATCTATTGATTTCTTAGAACACTGTTCAGTCATCTGCATCTCTGGTCTTTTAATTTTTCTTTCCCATGAAAAATCTGCATTCAGGTACATTGCATGGTTACCAGGAAGATAACACTGCTTTGGAAGTTGAGCCACAGAGGCTGATTAGGGCTGTTCTACTTACTCATACAGTCATCCTTAGAACCATACGGCAGAAGATATGACTGCATATCTATTCTAAAATGTTTCCATCAAAAATTTCTCAACGTTCACCTTCAACTATTTTCATTATGACTAATAAAATAGAATTTCCCACCATCATGAGTAAGCAAAAGAATGAAAGATTCTACTGATAAGTTCTACTCACAAACATTCTGATGAAAAAATATTTATTTGTAATATTTTCTACTCCCTACTCTAGATTTTTTAACACCTTCATAAATCCTTAAAACAATTTCACCTTGGACTGATGTGTCTGCTTTTTATCTTTTAAGATTTATTGACATATGGTCAGAGTGTTTATCTTGTTGGGAAACTTTAAATTTTTAGTATGTTTTAAATGTAAGTTAAATATATGCTTTAACGATTTTAAAAAGGAAGTCTGAACAGTAAAACACAATGCCAGTTTGCTAATGAATATTTATACATAAACAGTATCTAATTTAACAAACATTTCTGATTGCCAACTTATAGTAAGTCTTCTATGGGAGCAAAAGCAATTTAAATCAATTTTCTTCCTCCAATCAGTGTACATTCTGTGTAAGATACAAAGACCTATGCTCAACTAATAATACAAGGCAAAATAAACTGTTTCCATAGAAAAATAAAATTTTAGTGGCATAGAATTATAGTATTAAAATACAGATGAGTAGAGTTGATTAAAACTGTGCCTCTAATATGCTTTCAGATTTTCCTGTATGTCTTTGAGTAATTACTGAAAGAATCTGTACCTTCCAAAAGGTACAGATCACAACTCCCTCAGCACTGCTGGACATACAGGCTCTTACTGTTAGTACACCACTGCTTACTGCTCATGAACTTCCACACAGAATGGTCCAGATGTATGAAAAAATGTTAAGCAAGTCACAGTCATGTCCATAATTCACACAGAAGATCATAGCTTGGAGGGCTCCATACTAAGTGAAATGGAAAAATTAACTTGAATTAACAGAAGAGTTAATCAAATGTTTATACTCTTAAACCAATATAATAGCCTCTAACATTCCATAATGTTTAATGATATATTAGTGAATAAAATTCAGGTTAAATATCTTCTGAGAGATTTTCTCCTGTGTAGTATACCCAAGGTTTAAAAAGTGATAATAACAGAAATTGAGAGACAAAAGGTAAACAAATGTAGCAGTGGCATTCAGTAAACACTTTGTTGACAATGAACTATACAACTTGTGGGCAGAGTAGGAAGAAAAAACTGGAAGAGTGACAGAAGGGGTGACATTGTCCAAAAGAGCAATTGCTGTTGTTGCTTTATTTTGTGTACGGGAAAAAAATAGCCTGAAAAAAATTTTTAACTTACAAATAACAAATATTTAAGAATATAATTATCTGACTTATGAAATAACAACCCCTTTGTACTACACCTTTACAATAACAATAAAAAATAAATGAAAACAAAAATATTGTGGTAAAAAAAAACATAAAAAGTACAAAAGGATGATTAAATTCATCCAAACTAAGAGTAATAACAACAACAACCAGGTGCTAATAGTTCATGCTGTAATCAGGAGATCTGGAGGATTTTTGTGTTGAAGCCAGCCAGGGCAAAAAAAAAGTCTGCACAACTCCATCTCTAATTAATTAGAAAAAATCCAGCTCAAGCAATGAAATTCCAGTCCTCAACAAGTAAGCCAAGTGAGCACAAAGCCTCTTAGTTCCAGCCCAATACTACCAGAGACTAGCAATAATAAACAGTAAGAATCAATTCAGAAACCTATCATCCTTAATTCACTTTGTATATGTCCTATGATACAAAGTAAGAATAAGCAAAAGCTTCCTGTTTTGAAACTCTTTCTATGAAACATCTCTCTCAGAATTCCTTGCCCTGATATCAATTTCCTTTATTCATAGCTACAGTTTACCTATATCATGAAATGGAGTCATTCCTTTTATTAAAACCTGAAAGTGCCAGAATGATGGA
Source organism: Dipodomys merriami (assembly GCF_024711535.1). Classification (NCBI taxonomy): domain Eukaryota; kingdom Metazoa; phylum Chordata; class Mammalia; order Rodentia; family Heteromyidae; genus Dipodomys; species Dipodomys merriami. The sequence goes on along the minus strand of NW_027206068.1, from coordinate 22,640,975 downwards.
TCTGGCCAGGCATCTGTATAAAATCAATTATGTTAGCTATCCTGCTAGCATGACCAATGCAGACTCTCAAAGCAAGTAACTCCAGCCCAGATGTAGCTTGATTTAAAGATTACGTATTGCCTTTGAATTTCAAGTACCTTTATCATTTTTATGGTGTATTACAATGCATTGTCCCTATTGCTGGTTTATTTGTACCTAAATAAAATCTAGAACCAAAAAAAAAAAAAACCTAAAAGCTTCTTTTTACAACAAAATCAAATTTAAACCATCAAGAAGGTTGGATAGGACATATCTAACTCATTTCCCATTACCTTCCCAGTAGGAATATCTGCTGCAACCATAATGTCCTTCTAGTCCCACAAACATATTAATTTATTTCTATCTACTTAAATCTGTTCTTTCTGTGGCCATTCTGAATGGCAAATCCTCTCCCTCTTATCCCAACATGTTCTAAAATAATCATTTCATCCAGAAAGTTCTCCCAGATCAACTAAATCTAAACTCCTTCCTGTAGACAATGTTCATGTTGTCATTATAAACCACCATAACAAATAAAATTTTTGCCTATTTTCTTTTTACTTTTGTAATATAGAGTATATCAGAGTAAATAGTAAGTATCCAAAATACAAAAGTTGTTTAAGATAATACATACAACAACTGCCCAAAAGTTATGGAAAAACAACATATAGTTTGACAACTTAGGCCAAACTGTATCTCTTTCAAGTTTGTAAAGAGTCCTGAAGAAGGTTGTTAAAAAGTAGGAATGAAGCCGGGCGCTGGTGACTCACACCTGTAATCCTAGCTACTCAGGAGGCTGTCATCTGAAGATCGCAGTTCAAAGCCAGCCCGGGCAGGAAAACCTATGAAACTCTTATCTCCAACAAAGCACCAGAAAAACTAGAAGTGGGGCTGTGGCTGAAGTGGTAGAACACTAGCCTTGAGCTGAAGAGCTGAGGGATAGTACTCAGGCCCAGAGTTCAAACCCCATGACCAAAAAAAAAAAAAAAAAAGTAGGAATGAAGATCCTTTGCTGTTCAATAAGCGTAATAATAAATTAAAATTCTTTTACTCAAAAGGTACTTTAAATTGTGAATACAAAATTCCATTCTTAGTTAAATACAAGTATTTGTGTAAAATCATGGCACTTTAAAATATTTTAACAGTTTGTATTCTTTTAGCCTACATCTTACTGTAAAAACCATACTTAGAAAAAGACCTATATAAATATACTAATTAATCAATATCAGTGATAGCCTAACAAAAAGGTAGTTTTATCATGAAGACTCCATATGCCCACCATACTTAACACTGCCAGTAGCACACAGTACTTTGTCTTTTCCATTAGAGAATGAATTGCCATATAAATTTATCCAGGCCAATCTATCAGCTAAAAAGCTTGAGAGTACAAAATACAAAAAAGTAACTACTTCTCCTCCCTCTTCTTTTCTTTCTCTCCGGCTCCTTATCCACCTTCTCCTCCTCCCTCTCTTCTTTGTCTCACTCCCCTCCTCCCCTTCCTCCAACACTTCCTTCAAGGAATCAGGTACAGCATAATACAATTAAAAAGAGTCAGGATCCGGATCTGAAATATTAGAAGTATTCAGTGCAGAGAAATCATTGAGAGTCTTTTAGTAAAAAGGATTGTCCAATTGCCATTGCAATGACAATGAAAAACTTTATTTCCTAATGATCTCATCTAAAACACATTATGTTTGACAGACTATAAATTCATTCAAATATAATAAGCACATAAGGAATACTAATTATGACCACCTTCCTTCACTAATAACAAATGATGTTTGAACACAATTCTGAAGAATGTTAAATGATTTTTTTGGAACTCCTTTCCCACTTAGAAATAAGCGACTAAAAACATCAGCAAATTTCCATTTGCTGCTACAAGTAGTCAACTATTTTGGTGAGTTAGAAAAAAAATATTAACTTCACCTCTCCTCCATTTGAAAACAAATTTAGTGAGGACATCACTTCATTTTCAAGGTCCTTATTTGCTAAATACAAAATGTATTCAAAATTTTCACATTTGACAAAAACAATAATATCAAACAACAGCCCACAATTCCCTAAAGAAATTATGTCAATTGGTATTTCTTAAATTAATTCAGTGACCTACAATAATGTGAGGTTTTGATACATAATGTCTGTCAGTAGGCAATACAAAAATTTCAGAGTCATTTCTGATGTCTGACTCCAAAAAGCAACCAAGAAAATATGTGCCAAAAAGGGTCTTTATTTCTTATTTTATCTTGCATCTGATCATAAAAATTATGCTAGATATAGATTGCCAGAAATAAAATTCTACAAAGTAAATACAACTACCATTTTTCAATTTCAAAGATCAGATTTTTTTTAAAAAATTGTTATCTTGAAGTAATTGTACAAAGGAAGTGCCATATATAAAAGTTTATAAATACAATGTATCTTGATTGGTATAACCCCTGCCATCCACATTCTCACCAACCTTTGACCTACCCCTTCCCTTATTTTACACTGTGGTATATACAATGAAGTCAGTCATCTTTTTGAGCTAAAATCTTAGTAGTCTATAAAATTCCTTCTAACAACAATGTTTTCACTAAACTCACCAATTTCACCTATGTATGTACAATTCATTTTCAGTTAGTAATAGAAAATATTCTATGACATTCTTTTAGGAAGATACCAAAGGTATCAAGAAATAGAAACGCTCAAATTTTAAAGATATATCTTTTATCTCTAAACTCCCTTTCTCAACTTAGCAACTATATAAAGGTCCCAACACAAAGACCATAAATATCCAGAAGAGAAAACACCAATAAATTATTTTAGATAAGCTCACATAAATCATACTTGCAACAATACTCTAAAAATTGTGGTAAAAATTTACTATCAACTATGTAATAAATTAAGAATTTTACATGATATTTTATAAATTGCGCAAAATGATTATTGAAGTATATTATTAGATAACTAACATGTGAAAGCCACAGAAATTCAGAGTATTACCTATTTGGAGTTTTATATGAACCCTTTGTCCATGGAAAATCATAGGTGAGGTGTAGGTAAACATAAATGGTAATATCTATATTTTCTCTTGAGTTTCTGTCTTATAACCATGACTATATGAACATTTCTCATATTCCTAGCAGAATTTTCTAAGTCTTCATGATTTAGGAATTAAACTACCCTTAGCATTTAGCTAGACTGAAGGCTGCTTCTGTTTCTCTCACCACTGTCAAGGTCAATAAACTACTGTTTTCAGGCCAGGTCCAGATTACATAAACTTTTATGAATAAAATTGTATTTGAATGCAAGTACACAAAATTTGTTTAATTCGTCTGTAGCTTCATTCACAATGTGAGGTTAGAATACTTACAACAAGTTTTAAAACTACTTAGATTGTTTCTGATTGTTTCTGAAGTTTTTTAACTTACCTAAGCAAATTCATTCAGAGTGCTATCTTCAAATATGATTTATAGGGGCTGGGAAGGTGACTCAGTGGTAGAGCGCTTACGTTGCATGTATGAGGCCCTGAGTTCGATTCCTCAGCACCACATAAGAAAAAAAAGCCGGAAGTGGCGCTGTGACTCAAGTGGTAGAGCACTAGCCTTGAGCTGAAGAGCTGAGGGACAGCGCCCAGGCCCAGAGTTCAGGCCCCACGACCAGACCCCCCCCAATATATATATATGATTTATATCATAACCACTCCTGAAATTCCATCTCTAGTCCTGACATAAACTTGCATCTCAACCTCTTAATTCACATTCTTGAATATATAATAGCCTCTTCAACAAATGTACACAAATGTACAAAAATGAAGTTGGATCCATATATTTCACCCTGCACCAGTGACACTCCAAATGGATCAAAGACCTCAATGTAAAATCAGATACCCAGAAAATATTACAGGAAGGAATAGGGGAAACACTAGGTCTCCTTGGCACAGATTGAAACTTTCTTAATGAAGACCCAGAAACACAACATATCAACGAAAGGTTGGACAAATGAGATTGCATTAAACTGCAGAGCTTCTGCATGGCAAAGGACATAGCTAGCAAGATGAATAGAAAGCCCACAGATTGGGAAAAGATCTTCACTAGCCATACAACAGACAAGGACCTCATATCTAAAATAGACTTAGAATGGAAAAAAATTAAATTCCCCAAAAACAAATCCTCAAAGAAACAACCCCAGTAACAGTAGGCTAAGGACTTAAAGAGAGATTTCTCTGAAGAATAAATGAGACCACACACAAGGCCATACTAAAACGCCAACTTACCCATGTTCATTGTAGGATTGTTTACCACAGGTAAGATATGGAACCAACCCAGATGCTCCTCAATAGATGAATTGATCAAGGAAATGCGGTATATTAAAAAATGCTCAAATAAGGACACAGGATGACCCATTGCAACAATGAGATTCACAAGACACTATGTTGGAAATGAGTTTTAACAACTTTGGAGGGCGTAGGGGAGGAGTGGGAGAGATGGGTGAGGAAAGGCATAGTAGGAGAAAAAAGCAGGGAGTAACAATGCTGGTCAAGAAATATACTCGTTATCTTATTAATATAACTGTAATCCCTCTGTACAGCATCTTTACAATAAAATAAATAAATAAATAACTATACTAATAATAATTTCAAATAGTTCTTGAGTGCTTATTCTTTGTCAGGAAATACTTCTAAGTGCTTTACCCTCCTAAATAAAGACCCTGTATCACTGTAAAAAATAAAAAATAAAAAGAAAGAAAGAAAATGTAGTATATATGCACAATGGAATTCTATGCTTCCATCTGAAAGTATGACATTCCCATTCCTAAGGAAATGAAAAGACCTGGAAAATTTATATTAAGGAAAGTAAGCCAGGTCCAAAAAAATGTAGGTTGCATGGTTTCCCTCATTTGTAATAACTAGACTATGTCTATGATACTTTTAGCAGAGGCTCACAATAGCCTAGTTGCTAGGTACATATGACCACATATAATGAGTCATACCAAAATGAACTCCAAGAATTGGAAACAAAAGGGTTTTTTATTATATACTGTTTGCAGTTATTTTTTTGTATTCTGTATCCTTTGTCTTTGTATATAAGTTTACCTGCTTCTATAGAAGAAAAAAGGAATCACAGAAACAGCAGGCAAAGGATGAACTAATGTTAGAACAATAATATTCACTAGACACTATGTTGGAAATGAACTTCACAACTTGGGGTGGGGAAAGGAGTAGGAAGGGGAAAGTGGGAGAAAATGAGGGAGGGGGTAATAGTGTTCAAAAAGAAATGTACTCATTACCTTATGTAACTGTAATCCCTCTGTACATCACCTTTACAATAAATAATTAAAAATTAAATGCCAGAGGCAGACTTCTAATGTTAAAAAAGTATATTGTGCTCCTCTTTATACAGGAGGAAACCGAATCTTAATGGAAGTATGTAACTTGCCTGAGTTTGCAAGGCCAGGAAATTATGGAGTCTGGATTCAAAGGTAAGTATTCTGACCAATATATAGTTCTCTAGTATTCCAACCCTGCTCACCAGAACTAGAAGTTTAACATCAAAAGGGGCTTCACAAATCCCCTTCTCAGTGTTCTTTATAGGCATGGCCAGTAGCTGCTCAAAGATCCAGGATTCTTGATCCTAGCAATCTCATCTATATGTATCTATCTATGTATCTATCTATGTATCTATGTATCTAGATAGATAGATAGATAGATAGATAGATAGATAGATAGATAGATAGATAGATAGATAGATAGATAGATAGATAGATTCATACATATGGATGCATACATACTTATATATCTGTAGCACATGTATGTATGTATATATATACATGCATACATATCTGTAGCACAATTATGTATATATACAGACCCATACATGTGGATATATATACACACACACATACACACGTGTGTGTATATATATAGTTTCCAATGGTGGATCTAATACATGTATATTATATACATTTATGAAATTTTAAGTGAAAAAATGATGCTTAACTGGTATACTACTGCCCTTGTCCCCACATCCCTGTATCTTGGTATAGAATACACTGTTACCAGGGAGGAAACACTGAGACTCTCTCAGGAGGAAAGAAGGTCAGAAGAGAGAAAGTAGGTGGAGGGAGGGGAAGAATGCAATCATTATAGCCAATGAATATCCTATAAAACTAGGAAAACTGAAGGAGGGAGTTGGGTTAGGAGGGATGTAGGAGAATAATGAAAGGGGTGACATCAGTCAAGATGCATTGTACTTATAAACTGACATGTTGAATGGTAATGCCTTTGTACAACTACTTAAAGATAATAAAAAGTAATTATTAAAAATAATTATTTTACATGTTTTATATGAATTAACTCATTTGTTCTTGACAGTAATTCATTTCAGAGATAGAATAACTGAAACAGAGGGAAATTAGGTAATATGCCCAAAGTCTTAAAGCCAAACATACTATAAATATATTAACACATTCCTAAAAGTAAATCATTCCACTGTATTGTTAAGCAGTATTGTTTATGCATATTACCAGCAAAACCAAGCAATGATACTAAATACATATAAACATGGTAAGTTTACCAAATGTAATATATTGAAGATTTTCCTACAAGTATCTAACTTATAGATATTTAGAAGAGATATTTAGAAGTATCTCTTCTAAACATTGAAACAAGCAATAAATATGATGTGCATTAAAGGGCAGATCATTACAAAAGAGACCTTAAATATGTATTGGATGAAAAACAAATTACATATAATCAAATATACTAAATTACTGCATTTTTGCTTATACAAAAATACCACTGCATTATATGTAAATACAGTTTTATTCTGAGATAATCATGCCTACGCATACACATTGTCTATAACAAATATTTTTATTGTATATCATGTCACAAAATTTCAGGCATATCATTGCTCCTATAAAGGAAGAGCACAATGGGACAAGACGAGTTGACAGTATGTTTTATCTTTTTCATATGAAAGTTAAGCAATAAATTTCACATGGCAGCAAACTAAACCAATATAGATAGAAAACGTGGCAACACTAACTTTTTATGCACCTCTCAGGAAAACATTCCCAAATTTAGAGGTAAAACTAGATAAGAGGACTGACAAATGAACCACCTAGTATGTCATTAATACTAAGAAAAAATACAAAGGCATAATAAATGATCTTCAGGCTTATAATATCTGACAACAAGGTATTTTAAGCAGTCTAATAAAACAATACACAGACAATAGAGGAAAGAGAATATGTAACTAAAATTACTTCACCTTCAATATCTTTGTAATCTAAGACTGAAAAACCTACATCAGCACTTTCTGCCTAAATGATATATGGATGCAAAGCTAAAATAAAATTGGGCTAAAAATTATGCCATTTATAACTAGAATAAATGTTTCAAAGAGATGACAAGCTTCTGTCAGTTAAATTACTTTTATATAGAATTGTTTTTAATTAAATGTTTTCTCAACTAACTTTTATTAAGAAAATATAATTATCTTCCAACCTAATAATTAAACATGCTTGTGTGCTAGTTGTACAAGTTAGTAGTACATTTAAGGTACTCATTTAAAGAAATCATTCCATATAGAAATTTAATTCCTATCCTTAGCTCACTTAGAGTATAACATATCTACCTAGAAAGCAACTCATCAATAATAAATTCATATTCCAATATTAATATCAGCCCAGAGGTAAAAATTTGCAGATTTATATATCCGAACACATTCCATAGTACCCCTAAGAAACTTATGACCATGAGTAACTCTCTTACTTACACATGCACTATGGTACTAACCATTACAACAGAATAAGTTCAGTTATAAACTGAACACGTTTATAAAAGAAGTTCTACATGTTGTCAATATAATCAACGATGTCCAAAATCACAAATTAATCTATATAAAGATAAATCAGATCATTTGAGGGTTTTTATTAAGAACTTGACATATGCCTGATTTATAAATATTGTAAGCAGAGCAACAGCGGCTCATGCCTATAATCCTAGCTACTTAGGAGACCAAGATCTGAGGATCACAGTTTGAAGCATTTAAGTTTGTAAGACAATTTTTTTATCCAGCTTTTTATTGGTTGAGTTGGAGGTCACATGGTATTTTTGCCTAGGATCACTTCAAATTGCAATCCTCTCAATCTTTTCCTGAAGTGGCTAAGATGACAGGGATGAACTACTGCACCCAGCTTCATCAGTATTCTCTCAATTTTCTCTTTGCTGTCAGGAATTCTTTTTTTAATAAGTTTTTTATTGTGAAAAAACTGTACAGAGGGGTTACAATTACATGAGCAAGGTAATGAGTACATCTCTTTTTTTTTTAATTTAAATTTTATTTTATTTTATTTGAGAACATACTGTACAGAGGGGTTACAATTACATTGGCAGGATAATGCATACATTTCTTACCAAGCATTACAGCCTCCTCCTTTGTTTACCCTTCACCTCCCTTCCCAGCCTCCCCCCTCCCCCCCACCCAATCATACCGCCCTCCCCCACACACACCGACATTGTAAAGCTTGCTTTGACATGACATTTTGTAATTCTCCTTGTTGCAACAGGTCCACCTGAATCCTTAAACGACTTGTTTGTCCCCATCTCCTCCACGTTATACTGACATCAAATAAAGTGAAAGCAGGGGTTACACTGTGGGGGAGGGACATACAAAGCAACAAAGAAATAATCTTATAAATGCGTTAGAAACACATGCATGAAAGAAACGAAAACATTAAAATACATATTTAAGGGTTCGTTTTCCTAACATCACATTATCTGACCTTTTCCGCTTGACTCATACCTATACTAGATATTGCAAATAAGGGAAACCATGGGACCTATGTTTCTTTGGGCCTGGCTTACTTCACTTAATATAATTTTTTCCAAGCCTTTCCATTTCCTAACAAATGGGGAAATGTCATTCTTTCTGATGGAGGCATAGAATTCCATTGTGTATATATACCACATTTTCTTGATGGTAATGAGTACATTTCTTATCAAGCCCCCTCCTTTGTTTTTCCCCTACCATCCCAACCCTCCCACTTCCACAACTACACTTCCTCCTCCCCCCTAAATTGTAAAGTTCGTTTTGCAACATAGTGTCTTCTACATCTCATTGTTTCAATGGGTCAACCTTATCTCCAATTTATTACCCAAAACATGCCAGAAGTGGCACTGTGGCTCAAGGGATAGAGCACTAGCCTTGGGCAAAAAAGCTCCAGAACCTGAGTTCAAGCCCCAGGACTGACACAAATATATATGCATATGCACATATCCATATGTACAAATATATATAGATATATTCATACATATGGATACATACATACTTATATCTGTAGCATATGTATGTATGTATATATACATGCATATATATATAGCATGATTGTGTATATATACATACACATACATGTGGATATATACATACACACATACATATATGTGTGTATATATAGTTTCCAATTGGTGGAGATAATACAAGTACAATACATGCATTTATGAAATTTTAAGCAAGAAAACTGATGTTTAACTGGTATACTACTGTGTTCTTCATCCAGCACTAAACTAGAAAAGAGAGGAAAATACATGAAGCTTTTTCAGATGTTGTACAAAAGACAGGATAGATCTGTGATTATTAGGAAAAGGAACACAATCTGACAATCACTAATACCATTGGGAATTTTATTCTATATTCAGGGGCAGAACGGAGACTGCTGTGTATGGATGGAGAACTCGAAAAGAAACTCATGGGCCAAATAATTTTAGAAATAAATATGGAGTTTGGAGTTTGAGGACGCTGGGATGTCTGAAAATTGTTGGACAAATCACAGTTGAAAAGGGAGTCACACAGAGAAAAGGCTGCGGCCAAAATTGCCATATGAATCCTCTGAATAGTTGGATACTTTGAATATGAATCTGCACTAAATATCATGAAACTCTAAGAATCCAAATGCAAGACAACTAGAAGGAATAGATCAATTTCCAGGAGAACTTTAACGAACACTTCTCAAGATTTAAAAAAAAAAAAACAAAAAACACTTTATTGGAAACCTAGAAATTCCAGACACGCCTGACAGCTTATGCCTTGTACCAAAGTCAACCTAGCTCTAAAGTAAATAGTACCACAGGTCATCCTAAGGCCATGAAGACGGGCCAGGATATGATCAGACTGATTTCCTGCAGTTTTACTCCCCCAAGGGGGCAAAGAGGGAAAAATTGCATGAGATCAATAATAAACATAAAATTGTCCAAAGCATCCAGGCAAAAATGAATAGTATGTACAAAGAACATAGATTAAAAACTGTACAGAGGTCTATTCAGGTACTATGTAAGCCAGAAGGAAATGAATTAACATTCTGAAAGTACTAAAAGATGGATGAATTAATAAACAAAATGTGACACATCCACATAATGCAAGATTATTCAACTTTAGAAAGGAAGGAAGTACAAATACATGCTACAATGTAGATGAACTTTAAAACATCCGAGGGAAACAGGTGATGACTTGCTTAATGGGTATAGAGGATGTCTTACGGAGTAATGAAAATATCAGAATTGGATAAAAGTGACAAAATATCACCTTTGTATTAAATGTCCCTGAATAGCACAGGGTAAAATGGTTAATGTGATTGATTTTTTTAAAGTTAATCTATTCAAACTAACTATCCATTATAGTTATTACATGTAGATACATAGCAAACAATGATTTCCAACTGCCAACACTGAACTAGACAAATAAAAACCAATAGCACATAAACAAGATTATTCACTAGACCATTAAAGTACACACTGAAACTTCATACATGATGCTTGAAAGGACAATTACCTGTCCACTCCAGAAGCAATGGTGATAGCAGTCACAACAAGCAAGTTACGGATTAAGCAAAGGGAGCAGTTGAATTGGTAGTCCATTCAATTTAGATTTGAAGGTTTAAGTACATGGCTCTCAGTAGTTTCCATGTGTAGTTAGTGTATTCGATCTGTTCTACTATTGGGATGACTTTTGGAACACAGTACACTCACTTGTTTCACTGACTCACCTGTTGTCATGATATGATTGATGGTACAGTCAGAGATATGGAGATGTAAATGTCTCCAATAACAACTAGAATTAAGTATGTAGTAAGTGGAAGACAAAATATGAAGTGTGCACAGAGAGAAGCTAATCTGAGAAATTCTTCTGATCAAGAAACGTGAAATATGGGCTGGGAAGGTGGCTCAGTGGTAGAGCGCTTTCCTTGCATGCATGAGGCCCTGGGTTCAATTCCTCAGCACCACATATGCAAAAACAAAAAAAAAAGCCAGAAGTGGCACTGTGGCTCAAGTGGTAGAGCACTAGCCTTGAGCTGAAGAGCTGAGGGACAGCGCCCAGGCCCTCAGAGTTCAGGCCCCACGACCGGACCCCCCCCCCCAAAAAAAAAAAAGAAAAGAAAAGAAACATGAAATAGTATAAAGAGACTATACAATTTGGGGCTACATCAGAGATCAAACTCAGAGTCTGGAGCTTACTTGCTCATCTAGTGCTCTACCAGTTAAGCCATGCCTCAAACCTGATTTTTGCTAGTTATTTTGGTGATGGAGTCTAGAGAACTTTTCTCTCCCAAATGGTTTCAAACTGAGATTCTCAAGATCTCAACTTCCTGAGTAGCTGGGATTACAAGAGTGAGCCACCGACTCCCAGAATGACAATTAAGTTTTTAATCAATGGCTAGTGAAATCAGAAGTTCTCTCTTACAAAGAATGTAGTTGATCATATATACAAAATTATAAATGCACCAGACATCTTTTGTTTTCTCCTTTGATAGGACTCAACATGGTATCTCACTTTTCAGAAACTCTGGTGCGTTTTTTGTTTTTCTTTTTAATTTAAATGGAATTGTAGAGACGATGTACAGAAGGGTTACAGTTACATAAGGTAATGAGTACATTTCTTTTTGAACACTATTACCCCCTCCCTCATTTTCTCCCACTTTGTCCCTTCCAACTCTCTTCCCCCCAAATTGTAAAGGTCATTTCTAAAGTAGTATCTAATGAGTATCACTGTTGAGTTGGCTCACCCTTTGTCCCACGATTTCTGTGATTCTCCTTCATTCCCCTTCATTCTCCAAATCATAAACTTATATAAATATAAAACACAAAGTGTACAGAAATAAAAAACCAGTGACATCAGAGAATAAACCAAAGAAGGAAAAAGAAATAATAACAATACAATAAAAAGTACAATAAAAAATAAATTTCTTGTTTCCATTTCTTGGAGTTCATTTCAATAAACATCATTTGATATGGTGATATCTACATAACTATTGAGCCATTGTGATCTTCCTTGCTCTCGGGTGCCAATGTTTAAAGTGCTATGTTGGGTTTTGTTTGTTTGTTTGTTTGTTTTGTCTAGTCAGTGGTGAGGCCTGAACTCTTGGGCCTAGGCGCTGTCCCTCAGCTCTTCAGCTCAAGGCTATAGAGTGCTATGTTTATAAAAACACAATTACACAAGCACTGAGTACATCTGTGTGAAGTTTCATGTTTTATACACTTTAACTATCAGTGACAAAACATGCTACATAAAAAGACTAGCCTTCAGAAAATTATAAAAGCATTAGCATTATGTCAACACAACCAAACACAAAAGCAACCAAACAGACTAGATGGAGAAAGAAATACTTTAAAAGAGTGATGAGTACTGTTTTCTAAAACTTTGATGACATTGTTAGTAATCATCTTCACTGAAATTCAGAATCAGTTGTGATTTCTTTTCTCATACTGATTCATACATACTGACTCATACATAAATTTGTATTTGTAATATTTTCCTTTAAAAAAAAGAACTCCTCCTTGCTTTGTATGTCCCTCCCCCACAGTATAACCCCTGCTTTCACTGTATTTGATGTTGGTATAATTTGTGGGGGGAAGGGAAAAAACAAATCGTTTAAATAGGGATACAGGTGGACCCATTGCAACAATGAAATGTACAAATCGTTATGTCGAAAAATTAACTTTACAACTTTGGCAGGGGAGGGGGGAGGGGGTGGGGAGGAAGATAGGAAGGGATGGGAAGGGGAAACAAAGGAGGAGGCAACAATGCTTGATAAGAAAAACCAGTTGTTAAAGGATACAGGTGGACCTGTTGCAACAATGAGAAGTACAAGTTGTCATGTCCAAAACGAGCTTTACAATGTCGGTGCGGGGGGGGGGGGGGGGGGGTGTAAGGGGGGGTAAGGAGAAGGATTGGGATTGGGGGGGAGGGGGGAGGCTGGGAAGGGATGTGAAGGGTAAACAAAGGAGGAGGCTGCAATGCTTGGTAAGAAATGTACGCATTATCCTGCCCATGTAATTGTAACTCCTCTGTACAGTATGTTCACAAATTAAATTAAATTAAATTTAAAAAAAAAAGAAATGTACTCATTATCTTGCCCATGTAATTGTAACCCCTCTTTATGGTATTTTCACAATTAAAAAAAAAGAACTCCTCCTAACCAGTCTATTTCCCAGACTCAAACAAAACAAAACAAAACTTCACTGTGCCCCTAATGCTAGGAAATTGTTTTCATTAAAATATGTAAGTAATCAATAATTTCCATTTTTTTCATACTGTCTTATAACATGAACAACTCAGTCACATCATTGACACATGAAACCCAAAAAGGGTTTAAAATACTTTTAAATTGAGTATCACTTCAATCTTAAGCATAAAAAAAGTTTATATCTCACTATCTTTGATAGATATGTAACTCCTGGTAATTAGGTTAAATGTTTACAAAACTAAATGCCTTTTAGCTTTATACTACAAATGTCAGTGAAGTTCTTAACATATTTAAAGCAACCATAACAACTTTTCCTTGAGTAAATAATATATTGAACTAAATGCTAGTTTGACAATATCAGTGTATTTGGGGAAATAAAAAGAACTCCTGTCATCTAATTACATATAACAATGTTCTGAATTATACCAACATTTGTAAAACTACCTTTATGTATTATAAAAATCCATATACAATATTAATATAAAAATGCCAAATAGCTAAGTCACTTAGGCAAACATACACTGAGTTACATTTCATTTATATATTTTTTCATATCCTTTACACTTAATTAAGCTATATTTCAATAACATAATACCTCATTATTGTACTGTAAGCATATTCTTAGTCTGAAATTATATCAAATAAATTGTATATCAAATTTCTGAAAGCAATGGTCATGGTCATAGGTAGAAATCAAATCAATTGCCTGATTTCACATAAAAGGCTAAAGCTCTTAATGAATTATCTTCCTATAATAGTTAGGCACACTTACTCTGAAGTGATTTCACTTGCTGCCCTCTATAATTACACATTAATGCTATAGCAATAGATGAACAATATTTTGACAGCCAGCAAAAATTTCAATTAACATAAAACTAGATAAAGTTTTGTTAAATAAATTAAAGAATCAGTTTATACTTATTCTGGTATTTCTGTTTCTCTGAGTCCTAACTGATATACTTGTTTTTAAAAAAAGTTTAAAATAAACAGGAAAATTTTTACCTAAGTGCACTAGAAGAAAAGGAATAATTTACTATCTTTATTGAAAAAATACTGAAGTATGCATAGATACAGAAAATGGTATAATAAATTGGGGTTTGGCAGGGTGATATGTTGCTCCAAAGAGGCCAGAGCTCCTATTCTGAAGGGTTTTGAGATAACCTCCCATGTTATAACAATAACAATATTTTGGTTGTTTTATTTAAATTCATGCTCTGAAGCTTAATCTTAGTATCCTTTCCTCTCAGTTGTCAATTTTTTTTTTTAATGTGCTGAAACAAGGACACAGGATGACCCATTGCAGCAATGACACTCACAAGACACTATGTTGGAAAGGAACTTTACAACTTGGGAGGTGGGGAGGAGTGAGGGAAGTGGGGAGGGAAGGGATAGTAGGAGAAAAACAAAGGAAGGGGTAACAATGCTGGACAAGAAATGTACTCATCACCTTACTCATGTAACTGTAAGCCCTCTGTACAACATCTTCACAATAAAATAATTTTTTTTAATGTGCCATTCTCTTTGGTAAGAGAAAGCAGGTCTTAATGTCTGCCAGAACACAATTTATATGACTATTGGCTCCACTAAACTTTTTTAAAACTTAAAAAAAAGGAAGAAAAAGAAAATGGAATAGTAGTTATCAGTGCCTGGAAATAGAGGAATATGGGCTCGGGAGAGAGGGTGCTAAGTTAATGTTTGTTTGGGAAGATGAAGATGTTTTGTAAATGGATGAAAAGCATAGTTGTACAACAATAGGTACTTATTGCCACTGAACTATCCACTTAAAAAATTTTAACTATACATTGAATGATACACATATTGGGAAAATGTGCTAAATATTCTAATTATGTTTATATAGTCTATTTCATTTTTCTGGGATTCAACCTCAATTGAGATAACTTAATTATAAATCCTGGAAATGAAGTTATACACTCAATGTCATAACCAACAAAATATAAAAAAAATTAAGAAACAAAATTTTCTGACTCCTGGCTCTGTGTATTTTCTTCCATACTATACAAACTGAAGGACTAATTAAAAATATTCCAGAACTCTCTGATCAAGATTGGTTATTGTCAGACAGATAAGAAACTATCTATAGAACTCAAAGGACAGTTATAACTATGTTAGAGAAAAAAAATAATTAACTACACTTATAACTACACTATTGATGGATATAACACCAATCCAGCCATTTCCATTGTTAAGATAACAGAACTAAATTCACAGTATGATTTTTAACCAACTTTGAATAATTTATTTTATCACCTATACCAACATTTCCTCTCATGTATACAATTTACAAATTCTAAGATTTTTAAGTAAATTCTAATTTATTAGATGGTAATGTTTTCCAAGTAGCATCAGTAAAATATGATTTACAGAAAGATACTTACTAAACATGGCTATATTTCTACCATTTAACACAATGTTCACATTACAAAGTATATTCACAATAAATGCAAAGAAGCAAGAAGAGAGGAAAGAATAGAATAGAGAGAGAAGGAAGATGGTTGGATGACTTCCATAGATTCTTACCACCCATGAGCTAATACTAATACTTGCCCATAGTGTATAGAGAAAGAGATAAACTAGAATGCTACACTGTAAGTTTTATTGGTACTTATTTCTCTATTGATTAAAGTTTAAAATCTAAATATGTGATGGGTATACCATCATATCTGAATAAAATGTGGAATTCATTTCTATATAACCATGTATTAGTGATATATAATCAGACTATTACAAATTAATACATAGTAACTTCATGCATTCCAAAAATTAATACACAGTCATTTCATGCACTCCAGAATATTTTCTTAATTAACATTAAACTAAGTATTACATGTCACATCATTTTAAGAGCTAAATATTAAGCAACTGTATCACCAAAGCAAAAAAAAAAAAAAACACTGCATTTTGATTTTCTGACCTTTGTAAAATATGTGTTTATTTAGTTCAAAGAATTTTGTGACTTACTCTGACCACCATGGAAAGTCTTTAAAACTGACATTCATATTTACATTTTCTGATGTCATTATGGGCAATTACTAGGGTTAATGGAATGTAGCCACATGTACTGTGACATTCCCCTGAATCCATGCCATTAGTCATGTCTCTTTTTCTAAATTTATTTTTTTGAATTTTTATTACAAAGGTAATGTATGGAGGAGTTACAGTTACATTTCCTTTTGAACAGTGTCAGCCCTTCTTTCATTCTCTCCCATTTCAATTTCTCCCATTTCATTTCTCTTCCTGACATCCCTCTCCCACCCCACGTTTGTATTTCATTCCCCACATAGTGTCTAGTGGGTTTCACTGCTGCATTGGTTCACTTTTTGTTCCACTGTTTCTATGCTTCCCCTTCCCCTCCCCATGTCAAATAAACTTATATACAAGACAAAAGGTACAAAAATTAAAAACAGTGACAAAAAGAATAAACCAAGAAAAAAGAAGCCTCATTTGTAATCATTAGAATGTGCCCATAAATCTACAAGTAAACCAACAGATAATAAAAGTCAAATAATTACACTAGGTTACACTAGGTTATGTCTTGAACTTATATTTTAACTTTGGCTTAGTGACTGTTCTCTCTGTTCCAATTGTCATTTTAGTTCTTCATTTCATACCACAATCCTTCATTTGTCTGTGTTTTATCACATGAATGCTTGCATACATTGCTTCTTTAAAGTTAGCATGTGTTGGAAAAACTATAGTGAAAGGAAGAAATCGCTAACAGTGATTGCCCATAGGGTATAGAAGCAGAGGAGGGACATGATATGAATTTCTAGAACAATTGTGATGTTGTACATTTTGATAGAGGTTTAAGTTCCCCAGTCTATGTACATGCTAACTGTTAGCAGACATTCAATTGAGATTCATGCTTGTATTTAAATTTCAGATCAAGAGACAAAAACCTGTAAACTATTATTAAACTCTGACTGATGATACACATAATGAAGGTATTCATCAAAAGCATCTGAAATTTATGGATAAATAGCTACATAACAGGAAATGGTCAGTTATCACTGGTTTACAATGTAAATTTATTTCAATTTCTTTTTATGTTTGAAATTTGCCATTAAGAAAACTTTAACTAAGTCACTTAATGTTAACTTACTCATAATCCTTTTAACTTTAAATTCATTCAGTAAAAGAAAAAATATATAAAGTAAAAGCAATATATTATATATGACATATATAGTATATATGCATATCAAAAGATTTTGAACCATGCCCTCCTGGTTCATTATTTCAGGTAGTTAATAAAGTTAATCTAAATAGTTAAGACTGTTCAAAATTCTGGCTAAATTAATTAAGCATATAATTTATTCGTCTACACTTTCATTTTTTCCACCAACACTTGTCAAACACTTTCTACATAACAGATGTCTCTAAGTGCTACACGACAACTCACTTTTAATACAATGTGACATACATTAAGTGCCAGAAGAATCTGGCAGGTAAAGCATTTTCTGCACTATAAGAGTGAATAAAATTTTCCCAGATGGGATAAAGGAAGCAAAATGTTCATTCTAGGCTGCAGAAAATCAAGTAATTAAGCCTGTAATGCAAAATCTTTATTTTAACTAATAAAAACTTAGGATATGGTAATTGTTTCATGAATATGTCAAAATACAAAAAATAAATAAAGATACATTTTACTAACATATACTGCTGAAAGATTCAACAATAATCTTTTCAATCAGAATTATAAACTAGGTATCACCTGTTCACTACTGAATTAAAACTGCATGTATTTAATTTTAAATAATTAAAGATATATTCATATTTGAATGTATTAATTCTTTTTTTTTAGTCCAAAGCATTAGGTATCTATTTTGTAAACCATAAGTATAGGAAATATGCTGGTTGGCTGTTTTTCTTTTCTTTTTTTTTATCATCAAGCTGATAGAGAGGTTACAGTTACGTAAGTAAGGTAGTACATAAAACTTGTTACTGCTTCCCTCATTTTTCTCCTACTTTTCCTTCCTCCTTGCCCCCTGACCCCCCAAGTTGTACAGATCATTTCCAACATATTATCTTGTGTATATAGATGTTGCATTCATTCTCTGTCTTACCATTCTGTTGTTCCCATTTCCTATCCTAATTCAAATAAACGTACACACAATACCAGGGGTACCAAAATCAAATGCAGCAACAACAGAGGATATACCATAAGGGAAAGAACATACAAAAGAAACAAAAACTCACATAGTACATTAAAAACAACAACAAAGAAAAACCTCTTGTGTCCATGTTCTTGGAGTTCATTTTGCTTAGCGTCATCTTATATGGTCATATGTGCATAGCTATTGAGCTATTCTGCTCATCTGATAAAATTATCTTAGATGTATACTAATTATTGCAAATAAGAAAAACCATGGGACCTATGTTTCTTTGGGACTGGCTTACTTCACGTTTTTCCATGTCTTTCCATTTCCTTACAAATGGGATGGTGTCATTCTTTCTGATGGAAGGAAGCATATTATTCCATTGTGTGTGTGTGTGTGTGCGTGTGTGTGTGTGTGTGTGTGTGTGTGTGTGTGTGTGTGTGTGTGTGTGTGTGTGTGTGTGTATCAGATTTTCTTGGTCCATTCATCTACTGAGGGGCACCTGAAGATCCAGAAGAAAAAGATGGTGTAGTAGAGCAGCCAGGGGCTAGGCTCTCGTGAAGAAACTAGCCTTAGTGTTCCAGTGAAAAAGCCAAGGACAGAGAGTCACACCAAGTGAGCCATCATAGTACAGAGAGTTTGTCCAGAGCATAATAAAAATTCAGACAGTGTAAATGTATTAATTCTTAGGGTTCATCTTTTACAAGATTTTCCTGTAATAGACATTGGAAAATAGTGCTCCAAAGTTTCTAAATCCTACAAATGAATACTCAGGAATGTGAAGGTTTCCTGGACCACCTGTTGCAACAATGAGAAGTACAAGTTGTCATGTCCAAAACGAGCTTTACAACGTCGGTGGGGGGGGGGGGGAAGGATTGGGATTGGGATTGCGAGGGGGGAGGCTGGGAAGGGATGTGAAGGGTAAACAAAGGAGGAGGCTACAATGCTTGGTAAGAAATGTATGCATTATCCTGCCCATGTAATTGTAAACCCTCTGTACAGTATGTTCACAAATAAAATAAAATTTAAAAAAAAAAAAGGTTTCCTGGACCAAGCAGCAAATATAAAAATCAAATCTCTCATGTGGCAACTAAGTTCAATATGAAATGTAAAAAGGATGAATATCAAATGTAGTCTAAACTGTCTACAATCTACATAAACATTTTAAGTATTTTATATCTTTCTTTTGGGGGCTGATAGGTAGTCCTATTTCTTCGGATGAGTCTTGGTGGCTCTGAACAACCTCTCCAAAATTTTAGTATATGCAAGCTCACTAAAACACATTTTTTCATTATCTGAAAATGTGGGTATCACTACATAGCTCACTTGTTTAATGTCAAGCTGAAAGCAGCCAAAACTTGGTATTTAATAAATAAATAATAGTTACTGAATATTTAACCATATTTGTATATATATGCATGTATATTTGCATATATATGTATATATACATGTTTGTGTTTGTATGTATATGTGTATACATGTGAATATGTGAATGTGTGCACATATGTATCCATACATGCATATGTGTGAATATGTGCATGTGTGTGCATGTATGTATATGTTTATACATGTTGTTTATTCTATGATTGTTATTCTATTAGTATACATGTTTATGTATAATTGAAATCATTGAATTGTTATAAATACATGTATATGTATAACAGGAATATATATAGATATATGCAATGGCATGGACATGTTTTAATCTGTGCCAGGAGCTAAGGAGAGCAAGAATTCATTCATATTATCTTTTAAGCCTACTCACAAAGTCTCAACTCTTACTCTTATTGCATTACTGACCATTTCAATGTCATGACAGTTTTTCATTTTTTCCTTTTGAGATCCAAACTTCTTACTTTGCTGCTCATCCAAGACTGGCACTCTTTACAGAGTTCACTAGAAAAGACCTTAGAAGTCTTTTATCATTTATCTGTTAGTGGCTGAGAATAGAAATATCACTGGACTTTCACCTCAAATAATCCTCTAAAAAATAAAATTCCCAGCAACTGAGTTGGGCTAGAGGTTCAGACTCAAGATACTTTGTAACTTGTTTCAAACCATTTCTTATCAGTACTCTCAAATGATGCCAAGGCAGAATGAAATGTTTTGCTCTGAGGAACTCTGTAAAAAAATAAGTTAGGAAAGGCAATATTAGGGCACTTCTTAAGAATGAACAGAGAAAGAAAGAAAAGCAAGAAAGCAAGAAAGGAGGGAAGAAGGGAGAAAGGAAGGAAGGAAGGAAGGAAAGAGAGAGAGAAAGAAAAGAAAGAAAGAAAGAAAGAAAGAAAGAAAGAAAGAAAGAAAGAAAGAAAGAAAGAAAGAAAGAAAGAAAGAAAGAAAGAAAGAGAAAGAGAGAGAGGGAGGGAGGAAGGAAGGAAGGAAGGAAGGAAGGAAGGAAGGAAGGAAGGAAGGAAGGGAGGGAAATAGGGAGAGAGGGAGGGAGAGAGGGAAAGAACAAAAGAAGAAAGGAAAGGAAGGAAGGAATGAACGAAGGAACGAAGGAATGAAGGAACGAAGGAATGAAGGAAGGGACGAAGGAAGGAAGGAAGGAACAAAGGAACGAAGGAAGGAACGAAGGGAGGGAGGGAGGGAGAGAGGGAGAGAGGGAGGGAGAGAGGGAAAGAGAACAAAAGAAGAAAGGAAAGGAAGGAACGAAGGAACGAAGGAAGGAATGAAGGGAGGGAGGGAGGGAGGGAAAGAGGGAGAGAGGGAGGGAGAGAGGGAGGGAGAGAGGGAAAGAGAACAAAAGAAGAAAGGAAAGGAAGGAAGGAAGGAAGGAAGGAAGGAAGGAAGGAAGGAAGGAAGGGAGGGAGGGAGGGAGGGAGGGAGGGAGGAAAGGAGGGAGGGAGGGAAGGAGGGAAAGAAGAAATTATTCAGTGATTTGAGAGAAGAGCTTTCTAGAAAGTTAAAAATATTTTCATTTGTTAGTGCATACAATAATGATTGTTACAACTAAACAGAAAATTGCATGAAGACACCGACTTAAAAAGAAGTGAAAATCTGAAGTTGTAATTTTGAGATATAATTAAATGATTCAATGCAATAAACCTTAAACAGAAGTGAACATTTCTGCAAAATGCCACAATAATCTGAAAATTTGGGGACAACCTTGCAGAATATCCTGTTGATTAGCTATGAATTTCCATGATATGTTTGTACCAGGCAAGAAAAAAGTATTCCTAATATTTTAATTAAATTACAAGTTTATATCATATATGACAGAGATTTTTAAAAACCAATAACTTCTTAAATGTCATAAGACCAAATAGAGAGCTTAAAGCTCAGTTATATTAGGCAAGCTCATAAACACTGACATTTCCTCCTCATGAAACATCTTTATTTTAATATATATGTACACTTATTATTCTGGTAGGATGTTAATTACACTCATTAACAATGAATGCTATTAGTCCTCACTTCCACTTTTTCATCTAGAGACAAATGTAAACTGCATAGTAAAATGCTCCTATACTCCACTCTTCATTGTGAGGCTAATCCCTGTCAGCAGATTGTGTACATCAGCATCTGTCTGCATGATGCTTCTTTTTCATTCGCAATATTCTAAGACAGTGATTTTCTTTATTGTTCCCTTATCTTGTATTTCAATCCTAAAGAAGATGATCGAGCAATTAGAATCTTATTTCACAAATAATTCATCTGCCTTACTTGTCTGACACAAAGTAGGCTTTCTGCTTCTTATCTAAATGATAAAGACACAGGCAGTAAGAAAATGAATACTGAAAATGTCAAAAAAAAAACCCACAAGTTTCAATAGTAATTTTTTTTACAATACTAAAAGACTTTGGAAAAACAATTTGATACAAAAAATTCTAATAACTAAAAATATTCAGGTAAATACCTACAGTCCTAAAACATCTTTCCAAGGTACTTTATCTGTGAAATACACAAATCTGATAATCCAAAAAAAGAGATGCTTTTGTGGTAAAAGCAATAAAGTCTGCAATTGAAACTTCTTTTAAAAATTGAAGTACCTCTCATTTTTGGTCTTCTTTTTCTAAATTTTATTTTATTGTAAAGATGCTGTACAGAGGGTTTACCGTTACATGAGCAAGGCAATGAGTCCATCATTTGTCAATCATTGTTACCCCTTCCCTTGTTGTCCCACTATCCCCCTCACCTCCCCCACTTCCCACACTCCTCCCCACCCCACCTCAGCTTTCCCCCCTTCCCCTGCCTGAAGTTGTAGAGTTCGTTTCCAATATACTGTCCTGTGGGTATCTCTTTTGTAATGGTTCATCCTGTGTCCTTGTTTCAGCGTTTTGTTATTCCCTTTCCCCTCCCTAGATTAGACATATGTATATACAAGATGCAGGGTAACAAAATCAAGTACAGTGACAACAGGAGGTATGCTAGAGGGGAAAGAACATACAATAGAAACAACAAAAAAAAATAAAATCACATGGAACATTTAAAACAATAACAATAAAAGACACATTGCTTGGGTCCATATCTTGATGTTCATTTCATTTAGCATCATCTTATATGGTCATATGTACATTGCTTTTGAGCTTTTCAGCTCATCTGATAAGATTATCCTATATGCTTTTTTTTTTTTTTTTTGGTCAGTCATGGGGCTTGAACTCTGGGCCTGGGCACTGTCCCTCAGCTCTTCAGCTCAAGGCAAGTGCTCTACCACTTGGGCCACAGCGCTACTTCAGGTTTTCTGAGTGGTGTATTGGAGGTAAGAGTCTAACGGCCTTTCCGGCCCGGGCTGGTTTCGAGCCGTGATCCCCAGATCTTAGTCTCCTGAATATGTAGGATTACAGGCGTGAGCCACCAGCACCGGACCTACAATAAAAATAAACATAAAAAAAAAACAAAAACAAATACAACAGACTCAAATTCAGGACACTAAATCAAAAACTTATTAGCTACCATAACAATGATTAATAGGAATTGTACTCATTACCTTGCTCATGTAACTATAACCCTTCTGTACAGTATTCTTACTACAAAAAAGTGTAAAAAAAAGAAAAAAGAAGGAAAAAAGTTGCAAATACATTAAGTAAATACTCATCATATTATAAATGAAATTAAAAGCCTAAATGCATATGAAGCCTAAATGCTCTGAATTGGCATTCCCACACACAGGCCCTGAAGTGTCAGCACTCACAAACTCACAGCTAATACCCTGCATGTTTCCTGAACTGAGCAGCAGGATAATACCTGCCCACTATGCAAGAAAAGCACTAAAAGTGTGCTTTAAAAAGAAGAGTCAGCCTACCATTCCTGATTTCATATTTATGAAACATCAACCTTTCAGCACAACACAGAAGAATTAAACAAAGGAAGGATTTAAAGAGTCACATCTACTTGAACTCCAACCTAGATGAAACATCCTGTGTTTGGTAAATTGAGATTCCAACAGCCAAATGTTGTCTTTCAAAGAGAACCCTTTGAACTACTCACAAACATTTATTATGGTGGGAAAAATAATTTCCTAAGTATCTTTATTCATAACATCTTGAACTTTAAGAAAGGAAGACCCAAGATTCAAACTCACAGCTGAGGGCAACAAAGTATTTTAGGAAATATCCTGGACCAGAATCAAATCAGAAGGCTTTAGGATCTTAACTGTAATACTAGAGATGGATTAAATTCTTAGGCAAGAATGATCATAATATAGGCATTCAGTCCAGGTATTCTGACATGTATGGGAGCAAATGTAAATACACTGTATCTATTTCTAATCCATCTGATTTAGGTCAAAAATTACAAAGATCTATTTGAGATCTAGATTGCAATGGTAGGAGAAAAACTAGGTAATACATTAGGTAAAGGTATTTGAAGTTAATAACAATATGAGAAAATACATTTAATATTTTCACAATTTCTACAATATATCCCCCTGCAGATAAGATAAATGATATTTGTCCAAAAACTAGAGGAATGAAATCTATAATATCCTTTCTAATAACAAAAATAAAAGCACAAAAATAAAAGCACAAAAATATGAAATGTATAAAGTACACAAAAGACATCATATTATCAAGTAGGCTTTTTATTCTTCTTTGATGACCTTTTTACAAAAAATAATCTGAATCTGTAAAGATCTATAATGCCAATGTTATCTGTTATGGCTAACTTTAAAAGAAATAAGTAATTGCAAACAAAATTCTTGCTCTTGATACCAAATCTTCCTTAATTTACCAGATAGCCTATCTTTCAACTAAAAATCTTCCCTTTAAGAGCAACACAGGTATACTAATACTCCGCTAATAACTGAGAATAAACAGTGACATAATTATTTTAACTTACCCACTTTTTAAAAAATAAACTTTCAAATAGTGTCCTAGATGCAAGGTGTACAAAATAAGAACCTACATCAACTCATAAACATTTTATTGTTTGCTCTTTTACCCCAGGATAAACATTATTAAATTTAAATACACAGTGCCCTTTTTTATTGAATGTAGAAGTGCTGGGTAAAAGAAAAGACACAGGCTGCAACTCTGTAGTATATGACCAGGATTTATTGCACTCTTATAACATAACTAATTCCAGATAAACCTAGAGAGGAAACAAACCTAAGGTATGATAATGCCCATCACTAATGCACTTTGAACATTCTTACAATTTCCTGAGTCAATGAAAAAAGAAAGTTTTGTGTATTATAAGAAACTTATTTTGTTTACTGGATCTTCTCATACAAATACTTTATTTACCCTAAGACCTATCTAAATTCATGGCCAAAAAAATTATATATTAAATTCTAGGGCTCTTTTGCAGCCAGTGGAATATTTTTAATGGTTCTCCATAGGGAGACACTGATTTCAGAACACTCTCACCCCTGAAGATGTCAAATCACAGATACTCAAGTCCCATAAAAAAAATTATATAGTAGTTGCATTTAACCTATACATGCTATGGACTTCAAATCATCTCTGGAAACATAATGCCTGATAAAACTAAAATTACAGTAGTTACATGACAAGAAAAATATGTATATGTTCAGCATGCATATAATTTTTGTGATTATATTTTATCTGAGGTATATTTAATCCATAGATTCATAGATTTTTGTCTGATATTTGGGTGGTAGGTTCATACAATACAGAATAATTGGACTTACATGTATAATTGTAGCTACTCTAAAACACGAAGAAAATTGTAAGCCACATAATATCTGTCACAGAAGCAAATACCCACCAAAAAAAATAATTATTAAAATAAAATAATTACATAGAGTATGGTATAACTTCTTAGCCTTGTATATTTTTTTTTGTTTTTGTCGGTCATGGGGCTTGAACTCTGGGCCTGGGCACTGTCCCTCAGCTCGTCAGCTCAAGGCTAGCACTCTAGCATTTGAGCCACAGCGCCACTTCCAGCTTTTTCTGCTTATGTGGTGCTGAGGGCCTCATGCATGCAAGGCAAGCACTCCACCACTGAGCCACCTTCCTAGCCCAGCCTTGTATTTTTGAACTCATTAAAATAATATGCATGTAAACCAAGTGCCAACATGGTAATGTTTTCTTAAAAATAACTAGACAATAGGCTAAAAGAACTAAAGTTTTTTCTAAAGGAGAATAGTTATACCAAATAATGTAAGACACATGAGCAAAATTGCTTAAAATATTTCATATAAAGGAACTAGAAAAGGCCAATTAAATAAAGATGCTTTTTTGTTGTTTCTTTGTGTCAGTCTTGGGACTTGAACTCAGGACTTCAGACTCTTACTTGGGATTTTCCCTCAAGGCTGACACTCCACCACTTAAACCACTCCTTTACTTTCAGATATTTTGCTGCTTAACTAGACTTAAATCAGGAAAAATCTTTGCTGGCTAACTGGTTAATAGAGACTTTTCCTCTTGGGCTGACTTTGGGCTACCTTTCTCAGATCTTAATAAGCCATTAGCATCTGACAAGATACACTTTCAAAGACAGGTCTGAATTGCCTTTCAAATTTTTTATTCTTATGCTTATATATACAATACATACCATTGAATTTTCTTATTGTGTAAAATTCCAAGTAAAATAACTCAAAAATTTTATCCCTAAATATATGATTACATATGGAATATTATAACAGGATTATTACTATTTGTATCATTACAAAAATATTCATGTGCCCATTTTTAATGCAAATTCACCAACATATCTAAATCCAAAAAAATCTTGTTTCACTGCTATCAGTTTGGATAACCAGAAGAGAAAATTAAAAAGAAAAAACCTGTTAGGATTAGCTGTGTGGCTCAAGTAGTATAGTTTCAGTTGCTAGAGGCTAATTCTTATAATCCTAGCTATTCAGGAGATTGAAATTTGCAGATCATGGTTTGAAGGCAGCCTGGGGAAGGAAAATCCATGAGATTCTATCTTCAACTTAACCACCAAAAAGCCAGAAGTAGAGCTGTGGCTAAAGTAGTAGAACATTAGTTTTGAGAAAAGAAAAAAAAAAAAAAACCATCAGGAACAGTGAGCAGGCCCTGAGTTTAAGACTCAGGTCTAGTATTAAAAAAAAAAATTAAATGTACTCATTACCTTGCTTATGTGATTGTAACCCCTCTGGTACAGTATTTTTACAATAAAAACTTATTTAAAAAATTATAGTTACATATGAATTTTTGGATTGCTTCTATTTCCTTGAAGAATGAGGTTGGGATATTGATAGGTATGGCACTGAATTTGTAGATAGCCTTTGGCAGTATTGCCCTTTTCACCATGTTAATCCTCCCAATCCAGGAGCATGGGAGGTTTTTCCACTTTCTAAGTTCTGCTTTGATTTCCTTTTTCAGGTTTTTAATGTTTTCATCATGCAGGTGCTTCACCTCTTTTGTTAAGTTGACTCCTAAGCATTTTATTTTTTTGTGGGGCTATTACAAAAGGACTTGCTTTCCTAATTTCAGCCCCGCTCTTCTCATTGTTGGCATACAGGAAAGCCATTGATTTTTGAGGGTTAATTTTATACCTGTTATCTTGCCAAAGTTTCTGATCAGCTCAAGTGACTTGGGAGTGCAGTCCAATCCAAAAATTCATATGGAACAATAAAAGACCCCAAATAGCAAAAACAATCCTAAGCAGAAAGAATAGCGCAGGAGGAATATCAATTCCAAATTTCAAGCTCTACTACAAAGCCATAGTGATCAAAACAGCTTGGTACTAGCACAAGAACACACCTGAGGACCAATGCAATAGGACTGAAGACCCAAAAATGAACCCACAGACCTACAGCCACCTAATCTTTGACAAGGAGTTAAAAACACAGAATGGAAGAAAAAAAGCCTTTTCAGTAAATGGTGCTGGCAAAATTAGTTACACACCTGTAGAAAACTAAAGCTAGATCCCCATATATCACCCTGCACCAGAATTAACTCCAAATGGATCAAAGACTTTGAAGTCAAAGCAGACACCCTGAAAACATTACAGGATGGAATAGGAGAAACTCTAGGGCTCCTTAGCACAGGCAGCAATTTTCTTAATAGAGACCCAGAAGCACAACAAATCAAAGAAAGGTTGGACAAATGGGATTGCTTGAAACTGCAGAGCTTCTGCAAGGCAAAGGACATAGCTAGCAAGATCAATAGAAAGCCCATGGACTGGGAAAAGATCTTCCCTAGCGATACAATGGACAAGGGTCTAATATCTAAAATATACTTCGAATTCAAAAAACTAAATCCCCCAACAACAAATCCTCAAAGAAACAACTACCTGATTAATAAGTGGGCTAAAGACTTAGAGAGAGACTTCTCTGAAGAGGAAGTAAGAATGGCCAATAGACTTATGAAGAAATGCTCAACTTCTCTAGCCATAAAAGAAATGCAAATCAAGACAACGTTGGCATTCCACCTTACCCCAGTAAGAATGGCTATAATCAAGAACTCTAACAGGCGCTGGAGGGGATGTGGCCAGAAGGGAACCCTACTGCATTGTTGGTAGGAGTGTAAACTTGTTTAATCACTTTGGAAAGCAGTATGGAGGTTCCTCAAAAGACTCCACATAGAGCTCCCTTATGACCCAGCAATCCCTCAGTAGATGAATGGATCAAGAAAATGTGGTATATATGTATATATGTATATATATATATATATATTCATATATATGCATATATATGAATCCATATTCATATATATATATATATGAATTCTATGCCTCCATCAGAAAAAATGACATTACCCCATTTGTTGGAATATGGAAAGGATTTTAGAAAAATTATATTAAGTGAAGTAAGCCAGGCCCAAAGAAACATAGGTCCCATAGTTTCCCTTGTTTGCAATGACTAGTACATGTCTAGGACAAGCAGAGAAGGTCAAAGGCTATGTATATATGACCACATGAGATAATGTTAAGCAAAATGTACCCCCAAGACAGGGACACAGTGATTTTTTTTCTTTCTTACTAGTGTTTTTAATGTACTTTTTGTTGTGCCCAGGTTGCAGGACCCCCACCAAGAAGACCACTGAGAGTCAGACTTTACAGCTGTTTTAAGGTTTTATTTAGATGGGCTACAGCTCGGGCCTCGTCCTACACTCCGACACAGTGGAGCCTAGGATGAGAGCCCCGAGCTAAAGATTTGCAGGGCTTATAAAGGCACACAACCAACCAGGTGTTTG
The DNA here is from genome assembly GCF_024711535.1 of Dipodomys merriami. NCBI lineage: Eukaryota > Metazoa > Chordata > Mammalia > Rodentia > Heteromyidae > Dipodomys > Dipodomys merriami. Next base: position 22,611,769 of record NW_027206068.1, on the reverse strand, counting down.
GATTACCACCACGTGCTGCTCTGCTAGACAGAATTTGCTGATCTTAGGTTTAGTTTAAACAAACAACAAGTGGTCACTGCCTCAAGACTTTAACCCTTCACTTACAATGCACTATGTGACTGTTTTGTTTCTTTTGTATGTTCTTCCCCCACCGTATAACCCCTGTTTTTCACTGGATTTGATGCCAGTGTTCTGCATCTTGTATATGCATTTTTGTAATTTGGGGAGGGGAAGGGATATTAGGGAACGCTTAAATGGGGATGCAGGCTGACCCACTGTGATGATGAGATGTACAGGACACTATGTTGAAAATGAATTTTACAATGTCGGGGTGGTGGGTGGGAGGAGTTGGGGAGGTGGGGAGGGCAGTGATGGTCGGGGGGGAAAACAAAGGAGGAGGTATCAATGCTTGCTACGAAATGTACTCATTACTCATGTAAATGTAACCCCTCTGTACAACACTTTAACAATAAATATATATTTTTTAAAAGCCTTTAAGATAAATTTTAGGAGGCATATAAAAAATAACGTCAATTGTGCCACTTATCAAAGATTTAACTACTTTTTATCCCCATCCCATTTCATTATCACTATTCTCCGGGAGCAATCTATCAATGAACACATCACATTTTAAATTATTTGTACATGTAATTCCTGATTTACATTTCTGGCCTACTAGAATGTGAATCATGAAGGAAACACATTATTTTTTATCTTGCTTTCTCTGACTCTCTACACCCAGATATGTAAATTTTTCATATATAAATAAAACACTATTACTGAACATGTTAGACTATGAACACTTACTTTAAGCAATATAGTTGCTCTTAACAACAATATTGGACATTAGAAGTCCAAAATCAGTTTGCTGGTTTTGGCAAGCCTGATTCCTTCTGAAGATATAAACAGTTATTATATAAGCTATATAAGACTGGAGATCTTAACAATACCCACCCCTGGCAGTGTCACAACATTACTATAGGTATGCATGCCAGAAAAAGCTGTTACTTGAAATTTCCAGTTCTTACATTTTTACATTGTATCATACGAGCAATGTGAATTATATGTTCCTTGTTATTTCATAAAATCTACTTTCAAAAAAAATATTCTTCTAAGTTCAGGCTCTCTCTCTTACAAAGGTATTCCAACAACATTACCTACTATTAAAGACTGATGCGTATGGCAGAATTTTGAAGTGTCTTTCGATACTGTACTGCTTATTACTAAGTACATATCACATATCTTTAAAGTAATTTCCTGATTCCACTATATATATGTATATACTTATCCTCCATTAGAAATTTAAGCATAGGAAAAATTTTTCATGATCCATTATAAGTTTTAAGCATGGAAAAACTTCTTCATCAATAATAGAACTACGTTTTTCATAAAACATCTCTTTTTTTCATTAAAATAGGGGATTTTAAGCTTAAATTCCTATTACATTCACTACTTATAAACATTCATCTTTCAACAGTAACTTTCAACAATCCTCTGGAGAACAAAAATTCCAACTTTAATGGAAGTTAAAGGCTAGAACTGTTTCCATAGAAATCTAATTCAAGGTAAATAATCTTCTTTACTGGAGAAGATCCTATTCACACAGAACTGGTTTTTTTGTTAGAAAAAAAGATCACAGAAAAATAGAACCTTTGTTTATGATATAGAAAAAGCTGGTGGTCGAAGAAAGCACACAATACTGATGTTGAAGTGATAAGAATGAGCAAAACTAGTCATCTTCCTTCCTAAAAGAGGCTGATCAATAACACTACCAGCTGCTAAGCAATAGCCATCCAATTCCCTTACCTCCACTACATCCTTAAATAGAAGTGATGGCGTTCTTCCCACTTGGCAGGTATCAATGGCTTAAAAGTATGAAATTCAAAAAAGTGGTATCTGTCTTCCTTCTACTAGACACATCCTTTTACATTTCTATGTAAGAGGATACAGTATGACTAAGAAGTCATTACTTGGCAACAAAGGCATGTGGATGCTAGATCCAATCAAGTTGGCACCTGGCAGGTAGATCAGCCCTTCTAAGCCTAGAAATGGAGCACAATAACTTCAAACCATGGAGTCAGTACAGACCAGCATCCCTTCATCTGCTGGAAATGCTTCTGCATGGAGCTCAACTATTTCATCCACACACTCTGCCACTAATCACTTCTCTGCTTTTCAGAAGGGCCCCAGTCTCCCTTGTCATCTCCTTCCAAAGTCCCAGGCTCAGGCTTTCTCTCCCACTTTAAGGGATCTCTTGTCTCAAAACCACAAAACCTCACCCCTACTCCAGATGACCTGGAAAGAAGATACTTCTGCCAATACAAACAAATTACACAACTGCAATGAAATACGGCAGTTTGAAAAACATGCATGTGCTCTCTGGTATTTATCATAATAATGTTCAAAACAATCCATTTAAGTATTCACTGCTGAGCAGAGTTTACTTTTGGGGAGCCACCTAACCAGCTTCTAAAAATTGGCCCCCGCAGTAGTCTTGAGTAGATAAAAATGACCTCAGGTTTTTTCTTTTCAAAAGTGGTTTCGGTCAATAGAAGTATTTATAGAGATAAATATTTGGAAACTTCATCATTTTGCAGTTGACTGATTGTCTAGACCTCCTGATACTGGATTTTACCCCTTTTGTGACCCTCTGCTCCCAATATAAACTTTCATTGACACTAGGCTATTTATGAAATAACCGTGAAAGCAGCCATCAGATGGAGGATGGCTACAATGCACATCTCTAACCTTCAGTTATGGCCTGTACTAATGAGAAGGCTCCATGCTCACTGCAATACTCCCATGTAGCCACCTCAAATGACTGACAACCACCAGTGAAAAAAAATCAATGTTCTACAAATGAGGACCACTGCAGCTAATAAAATACACAACAGTAAACAAAACACAGAATTCTGTTAAATTCTTTATCAGCATTCTTTTTATAACTCATAGGAAGATAAGTGTTTTAATATCAAATTTCCCAAACAAATAAGTGCTGTTGTATTAGCAAGTCCTATGAACTGAAACAGCCAAACTGAGATGGCTTGGATCACATTATAATTACATTTAAATATATCAGAATAAAAGCTTTTGTGTTGATAAGGGCAACACCAAAGTAAAATATGGGCCTCACACAATCTTCTAGATTCTCTTCATTGCATTTCACTTCTGCTTTAGAAATCTGAGGATTTTTCATTTCACTTTTTATGTCCAGATCCCCCAAACATAAGCTTTTTGAAAGCAATTAGTAATATATGTACACATATAAAATATAACACAAGTAAAATATGGTATCTTTTTATATATATTTTAAATATCTCAGTCATTAAAGAACAATGGGATAATACTCAGAATGGGTCAGTCTTTCTTGTTTCTAGGAATAGTTACAATATTGATCAAGCCATCTGTTTATATTCTAATTTTGAGCCTTATTTTAAAGTTTGTTGTTGCTATACCCATACAGGCTCTGGGTGCTGTCTATTAGCTTTTCTGCTCATGAGTGGCACTCTACCACTTGAACCACAGCTCTGCTTCAGCATTTTTTGATTAATTGAAGAGTCTCACAGTCTTTCCTGCCCAGGATGTCTTAGAACCAGGATCCTCAGACCTCAGCCTGAGGTATGAGTAGCTAAAATTATAAAAGTGAGCCAGGGCACCCAGGTTATTTTAAGGTTTTTTATCAGCAACAATCTCATGTAATCTACTATGATTATATATATGCATCAGGTTAGGTAAGGTATGATCTCAAGTGTGCATATCTGAAATTGAAAGCCAAAAGCTAACTATTATTTTAAGTAGCTGTCAAGATATATGCAGTTTTGCCAAGGAAATGTTGTTTACACTAATCTTTTGAAAAGATAGATAAAACTTAGAATTCTCAAAGCAAACCAGAGTTACACAAAATTGTCATAAGATTCCTATAAATTTTTCATAAGTAAGATAATCTCCAATATACTATATCTCTGTTTCAGAACATTGATAATTTGCTCCCTGTTTCCCTGCAACATGCTAACGAGAAGAGGACAAAAGATCGTTACAGCTAACGTATCTAAATTTCCTTTCAATCTTTAAAATGCACATTTGTTCACTTTTTGTTCCACTGCCAGTGATCTCTCTGGGCAGACCAACTTCTGGTATTGTAAGGGAAGGAAAACAAATTTAAACAGGAGGTTGCTATAACTCTCCAACTTAAGACCAAATTAGTACTCCATTTTAGTCAACAATCTACAACCACCTTTTCCTAAAACAATCTTGATCCCTGTCACACACTTTTGTGGCCCTCTTTTCCTTAACACACTATGTAAGTTACAAATATATTTAGTATCTTCTTGCTAGAAAATCAGCTTCCAAAAAACAGGGAACTACACATAGTAGGTACTCAAATATCCAGTAAATGAATCAGCACCTACTTTACACTCTCAACTATTTAAGCTAATTCTTATTCTGCATCTACTTACCTAATTTGCATGAGGTTTTGTTACCCAGGTGATTTTACTCTGGGAAGGATTCATTGCAATAACTATTGGTAATATACTTTACCCTTTCTTGGTAGTTTTACTTTCCAAGGGTTCAACAATCTGCATTCAACTAAAGAGCAAAACTTTTTTTGGAACGATGTACATATGACCATATAAATGATGCTAAGCAAAATGAACCCCAAGATAGGCATTTTTCTTTCTTGCTATTGTTTTTAGCTTATTTATAATGTACTATGTGATTTTTTTGTTTCTTTTGTATGTTCTTCCCCCAAGGTATAACCCCTGTTTTCACTGTATTTGATGTCCGTGCCCTGAATCTTGTATGTGTACTTGTCTAATTTGGGAAGGGGAAGGGAAAAAAACAAAATGCTTAAATAGGAATACAGGTTGACCCATTGTAACAATGAGATGTACAAGACACTATGTTGAACATTAACTTTAAAACTTTGGGGGGTGGGGGTGGGGGTGTTTTGGAGGTGGGAGGGAAGGGATGATAGAGGAAAAACAGGAGGAGGCAACAATGCTCAATAGGAAATGTACTCATTATCTTGCTCATGTAACTGTAACCCCTCTGTACCATATTTTTACAATAAAAAGCGTACAAAAATAATTTTTTTACAAGAGACTATGTTAAAAACGAACTTTACAATTTCTGGGGCGGGGGAGTCTGGAGGTGGGGAGGAAAGGGATGGTAGGGAGAAAAACAAAGGAGGGGGTAACAATGCTCCATAGGAAATTGACTCATTACCTTGCTCATGTAACTGTAACCCGTGTGCAGTTTCCTCACAATAAAAAATATATATTAAAAAAAGCCAGTTTTGGAAAACACCATTACAAAGTAATTCAATTTTTAAAAACTGTGTGCCATTCTGAGTAACATGATAAAAATCTTATGAATTGTTAACCACTTGATTATCTCTGTTTATAATTAAATTATTGCTATTAAAAAATCTTATGAATCACACCTTTGTCCAGAGTATCCACACTGTATGCACTGCCTACTTGTAACACACAGCCATTTGGGTAATGTGTCAAGGCACATGTTCAAATAAGCCTTATTTCACTAAATGATGGCCCCAAAGCATGAGACTGCCACATATACAATTCATCCTTTACTAAAATCTTAACAAGGGGCTGGGAAAGTGACTCAGTGGCAGAGCGCTTGCCTTGCATGCCTGAGACCCTGGGTTCAATTCCTCAGCACCACATAAGCAAAAAGAAAAAAGCCGGAAGTGGCGCTGTGGCTCAAATGGTAGAGTGCTAGCCTTGAGCTGAAGAGCTGAGGGACAGCGCCCAGGCCTAGAGTTCAAGCCCCACGACCGGACCCAAAAAGTAAATAAATAAATAAATAAATAAATAAAATCTTAACAATATTATTATTTTTGGCTAACCTCATTTTCATAGCCACAAACATCTCAAAGCATCCCACTGTCTTCATACAATCTCTGTCCTCTTCTATACATTTTCTATCTAGGTTCAGTTTTGTGTGTATTATCCTTGATGCTTTCTCTACAGCCCTATAGAGATCCACTCTTCTGATATTTCCCTGGTTAACCCCATCCCTGCACAAAAGCCTAATTCGTATTAGAGTCATATACATACTTGAGAATCTGCTAAAGATACATTCTTTGATATCAACATCATAAGGTAAACCAAATAACTAATAGGACAAGGAGATAACCTTTAGTGTTAATGAGGTGTTTCCAGGGCTCTACTATCTGCTCTTGAATTATTTAGAGGGATGAAAGGAAAAAAGATTGAAAGGGGCTGTCAGTAGGACACAGGGTGACTGGCTTTCCCCCACCAGTGCCTCAACTTAACCCAATAACTACCCTTACACAGCAAAATCCAATCATTGCTATCTTTTTAGTTGTTCCAAGATAAAGCTCCCTAAAATAACATCCATGTATAAAATGACTGGTACAAAATAGACACTCAAATATTTATGAAATAGATTAATTAATCAATAGATATTTCCCTATACTTTACGAAGTTCAGCCTATATTAAATGTCAGACTAAAATGTAAAATGTTACCGCCTTAATGTCTGGGATACAGCTCAGAATATGTCTTTTGTCCAGTATGTTTAAGGCTCTGCATCTGATCCCCATTATGGAAAAAAAAATCTTCAGTTGTGTCTCAAAAATGTATTTTACAAGCTGACAAATGACAGTTAGATAAATGTCTCCAGGTGCTCAATAGGAACTTATGCATTTGATATTACGCACATCATCAAACCTTGAAAGACAATTTTACAACAGTGAACTGAAACTATATAAACACCTTCCACTGGAGTCAGATAATTCACAGGTGACAATTTATTCTTGGCTAACTGAAAAGGAGAGTAAATACCTGTTTCCTTTAGCTTAAAAAAAATTAAGAAAATTAAATTTCATGTACCCTCAATTTTAAACTGATAAGTGTTTTGTTATAACTTTGGTTCTGCAGCATATCAGACACATTTACCTTTTATACAATCCAACAATTTAAACTGCACAATCCAACAGATCAGACAGCCATCATCCAATCCTAAATCACAGTTTTTCAACCATCACTGTATTCCACATAGCAATGGAACTGCATAAATGTAGACTTCCACATTTATCTCTCCCTCTCCCCATCTATTTCCTATATGCACACTGTTGGTCCGTAGCAATTACTTTTTTACATTCTATGTAGATTTATGTAGTCTAGACACTATAAATATTTCTCTTACCTAACTGTAATATTTGTAATCATATATTCTATGACTAACATCTCTCTATCCATCCCTCTCTCCTACTCACCCAAGCCTCTGGTAGCTATTATCTTATTGTCTACATTTAATAGATGAATTGATTTTATTCTACAATGAATGGTATCAAACAATTTTTGTCTTTCTATGCATGATTCATTTCATTTAACATAAACTTCATATTCCTGGATTATCCATGTTGTTGCAAATGACAGGATTTTGGTCTTCTATATAGCTGATTAGCATTTCATGTACTGAGTACTGTATACCATATTTTCTTCATTTATCTGTTATCTGAAACTAAAATTGATTCCATACCCTAATCATTGTAACTAGTGCTATAGTAAACATTACAGTGCAATGTCTCTTCAGTGTACTCATTTCATTTCTTTTAAATATATATAGATCAATGGGAGTGGTAGATAATATGGCAGGGTTATTTTAAATATCTCCATACTCTCCCCTAACAGATGTACTAATTTACACTCCTACCAAACTAAAGTTCACATGGAACCATAAAAGACACCAAATAACCAAAGCAATCTTGAGCAAAGAGAACTAAACTGGAAGCATCATATTGCCTGATTTCAAAATATATAACTAAGTTATAATAACCAAAAAGCATGGTACTCTCATGAAGGCAGATTAAAAACATAGTAATAATAGAACAGTGTATAGAGGAATAAATCCATGTGTTATAGCCAATGAAATTTCAACACATTAGTGAAAGGACCACCTTTTTAATTAAAATTAGATAACCACATGCAGGAGAATAAAAAACAACTCAACATGAACTAAAGACTTAAATACAAGACCTGAAACTATAAAACTATTAGACAAGACACAAGAGAAACTCCTCAAATACATTTCATCTTCCACATGCCCATAATTGAGAAAGTAATCACAGAAATGGGAAATGTTTCATGCTCAACTAATAATTAGAGACAATAGAAAAGAAATAGAATTCAAAGACTTTTATTCAAATATAGACAATCTCAGTAAGAACATCTCTTGTTTATTCAATTTCAAACTGCTTTAAATGCAAGAAATTTTAAAATTTGCACAGTTGTCTTTTTTATTTTATTGTAAAGATACTACACAGAAGGGTTACAGTTACATGAGTAAGGTAATGAGTATATTTCTTGTTCTCTCACTATACCTTCCCTCTACCCAGCCCTGCCACTCCTAAAGTTGTAAAGTTCATTTGCAACATAGTGTCTTATGAGTATTGTTGTTGTATTGGGTCATTCTTTGTCCTTCTTTCAGCATTTTATTATTCTCCTTCCCTTCCCCAAATTAGATAAATGTATATACAAGATGGAGGGTACCAGAATCAAAGACAGTGATTGCCAGGAATAAACCAATGGAAAAAGATAAATGAAGTAAAATAAAAAGAAAGAACTAGATACAGTACATTGGCAACAACCAGGTCAACAACCAAATGGAGTAATTTTTTAGTTAACTGGGTTGTATAAAAAATATGCTCAATATATGTTTGCAGATTCCTGGTTTTTAATGTGTTTCGTTTGCTAAAATCAATCTGTGTCTAATGTAATTTACTGGACAAAAGACAGCTAGGTAGAATGAAGAATGATGGGAGAGATCCTAAGAAAATGTAAAGTAATCCTCCTTCTAACATGGTTTGACTATATCCAATGTAAATATAATTTGGTAAAAAGTCCCTTGAAATTTTAAACTCTCAGATTCATCAGGAAAACTATGAAACAGTGAGGTCATACATCAGATGTCCCCTCTTACATACACTATTTCAGATTATCTAATTCCATAGGCTTGAATCAGCTGCTTTACAACTCTAGGATTGTAAAACATATAATATAAATCAGCCTTTCCTACAAAATGCAAATAAATTTTACCCAGTGAAATGAAATTTACAATTGCCCTTGGATACTGACCAGTCCTGTAACTTTTGTACATTTATGTCAGCATCTTTGACTACATATATCTCTGCTCTTCCAATTAATTCTCCTTTGAGAAATTTATATTTTACTGATTGTTCATTAATTAATGAAATAGGTAAAGTCTTTGATACTAGTTCATTTTATATTTGAATAAAAATCATGATTTTACCCTTTTCCAAAAAGTACCCCTTAAGAATCTATAATTTCAAATGATTTCCAATATAATGTTCACCTTCCATGACCACATTTTCTTAAAATTTCCATTGTCCTCTTGTTTAAATTATTCAAAACAAACTATTATAGCATGCATCAATGAGTCAAATGCACTATCATCAAAACACACATTTTTTGGTTAAATATATCACTATAAAGATAAAAATAGCCAATTAAATAACATAACACTTTATCATTTAGATTATATGTGTAATATAGCTTTCTCATGTATTCTATTGTCTGTTTCCATGCCTTTATGTGTACTCAACTATTTTCATTTTACACATGAAGAAACTCAAGTTTGGAGAAATTAATATTTGCTCAAAAGTCCCGAAGTTAATAAGTCAAATTGTCAAAACTGAATTCGCGGACTCTCTGACATCAAATACAGAAAACTCTTTTCAGTTACAACCTATGACTAAGAGCTCATTCTCTCCCTCTTCCCGTACATACCAAGTGGTCATTGTCCAAGCATCTGACTGGATGATGTACTGAACCATGTGAACAGTGTTAATAATGAGATCAATCAGCTTGAAGCTTAATTTACATTGAGTATCGACAGTGTAAGATTAGATACACAGTCATTACTGGAAATATACAATATTGATAACTAGGTAGCCCAGCTTCTATTGAGGCCAGAAGATTTAATTTTCCTGTGTGTCAAATTTTTCATCTCCAAAAGTGAGGTGAAATGCAGATAATCTCTAAATTCTTCAACTAGTGAAAAAATTGATGTTTTAAATACTTATCAATGTTATATCACCTGCTAAGTTTTGCTTCTTAATAATGTTTTCTTTTTTTAAATCTTGAAACAAAAAGCCTAAGCTGTTAGATTCTAGTGTAGGCCAAAAACTTAGAATATATAAGCTGAAAGTTAAGTGTATTCCCACTAAAGAACACTGTTTGTACTAATTTTAAGCTACAGATTTTGAGAATAAAGCAGATCTACATAAACACAGCAGTCCTTTGAGGTATACAAGAACACTGTTAGATTTTACAGGTCATCACATATTTCTTATGTCAGAAGTAAACTATACTTTTCTCATTACAAATGCCCTAGCTCTTGCCACAAAGTTATTGTAAAGTCTGCAAATGTCACTAATTTGTCCCTTAAAGCAAACATATAAAGTACTCCATGACATATGAGAAATGTCCACTGGGTCCTTTTACTTTCTTCAAGATACAGAATATAAATCACTGAGTTTCTAAACAGAATTCTACAACCTAGTTTTGTCTAAAAGATTTAAAGCTTAAATTTTCTACCTTTTCCTTGCAGTTGTAAGGATATTTAGTCTGTTTCAATCTCCAAGACATAATTTTTTCTATAAATAAATAAAAAATTATTTTGACTATTTGGTTAGTACATGTCTTTCCTTTATAAGTGTAATTTTTTTGCCAGTCCTGGAATTTGAACTCTGGGCCTGGGCACTATCCCTGAAGACTAGCACTTGACCACCTGAGCCACAGAGCCACTTCTGGCTTTTTCTGTGTATGTGGGACTGAGGAATCTAAACCAGGGCTTCATGCAGTACTGAGGAATCTAAACCAGGGCTTCATGCATGCAAGGCAAGCACTCTACCACTGAGTCATAGTCCCAGCCCTGATGTAAAATTTTTGTACAAATAAATTTCTATTAAATATGGAAGCTGCTTCTAAATAATCTATCAATAGAGACTTCCACTAAGAGATCTTTTACATGGCAAGAAAAACTGAAATCAATTTTTATGGAAATGTATTATTCCATTAGTAACATTCATGGTATACTTTCTACTGTAATAAATGAGTGACTTAACACTGTAATAATTACCAATAAAAATTTTTCCAACATCTATCCATTTTGGCTCACTATTCAATTTCCCTTCAAAAGATGTCTTTCTTCCATGCTTTCCCAAAACAGCAAATTTTCCAGACTTTCCTATCACTCTGTTCTGTTCATTATTTTTTTCAGGATCCATTTGCTCTTTCTTCCTAATAAACCTCCCTTTGATCATATGCCCATATTCATCTAAATCTTGATTCACTCTTTTATTTCCATTTGCTGTGAGGATATGTCCACTTGAATGACTCAACAGCCTATTAGAGTTTAAATTTTCCCATTTTTTAAATCCTCCTAAATTATTAATTTAAATCCTCCACATAAATTTATGCTTGGAACTATTGATGTCCCTACTTAATTCTAACCATCTAAAATCTTCACCATCTTGTCAGCATTCAGGTCCAAAAGAAACTATCTATCCTGCTCTATGTAACTTCAGTACTTAAAAATGTTTAAAATATTGCTGAAAGAACAGTGCTGGAGGAATATCAATTCCAAATTTCAAACTCTACTACAAAGCTATAGTAATCAAAACAGCTTGGTACTAGCACAAGAACACACCTGAGGACCAATGCAATAGGACTGAAGACCCAAAAATGAACCCACAGACCTATAGCCACCTAATCTTTGACAAGGGAGTTAAAAACACAGAATGGAAGAAAAAAAGCCTTTTCAGTAAATGGTGCTGGCAAAATTGGTTACATACCTGTAGAAAACTAAAACTAGATCCCCATGTATCACCCTGCACCAGAATTAACTCCAAATGGATCAAAGACTTTGAAGTCAAACCAGAAAACATTACAGGAAGGAATAGGAGAAACTCTAGGGCTCCTTAGCACAGGCAGCAATTTTCTTAATAGAGACCCAGAAGCACAACAAATCAAAGAAAGGTTAGGACAAATGGGATTGCATGAAACTGCAGAGCTTCTGCAAGGCAAAGGACTTAGCTAGCAAGATCAATAGAAAGCCCATGGACTGGGAAAAGATCTTCCCTAGTGATGCAATGGACAAGGGTCTCACATCTAAAATATACTTAGAACTCAAAAAATTAAATCTCTCAACAACAAATCCTCAAAGAAACAATTGCCTGATTAATAAGTGGGATAAAGACTTAGAGAGATTTCTCTGAAGAGGAAGTAAGAACGGCCAATAGACATATGAAGAAATGCTCAACTTCTCTAGCCATAAAAGAAATGCAAATCAAAACAACATTGAGATTCCACCTCACCCCAGTTAGAATGGCTATAATTAAGAAATCTAGTAACAACAGATGCTGGAGGGGATGTGGCCAAAAGGGTCTCTACTGCATTGTTGGTAGGAGTATAAACTTGTTCAACCATTTTGCAAGGCAGTATGGAGGTTCCTCAAAAGACGCTCTCCTAGGACCCAGGAATCCCACTATTGGGCATTTACCCAAACGATCACAAAAAAAGGTCATACCCAAGCTACCAGTACAACCATGTTTATCACAGCATTATTCACCATAGCTAAGATATAGAACCAACTCAGATCACCTCAGTAGATGAATGGATCAAGAAAATGTGGTACACACACACACACACACACACACACACACACACACACACACACACACACACACACACACACACACACATTGGAATTTTATGCCTCCATCAGAAAGAATGGCATTGCCCTATTTGTTAGGAAATGGAACGGCTTGGAAAAAACTATATTAAGTGAAGTAAGCCAAAGAAACATAGGTCCCATGGTTTCCCTTATTTGCAATAACTAGTACATGTCTAGAACAAGCAGAAAAGGTCAAAAGCTATGTACATATGACCATATAAAATGAGGTTAAGTGAAATGAACCCCAAGACAGGACACAAGTGTTTTTTTCTTTGTTGCTATTGTTTTTAATGTACTTATAATGTACTATGTAATTCTTTTGTTTCTTTTGTATGTTCTTCCCCCATGGTATAACCCTGTTTTCACTGTATTTGATTCTGGTACCCTGCATCTTGTACATTACATTTTTCTAATTTGGGGAGGGGAAGGGAAATAACAAAATGCTGAATAAGGATATAGGTTGACTGATTGTAACAATGAGATGTACAGGACACTATGCTGAAAAGGAACTTTACAACTTCAGGTGGGGGAGGGAGGGGGAGTGGAGGGAAGGAATGGTAGGGGAAAAACAAAGGAGAAGGTAACAATGCTTGATAGGAGACTTACTCATCACCCCTTACTTGTGTAACTGTAACTCCTCTGTACGGTATTTTTACAATAAAAAATATACAAAAAAATCTGAGTGCAGATTCCAAAAACTAGAGAAAAATGGAAGAACCCACATTAGAAATGAGAAATATAATACAAATCAAGTAACATTTCAGAAAGTTCAAAAGAAGGCTAATTGTTCCTATGTTTAAAAAGAAAAGATGGGACATTATTAAACAAATATCTGCCTTTTCTCGTTTAAAGAATTAACTAAGAGAAGGGAGGAATGAATACAATCATTTGCAAATATGCAATGTGGAAAATCTTACCAAAACCTCTGACACCTGGTATGGTAATGACTATCAGCCCAGTTACTCAGAAGAAAGAAGCAGGATGGGCCAAAGTTACTGAGAAAGGATTGGACACACAGCTTAAGCAGAAAACTTGCCAAGCCTATTTAAGACCCTGGTTCACTATCCAGTACTTTAAAAAAATGTTCCTTTGATATTGATTAAATTATGATGATACCAATTATATAATTGATATGTGAGATATATAACAAATTATACAAATTTTATGATAATTAAGTTACTGGTTACATATTAAAATAATTAGAACTATACCTAGTTCAGGGTAAGTATTCTATGAGGATTAACTTTTTCTTCTGATATCTTTCTCCCCTGGTCTATGTTTTATGTCAACCTATCCTCAATAATTTTTTACAGACTCAACCTACCCAGTCAAATATGTATTAGGGCTATACATATAAACCCAGCTAATTCTTTAACTTTTACTATCCAAGCTACCTATTGTCCAAAGGTCAGTAAGATCTGTCGTTCCTGTTATAACTGACTCTCTGACCCTCATTTTGCAGTACATCTTAAATCCTCAGGAGCTTTATTTGCTTGCAACTCATCTCTAATGACTCTGCTGTCAGACAAGATTCTGGTATTCATCAATCCCCTACCTGAGCTATTATTCCTGGCTCTATGTGAGATAGTACACTTCAGCCATTTCCCCAGGGACTATTCAGGTTTTTCTAACATGGTTCTTAAACTCCTCCTTCGTCCAGAAAAAATGACTCTTCAATAACAATCTTCCTCTCAAAAATATTTGTGCTGTGTTTTCTATAATTATGGGAGTAGACAGGGGTTAGAAAGGAGGATGAGATGGTATATGAGCCCAGCCATAATTCAAAGGTCATGAAAACTCATCAGATTTAGTCATATGGCCTGAAACTATACATCATTCTACTTAAAAAGATGGTGCTCATTTTAAAGGGAATATTGGTTACAGTATCAATTCTGACTTTTATTCCTACTTTAATGAATTACACTGCTCAGACTTAAGCACTATACTAGTGATTCTACATATTAAATGTTCAGGATGGCTTGTGTTTACATTGAAAATAATATGCTACATACTGAGTTCATGTGTAGACTTCCTTGCAATTACAGAGATGTTAAGGTTAATTATCATTTTAAATATGATGATCAATTATTACCTTGTGTTCTTCATGAGAAAAGGGCAAAACACTCTTGCTGTATGCAAAATTATTTGTTAACAATTTATTTATTGCTTTTTATGACCTCTAGTTTTCTTTCAAATTAAGCAATTAGATTTTAAACAAACACTCAGGAAAAATGCAACAAAAATCATTTCCTCAGCATATTTAGTACTTCTCATAGGTCTCCAGAAGTAACATGCTCCAATTAATATTTATCCTCTTCCTTTGCAGCACTACTGACTGTGCTGCCTAAGGGAGGCCGGTTGCCAGCTAAAGTGTATGAGGTTAATAATAACAAGATTTAGCTGAAAGAAAAATCCTTACATTATAAAGAATTAACACTTCCTCCAACTGAAATACACTAGGAGAATAAAGAGGCCAGGAGACAAGTAAGGGTAATAATATTAAGAAATAGGTAACAATTAAAGTCACTCCAACTAGCTCTGTTAACTGCCAGGATTATTTTCTACTTACATAGTGCTATGTTGGGGGACCCTATTGTTTTACTATAAAAGTTAGCTGAGCTGCACACTTAACCAAGATAATTTCTATATTAATTTGCAAGTATAGAATATATATATATATATATATAATAAGATGATAACTAAGATGTTACCAATGCTTGTTTCCCAGAAACAGAAATAACTAGACAGGGATTCTCTTAAAAAAGAAATCTGCTTGTTATCCTTCTTATGGGCATCACATAAACACACCTTTATTACTGAAAATGATGCTCTACCAGCCACAATATCCATACTTAACAGTTACTTTCCTCTAGTACCCAAGAATCCTAAAATTTCACCATCTTCAATATTTTTATATCTTCAAAGTTTTTTCTGATAGGAATAATTTTATTTTTTAAAAAATTTCTATTGTAAAGATGATGTACAGAGGAGATACGGTTACATAGGTCAGGTATTGAGTACATTTCTTTTTGAACAGTGTTGCCCCCTCCCTCATTCTCCCAGGTTTTATCTTCCTACTCTCCTCACCTCCCCATCTTCAAAGTTTTAATGGAAGAAAAATATAAAGGGGGGGGTAACTAGAGTTAAAAACAAAATAGTAATCTTACATGCAGTATAAGAAAAAGATTCAGCAGAAGTTCTAAGCACAAGATATTACTCAAAATATTTTGAAAATATTGCTGATATAATAAGGAAATGTGTTAGAATTATTATCAATGAAAGAGACATCTACATGGTATCTAGACTAGAGCACTACAAAAAGAGAAAAAAATGTTCAACAGATATTTTTGTAGCTAAAGTCAAAAAACACTGTACAACTGAGTGAAGATAGTGAAATATCCAAGAAATTAAAGACAAAGGTAAAGCTTCCAAATGGGACTTTTTATTAAATATGATGACTCCAAAACTCAAAATAAAAACAATGAGAACAAATTTGGCATGGGAGAGAATTCTAAGCTGAGTGTAAGATGTCAACAGAATAGCATCATAGATATGTCCAGTACAGAGCTAAGAAACATAAGCACAGTTCTCCAGGAAGTAAGCGAATAGTGGACAAAGGGAAAAGAACAGAGGACCAAGAAAGGAACCCATGAAAAAAGAAAACTAAAAGAACCCGAAAAGAGAAGTAATATGTAATAAGGTACAAGAAAGCTTCAGGGAGTAAGTATTCACAATGTACATTTTTGCTAAAAGATCTAGAAACATTCATATTGTGGCTACTGGAATTAACAATGATTCTTGAATTATTCCTTAAAGTTTTGTGGGGGGTTTGGGGTTTTCTTGTTTTTGTGGGGGTTTTGTTTGTTTGTTTGTTTTGTCGGTGGGCCTGGACACTGCCCCTCAGTTCTTTAGCTCAAGGCTAACACTCTACCACTTCCACAGCTCCACTTCCAGCTGTTTATGTGGTGCTAAGGAATCGAACCCAGGGCCTCGTGCATGCTAGGCAAGCATTCTACCACTGAGCCACCTTCTCAGCACTAGAAATTTCTATAGAATATAAGAGATAGAAGCTCGATCTCAGCCAGGCACCACTGGCTCACACCTGTAATCCTAGCTTATTCAGAATGCTGAGATTTGAAGATCACAATTGAAAGCCAGCCAGGATAGATAAACCAAAGAAACTGTTACCTTCAATGAAACAGAAAAACAAAAACAAAAACAAAAAACAAAAAACAAAAAACAAAACAAAACAAAAAAAAAATCTGAGGAAGAATACAAGGCCCTGAGTTGAAGCCCAAGCATGGGGAGGGAGGAAGGGAGGAATGGAAGGAAGGGAGGGAGGGAAGGAGGGAAGGAAAGAAGGAAGGAAGGAAGGAAGGAAGGAAGGAAGGAAGGAAGGAAGGAAGGAAGGAAGGAAGGAAGGAAGGGTGCTGCATACTTATAATTTTAACACTCAGGATGTCAGTACAATTCGTGGAGGAGAAGGGGAAAAACAAGTTGTTTAAACATAACCGTGGACCCGTTACAACAATGAGAAGTACAAGTTGTCATGTCGAAAACAAACTTTACAACTTTGGTGGGGGGGGGGGGGAGGATTGAGGGGGAGATGCTGGGAAGGGATGTGAAGGGAAAACAAAGGAGGAGGCTACAATGCTTGATAAGAAATGTACTCATTATCTTGCCCATGTAATTGTAACCCCTCTGTACAGTATGTTCACAATAAAAAATTAAAATTAAAAAAAATTTTTAACACTCAGGAAGTTTAGGCAGAAGAATTGAAAGCTCAAACTAGCTCAAGCTATACACCAAGACTCTATAACCAAAAATAAAGGAATAACTACATTTTATTTGATTTAAAAGGAATTATATTTTTCATGCTACTTTTCCATGCGAAAATGAAGAATAAACATCATTTTAAAGTGTACAAAGTACTTCAGTTTGTGAAGTCGATTAATAGGCTAATAATTAACAAAAGCATGATAGTTATTTCTTTTATAGAGCTATTGCTGTAAAAGACAGTGTTAATAAAAATGAATAAAGATTTTCTGATCAGACAACAATTTTATTTCACTCCTGCTATATACCCTGTGTTTACTTTAACAAATCAAACTGTTATTGGTATTGCAAAATGACATTAATGAGAGAAAATAAAAATAATAAGAGCTTCCACTTATTGGGTATTTGTTGCTACATGTATGTATCACATAGATACACAAATAAAAGGCTGATACAAGTCTAGCTAATGCAATCAGATCTGCACAGGGTGGTGGCTTTCCAAAGAGCCTTCAGGGTTTTTTTCTATGTTTTCTTTTGCCTTTCTGTTTCTGACCCTTCTTCACAGAACTCAAGATAGCACTTTCATCTATTCCAAAGTCATTTCATTCTGGAATCCTATATGGCAGCCCATGCACTCACTACTGTTAGTTCCAACGGTACTTTAAAGCACACCTTCAATACATTCTTAGGAGGTTTGTTTGAGCTGGTGCTGGTAGCTCATGCCTGTAATCCTAGCTAGCCAGGAGCCTGAGATCTGAAGATCACCATTCAAAGCCAGTTCAGTCAGGAAAAGTCCAGGAGACTCTTATCTCCAATAAACTTGCAAAAAAAAGTGGCAAGTAGAGTTGTGGCTCAAGTAGTAGAACACTATCATTGAGCACAAAACAGCCCACAGAGAAATCAGGCACCAGAACTCACACCTGTAATTCTACCTACTCAGGAGGATGACCATTCAAAACCACCCCGGGCAAGGAAATCCTCCAATTAGCCAACAAAAATGCCAGAAGTAAAACTATGGCTGAAGTTAGTGGAGCACCAGCCTTAAACACAAAAGCTCAGAGATAGCACCCAAGTCCTGAGTTCATGCCCAGGACTAGAACCAAATTTAAAAAGAAAGAAAAAAGGCCTGTTTGGTTTTATTTTTTTCTACTTGTTTTTATGCTTGTATATTTTTTTCTACTTGTATTTGTATTTTACAAGTTTCAAAAATACCTTTTTAGTTTTGTCTTAATTCAACATACACCTATCTGTACAGCAGAATAACAAACTGCATGTGACAAGGTATTAGTCTGGTTTATTTTCTTTCTTTCTTTTTGGGAGTACTGGGATTTGAACTCAAGGTCTCACACTTGCTAGGCTGGCATAATACTACGGAGCCACACAGCTAGCCTTCATTCTCACTGGTTATTTTAGGCTTTCCCTTGTTGCTAGAATCACAAGCAGGTGTAATTATATCCAGTGTCCCTCTCCTAGAGAATGACAAAGTATTACGTGAGTATCCATTAGAACTTGTGATATATCTTGCTTGTGGAAAAATAATCAGGAAGGAAAAAGAGCTTCAAATTAAAGGACAGTTTAGAAACTGTCACGTGTAATCCTGTCATTTCATTAAAAATAAAAACTGATCCACAGTTGTTTAATGACACATAGTCCCTTAGTGCCATAAGGAACCTAAAACCCAGGTCTCTTAGTATCTGGTGCAAAGCTTCCTGACCACCTAACCATAACCCTCTTGAGCTAGTGCCTATTTGAGTTAACCTTTGGCAAAGCTGCTACCATTTTGAAAATGTTTTTAAGCATTAATATACAATGAACTACATGATACTTATATCTATATATGACACATACATATAATAAAAGATAAGATAGAATATTTCTAAGAAAATTAGTGATAATAATTCAGGAGACAGATATCAAGAGCATTATGAATTGAGGTGATAAGAGCAAAATTTAGCTCTTGAAACCAAAATTTAGCTCAATGAAACCAATAAACTGCATGCTTAGAATCCCAGTTATGTGGCAGGGGTAGAGAGGAAGACAATCCATAGGGATAAAACTCTATTGGGAAGACAACTAAAACAAAAAGAGCTGGAAGCATGGCTCAGGTGATAGAGGTGCTGGTTGGATTGAGGTCCTGAGTTCCAGTGTAAATATATATAATATCATTGTCAAAAGAAGGTTGGCAATCAAGGACATTTCTGTAGATGGCCTTTCAGTTAACACATCTGAGGACCTAAATCCAAACCGTTTTCATGCTGTCTTTAAATTTGGAATTGTCTCTGAATTTAATTGTTTGTTACTAGTCCCTCTGTCTGATCATTAGTTCAAAGGTCATATGAAATTAGATCTTGTATTGATTCTGGAAACATCAAAACTTTCCCACAATTCAAGGTCACAGGGGCATAAGAATCAATTAAAAATAAATAAAAATACCACATTCTCCATTTCTCAAGCAAAAGGTGAATATTCACAGATATCAACAGCAAAAGGGTAAGTTCATAAGCCAATATTCCCCTAACACCTAAGGCAGTTTTTTTTTTCAGTACAATCTTATTACTGCCTAATTATCCATATTGCTTTTCTTCCTTTTTGTTCAACTGAAATACACCCAAGCAGTTTAACCGTTCATTTGGAATCATTAAATACACCCTCTTCCTTTACTGATAATTGGCCCCTTTCTTTATTAACTGATTTCTTCGTTTGATTTATTACAAATTTTTTTTTTGCCAAATTTGGATACATTGTGTTACTACATACTTTTACCTTCTTTCAACTCAGTTAACACTATGTCACTGTTACCAACACTTTCCTATTATTTCTTCAAGTTTTAATTGCTCTTTAAAGATCTTCTAGTAGTGTAATGAATTTTTAATAAATGTAAAATATTTTAATGATTCCTATTTAATTATATGGCGTAATTCATGTGAGACATGCTAGTCACACAGAAATGTTTTCCTCCTGCATTGTGTGGTCACTTTCTGGCAAAGTATATACATCTCAGCAAGGTAACTTATGACCTCTAAAAAGCACAGAAAGTCATGTAACCATTATATCCAAAGCCAAATCAAACTCAGCCAGTCTCTCTGTCAGCAATTTCAACAGCCACTCAATGTTTAATAATGGGAAACCTACTGTTGTGCCCTGGGTAAATATTAATGCAGCCTCCGAGTGTGAGACTATCTTTCACTAGATTATGCAAAAGAGTAACCTTCCATAATATGGGTCACGGAAGCTTCTCATTAATTGAAAATTTTTTTCTTTTAAAAATAAGGTATTCCTGTCCTCTTCCAGGACAGAAACATTTTCCTGAGCTACAAAGCACTGCTAAAGTGGTCCTTGCGTCAAGCCGTTTCCCCCTCCTTATCAGCCACAGACACATTTCCCAACAACTGTCAAACCCACCCACCAAACACAGGGTCTTTTTTTTTCTATAAGAAAGTGGGAAGGTAACTACTGACATTGGATCAAGTAAGTTTATGTTTAAGTTTAGTGTTGAGATCTCATCCACATTTGCAGACCTAACCTATGAAACAGAATATAGATCAAGCATTTCTTTTCTATAAAAACAAGTGGATAATGTGTTTACTGTTGAAAAATTCATTTTAAGTTGATAAGAAGCACTTAACCAGAAAAATATCAACCATTAGATCCTTAAATTATTTTCCCAGACTAAATTACAAAGAATAAATATGTATAACCTTTCTACAACTTATTTTGAATAATTTTAAACAACAGAAAAGGATTTTGCATCCATCCTTGTGTAGAACATATACCTGTAGATTTGTAAGTTTCCATCTTTCAGTATTTTCAGTTAAGATGTGTGTGTGTATACATGCATGCATAGGTACACGTGTGCACATTTGAAGTCTTTTACAAATAGAGACCTAGTGTTCAAAGTTTCCTTATCTAGTTATCTGTTTTACAATTTCTGTTTAATATACTAACATGGCTCAATAAGTTTGGGGTTAAGCTTCAAAACCTCGCAACATTCTTCTGATATTCTGAAACTGGTTTTTATGTCCATCATACAACGATTTCTTCTCCATTCCTAATACTATTCTCATTGACTGTTTTAAATGAGACAAGCCCTGGAGAACAAACTCTAACAACAACAATAAAAATTAAAAATTTCCAGTAATGCAGTGGGAACACATTACAGATCCAGTCTCAATCTCTTCAGCCATCACCAACACCAAAGTCCTGGTCATAGGGCTGAGGTTCGTACAAATAAGCTTGGATTAGAAAGGGCTCTGCCCTTGGGGTTTAATGCTCTGAAGTTACCATCTTGAAATTCACAACACTGAGTCAGTCTGTAACTGAAGTCCAATAGGACAACTGAACACAAGCTGAGGGCTTTTTGAAGAAAAATAATGTAATTCTCTTTCATTTTGAAGGATATTTCCAAGAGGTACCAAAAATGAAAATTTTACCTTGATTTGTTTTCTTCTACTACTTTAAACATGCCATTTATTTCTCTCTTATTTTCCATCTATTGAAATGTCAGGTTTGTGCTTTTTTTGTTTTTCTTGGCCAGTCCCCTGGGCTTGAACTCAGGGCCTGGGCACTGTCCCTTTGCTTCTTTTGCTTAAGGCTAGCACTCTAACACTTGAGCCACAGCGCCACTTCCAGCTTTTTCTGTATATGTGGTACTGAGGAATGGAACCCAGGGCTTCATACATGCAAGGCAAGCACTCTACCACTAAGCCACATTCCTAGCCCAGGTTTTTGCTTCTTTGAAAGTAAGGTGTCTTTTTCCTTTTCAAAATTTCTTTCCAACTCTTATTTTCAGAGGTTTAGGTAGCCTGCATCCTAAATTTTGATTTTCATATTTATCCTAATAACTTTTATAGTACTTTTTACTCTGTGCATTTTAAGAAATCTTTGGTTTGGGAAAACCTTTAGCCTTACTCAATGCAAGTATTACCCCTTTCTTCTTTTTCTCTTTTTCTAGGAGTACAAGGAGCTGGAATAAGCCATTTTCAGTATTGTAATATTCACTATTCTTTATCCCTTCATGCTCTGTTCTGCATAATTTCTAACTAAATTTTTACTCAGTTCACTAATTCTCTTATCAACTGTGTCTAATTTGCTATTAGCTTCTCCTTTTCAGTACTTCGCTTATAGTACTTTTCTTTAAGATTTTTTTGATTATTATTTTGATCATTTTTACAAATTCTAATTATCTAATGAAATTACACATCTTCTCATCAATTTTTAAGTGTGTTAACTATTCTAATAGCCCATGTCTTATCATCCCACTACCTGAATCACTGTGCAATTGTTTCTATCATTTATTGTTTTCTTTTATTCTTGATCCTGGCTTCTGAGATACATGGTATAATATCTTATTAGATGCCATGTGTTGCATGCACAAAAAATTTACATAAACTCTACATATAAAATTATGAAAAATTTGGGCTGGGAATGTGACTTAGTGGTAGAGTGCTTTCCTAGCATGCATAAAGCCCTGAGTTTGATTCCTTAGTACCACATAAACAGAAAAAGCTGGAAGTGGCACTGTGGCTCGAGTGGTAGAGTGCTAGCCTTGAGCACAGAGAGGTTCAAGGACAGATCCCTGGCCCTGAGTTCAAGCCCTAGGACTCACCAAAAAAGAAAAAAATAGGGAAAATTTAGTGGACAATTAATGTAAAAGTACATCACCTTAAAATTAGAATTCTATTTCAATTTTTGTCTCTCTAGTTTGCCTTCACTCCTAGGACACAGAACTTCAAGGTCACAAGTAAAAACTTAAAAGTATGTTACTAGAGTTTCTTCCTGATTAAAAACCTAAGAGTGTGTTACGATAGTCTTTTCTCCTCATTGAATTCTGGTTTTTAAGTCCCTAGTACTCAGTTATGCAGCGCTCAGTATATATCTGTCTTGGCTACTACCATTTAGCTCTTAGTCTGATTGCCTTGCTACATATAAACTGATTAAACGTGAAGTAAAAGAGTTATCAAATATAATAGCATTCACCTCTACCTCTTTCCTTTCACTTTTGGATCTTTATTTCCAGCTAGTGTTCAAACATTTTAGATAATTTTTTTACTATAGTTTCTAATTTTTCTAGTATGGGCTTTAGTTTCTAAAAACTAGTCCATTATAGCTCTTGATCATATTGTGTATGTATGGTTATATAGCCTATTGGTTCTAAAAGTATTTAAAATAAGTTGACATATCTATATGATAGTTCATTTGATGTGTTATATTCCCTGATTGAAATTAGAACTATTTGCTGCTCTAAAAAAATCATAAATTATTGTTTCAACTCTTTTTCTTTTTTCTTTTTTTTTTTCTTTTGGCCAGTTCTGAGCTTGAACTCAGGGCCTGGGCACTGTCCCTGAGCTTCTTTTGCTTAAGACTAGCACTCTACCACTCAAGCCACAGTGCCACTTCTGGCTTTTTCTGTTTATGTGGTACTGAGAACTCAAACCCAGGTCTTCATGCATGCTAGGCAAGCACTGAGTCACATTCAAAATATTGCTCCTCAATCCTTCTGTGGGAATCCTTATTCAAAATATTGCTCCTCAATCCTTCTGTGGGAATCCTTACATATAGCATACAGTGTGTACTTGGAGTTCCTTCTTCATAAATGCTGACTTGTACTTTTTTATTAATACAATTAACAGTGTTTTTACAAAGTATATGTTTCTACAGTGAAAATAAGAATGGTTATAAACATAAGGATCCAATATTTAATAGGATGTTGTCTATAAAAATTTGTTTTTTGACAACTTCTAGGCACCTCTCAAAGAAAGTAGGATTTGTAATACAGGAGATGCAGAAGCTATAGATATCTCCTATAATTACATTACCATAAACTGCAAAAACTCAGAATTATAATTTATGATCATTGAAATATTTTTAAGCTGTAATTTGTCTCTGAACTAAGAAAATGTCTTATTGCACAATTAAGTGTACAAATATGGTATAGGCACTTCATCCTACTGAAGGAGAGAAATAGCTATTAAGGTCTACCTTAGGACAGCAATGTTTGTGTGCTCATGCATAGCATTTTAAAAATCAATTAAATATCACAATAGTATGTAAATTATCCCATTTTGATTTTTAAAGTATCATTTGTAAATATACTTAGTAGTGAATACCAAGTATTAGTGAATACCAAGATGATGGAAAGTACCAAAAACTAGACCTCTCTTCAAAATAAGCTGCAAAGTAAAATTTTACTCACTACCATTTTATTATCAATTTTTTTAAAAACCTAGGAGCTAAGGTACTTCTCCCCACGTACAGAATCATGGTACTCCTGGGTGTTCTTAAAATGTATGATATTCCCTATACACTCAGAAAAAAAATGTTTGGTTATACATGAAAATTTCAGAATGAGAACAGATGGAATAGATAAGTATATACAATATTTTCCCAGTTCAACTGACAACTTGATTTTAATACAATTATAGGTCATTATTCAATGTCATCATTGCTTTGGGCATTTGTTTCAAAACATAAATTTCCTTTTTATCAGGCTCCAATTAATTTCCCCTGGTAGGTCAGGGACCTTTAAAGATTTACAAGTACTCAAAACACAAAGAAACTAAAATCTCTCTTTCCTTTTTTTTTTTTCTCCCCCAAAGGCTCTATTCTATTTCATCTATTTCCCTGTCTCATATCTCTGTAACTCTTTGCTCATATTTACTGACTGAAATGTAGTTACCTCCTTGGCCATCTGTCTGAAAGTGGCAATGAGGTTAGCATATCACAAACCAGCTGTCAGAACTGTTTTACTGTAGATTCATAATAAAGCATTTTTTCTATTAACAAAGAGACCACATGTTAACAACTACCGTATCAGCAATTTGACTAAGAGAGAATAAGAAGAGATACAGACACATATCTATGTAACTGCATATACCTGCATATACACCTATAAAACTTCTTGAGCAAGAATGTGTAAGTTGCTTGGTCACATCATCATACCACTACATTGAGGCATTGCAGATGATGATTATGAATACAACTTCAGGGGCTGGGAATGTGGCTTAGTGGTAGAGTACTTGCCTAGCATTCATGAAGCTCTGGGCTTGATTCCTCAGTACCACATAAACAGAAAAGGCCAGAAGTCATGCTGTGGCTCAAGTGGTAGAGTGCTAACCTTGAGCAAAAGAAGCTCAGGAACAGTGCTTAGGTCCTGAGTTCAAGCTGAAGGAGAAGGAGGAGGTGGGGAGGGGGAGGGGGGAGAGGGAGCAGGAAGCAGAAAGGAGGAAGCACAAAGGAAGAAGGAAGAAGGAGGAAGAAGAAGGAGAAGGAGAAGGAGAAGGAGAAGGAGAAGGAGAAAGAAAGAGAAAGAGAAAGAGAAAGAGAAGGAGGAGAAGGAGAAAGAAAGAGAAAGAGAAAGAGAAAGAGAAGGAGAAGGAGAAGAAGGAGGCGGTGACCGTGAGGACAAAGGCAACAACTTCAATGGTCACAGCTGTGTTCTGCTCTTTAATGCAAATTACCAAATCAACCTATACCTTCATGATTTCGTCCATAAAATAGAAACAGAAGAGTACCTATTTTTAGAGTTATTTTAAAGTAAGGATTAAGTAATAAATACAGAACTCAGCCCAATTGTTGAAAAATAATAAGCAATCAATACTAAAAGTTATAGTGTTTTCTCTCTCTCTTTCTCATAGACTGCCTTTTGTTATTGGCCCTCATTCTTACCAAGAGCCACTATTTACCTGTCTTCAGGAATCTGCCTTTGCTCCACAGCAACTACCTTAGTATTTTCCATCTCAGACTTTGAGATGTCCTGTTAATTCAACTTAGACATATGCTAGGGAAATAGCAGAATATTTGGGAAGAGTTTTAGATAGAGCATTATTCGTTAGAAATACAATAAATGACCTATAAATGGCATCTGAAAAGGAAAAATAAACAGGTAGAAATTATGTTATTAATATATTTATTTGCCTGAAAATATCCAAAATAGTATCCTCTTTATAAGTGGCAGTAGTCACATTAAGTGATAAGCCGCCACATGGTGCATACTTTATCAGACAGTTCTGTTTAGGGCCAAAAGGAATCACATTCTAGCATTGTTATTGACTTGCCCCTTATTCACTCTGAATTTCATGACAAGCTATAAATGTTATCATGAGTATTAAATACAAAGTACTTATATCTATACATATTACTGTTACATATCTATATCTATCTGTATGGATGGATGGATGGATTATTGATGGATGGATGGATGGATGGATGGATGGTGCACATATATACAAGGAATGTTCACTAAATAAGAATTCCTTCATGCTAATCTTCTATTTCAGAACTTTAGACCAGTTCAATATAATGTAATCTTCTACTATTGCTATAAGCTTCAACCTTTTTCTACCCATATATCCCTCCCCAGCAGCTATAAATTTAACTGAGTAGACTTATTTCTAGAAGCAATGAACATTTTTGGTATATAGTACCAAGAAGTTAAACTGACCTGTGCATGAAAGAGTCTCCTCCCGCACCTGCCTTCATCTCTCCAGGTCCACTAGCAGGTTGCCCTTCCCAGCTTGCCTCCACCCCGCTCCACTGCATGGATATCAGTACTTCTCCATTTAAAAACAGGCTAACTTGTCTTGTAAGAATTGAGCATCATTTTGAAAAATAACTGCCAAGTACCCTTCACAAGGGTCAAGGTTATAAAAGACAAACCCTGAGCAACTGTCTCACATTGGAAAAGACTAGAGAAAATATAGAAAATATAATGAAATATAAGATACTGGGTAGAACTTAGATCCAAGGGGAAAAAAGGACATCAAAAATCTAGGTATACCTATGGTATATCCCCTGTTGTCACTGTATTTGATTTTGGTACTCTGCATCATATATATATATATATATATATATATATATATATATATATGATACTCTGCAAAAATGATACTCATAAGACACTATGTTGGAAATGATCTTTACAACTTTGATGGGGAGGAGATGGCGGAAGGGGTGGGGTGCAGGGAAGAGAAGGAGGGGAGATAGGGGAGGGAAGGGCTAGTAGGAAAAACACAAAGGAGGGGTAACAATGTTCAACAAGAAATGTACTAATTACCTTACTCATGTAACTATAACCCCTCTGTATAGCATTTTTACAATAAAATAAAATTTTAAAAAACTGGTTAAAGGATAATGTTGTGTCATCTTCCTGGTTTCAGTAAGTGTACTGTGGTTGTATATAATGTAAATTTTGGTTGGCCTGAGAGGTAGATAGAAATTATAGTGTTTTAGCAACTTGCTTTTAGCTCTTATACTATTTCAAAGTTAAAAGTTAAAACTTTTAAATGTGATCATTTTGAACTTTATTATGAAAGAGCCTCTCTCTTTTAAATGTGATCATTTTGAACTTTATTATGAAAGAGCCTCTATCTAAATTGACTTGTCAAGTGATATATTATTGTGAAATAAGGCTACTTATGTTAAGCCTATTGCAGTAAGGCCGTCACAAAGGTTAATAAAAAGTCAATTCCAAGGTATAGAAAATCCACCTTAATCATTACAATTAGCTTGCAAATCCCCTAAGAGGGTGTGATGCCACCTACATACACTGCTATTTCTGAGGACTTAATGATAGCTGATGATGTTTTATGAGCCCTGTATGGAGCTAAACAAATACATCTTTTGACTCCACATAACAGAATAATACTTTTAAATAATGGTGCCACTGGAACCAATGTTTGACAGAATAAAAGGGAACAGAAAAAATGAGATAGAAAGAAACATATTCCAGTACATAAAGCTCCCTCCTTCAGACCTTCCATGCTTTAGAAAATGATATTAGGCCGCCTGTAACCATAGCTACTCAGGAAGCCAAGACTTGGAAGAGGAGGTTCAAAGCCAGCTTGAGTAGCAGACTCTGTGAGGCTCCATCTTTAATTCATCTCAAAGATGCTGGACTAGAGGCATAGCTCAAGTGGTAGAGTGCCAGTTCTGATCAAGAAAGCTGAACAAGCTCAAGGTCCTGAATTCAAGCTATAGTACTTGTCCCCCACACTAAACTCCCTTCCCCCCCAAAAAAATAAAAAATAAAATAGCACTGGTCAACAGGCTCTGAACAAAATCTCTTACAATAGAAGGGGATGGCCACACCACATGTTTCAGTAACATAAATTAGCCCACAGACAATTAATTGGTGGTAAATGGAGAAACGATTTTAGTACAATCCACAAGGTACATTTATTCATGTATAATATTTCCCCATACAATAATGCTTTTCCTCATTAATAACAGCAATTTGAAGACCAAGTACACTACTGGCAGCAAACCAGGAAGAAATCAATACTATATATTCAATACTATATATTCAACCATTTTCATAGAAATAGTTTTTGCAAAGTTTACCCACACATTAAAATTTTAAAAAAGGCCACGTGTGGTGTACTATACACACAATCCTAGCACTTGGGAGACTGAGTCAGAATTCTGGAGTTCAGTGTCCACAGGGGCTACATGGAGAATTCCAGTATAGCCTGGTGTACAGAGGTAGACCTGTTTCAATTAATCTCCTCATTAATAATAAAACAAAAAAAGTCAAAATGATGACTGGAACATATACTTCTCCTTTCAGCATATGTTATACGAAGTTGATCACCTTTTCTCCACTTCTGATAATATCCTCTGTCCTTGTACACATAAAGAGACTCAACCCTTCCTCATATCACGTTATCAGGCTATGTTTACTCTTTTAGTCCTAAATTAAACCCCACATTTATATACATGCAATTTAATGTCTTTTAAACTGTTTATTTCAATTAGGTTTGTTATTCTTTCTGTTATTGTTCTAATACAAAGTCCCATAAACCCTACTATTAGACGAACAAATTTCTATACTGAAAAATGTTTAGAAATATATATAATTATTAGAGTAGAATGTTACATTCACATTTTCAGTGAATGAAATACTGTTCCAGAAATATATATATATATATATATATATATATATATATATATATATATATAATTTTTTGTTGTTGTTGGTTGTGGGGTTTGAACTCTGGGCTTGGGCGCTGTTGCTGAGCCTCTTTGTGCTCAAGACTAGCACACTGCCACTTGAGCCACAGTGCTACTTCCAATTTTTGAGTGCTCCATTGAAGAGTCTCACAGGGACTTTTTTTTTTTTTTTTTTTTTTTGGTCCAGTCGTGGGGCCTGAACTCTGGGCCTGGGCACTGTCCTTCAGCTCTTCAGCTCAAGGCTAGTGCTCTACCACTTGAGCCACAGTGCCACTTCCGGCTTTTTTTCTTTTTGCTTATGTGGTGCTGGGGAATCGCACCCAGGGCCTCATGCATGCAAGGCAAGTGCTCTACCACTGAGCCACCTTCCTAGCCCTCACAGGAACTTTTCTGCCTGGGCTGACTTTGAACCACAATCCTCAGAGCTCAGACTCCTGAGTAGCTCGGATTACAGGTATGAATGACCAGCACCAGCTAATTTTTTCTCTTTGTTTAGTAGTGGAGATACTGGGGTTTAAAAACAGGGCCTCACGCTTGAACCCCACCCACAGTTCTATTATGCTTTAGTTATTTTCTTACCCATGGCTACTATACATTGCTAGAATCACAGGTATATACCACTACACCTAGCTTATTGATTGAGGTGGGCTTCCCACTGTTTTTCCCTGCCTCAAACTTCAGTCCTTCCAATCTCCCCCTGAGAAGCTAGGATTGTAGATGTGAACACCACATCTCCTCCTTCAATATTTTTTATTAATAAAAATATCATTGTACATTACTTCCAAAGACTATCATTGAAATTTGTTATTAACACAAATCTCTAAACAAAGCAAGTACATTTCACATTACCTTTAGACTCAACATTTGGATATGCATTTCTGTACTGACTGTGCATTTCTTACACTGTTCCAGTATAGTAATGAAAATCGCCAACTATGTTAAAAACCAGATTGATGCCTTGGCATCAATAGTCAGTATTGTTTGACATGGATTAAATGTATATATGAACATTTATCAAACCAACACCAATGAAGAAGTCTATAAACTATATAAAAAATAAAGATATGTTTCTAACCACTGTTGCTCATAAAACTGAAAATACACTTTAAATACAGTACGACTTGTGTGTGTGTGTGTGTGTGTATGTATGTATGTGTGTGTGTGCATGCACGCACACACATGCTGGTCCTAAGGTTTGAACTCTTGTCCTGGGAGCTTTTTTTTGCTCAAGGGTAATGCTCTTACCCCTCAAGCCAGAGTTCCACTTCTGGCTTTTGTGGTAGTTATTTGGAGAAAAGATTTGCAAATAATTTCCTGCCTGGGCTGGTTTTGAATCTTATCACCAGATCGCAGTCATCTAAGTAGCTAGAATTACAGGCATAGCAACTGGCACCTGATAAATATGACTTTTAATAGTATTTACTCAGCTAAAGAAGAATTTAATGTCAAAGATTTTGTTTCTTTCTCAAAGAAAGCAATGACATTGCTTAATAGTTGTTTGTTGTCAAATAATCAAAATTAAACATTCATTTATGTAAATGGATAGCCACAAAGCATTATGAAAGTGTACGTTATTTTTAAGTGATAAAGGTATGGCATATAATTGCTGCATTAAAAATACAATTCAACTGAGTAACTGTAATATATTCCAGCAATCCCAATTTGAAAATAATTTTTAAATTAACTTAAATAACAAGTATAAGTAATTAAAATTTTTGCTTAAAAGAATGGTGTTTTCAACATAGTCTATGATATGCTAAGAGCTTTTTTATGGAGTCATATAACCCTGAATTTCAAAAAGTCCTTTTTACTTTTCAATTAGTTATTCAGAGTCACTTGCTGAAAGATAGTCAGTACATTTCTCATGGGAGAAAAAAAAAAGTATTGCACTATTGTGTGCTTGTAATGTGACCTCTTTCACTTGGGTGGGTTTCAGCTCCATCACCAACTAAGTGGGGATGTAACCTTGTCAAACCAAAGGCAAAAGAGCAATAAGCATATGACAGGCTTACCCCAGCATGGAAAAGGTTTTTTAAGGAGGTTGCAAAAATAGTACTCTAAATGATAAAATAAAAGAAAGCACTCAAAACATAAGAAGCATTTAATCCTCATCCTTGGATGTCTGCCATAAAAAACTTGCTTAAATTTATTTTATTTCATTAGCTGCTAACAAGATTTGGATAATATGTTTTCAAATGAACCCTCATAGACCAGTCTTGAAGGAGACACAGGTATTGAATATCTATTTCCACAAAGCATTTTCCATCAATACTTAAATTATCATCCAACAAGAAAAAGTCATTCCAGTTCAAGAATAAGAAATACAAAACAGGAATATCTTCGCTCAAGGGTAGCCTTTAATGATCACTGAAACAAACTTCATGAGTTGCTACTAATTGGTGTAAAGTTTTTATAAATAACTGAAGCCAAAAAAAATTAGACAAGTTCTGGCACTGTTCTCAGTGTGAATTTACTTTTAAGACAAACAAACCAAAAGCTCAAATCTAAACCATTCAGGCATGTTCTAAGTCTATGTATTATATTATTGTGTCAATTATGCACTCATTGACATTCCTTTTCTACAACTAAAGACTGAAATGAAATTTTTCTTCCTGACCAGTCACAATATTTTAACAGAGAAACAGTGCCACCTTTTGGTCCCAAACAAAAGCCTCCACTACTCATCTTGCAAACTCCTTTTTTCAGTCAGACTCCTGATATAAATAAATGTCATTTGAATTTCATATCACAATTATCATCTTCTAAACAATTTAAGCTTCAAAAGTAAAAAAAAAGAACTTAAAAGCATAAAAGTCTCATAGTAAGATGCAAAAATCACAAAATATTCTTAAGTAATATCAAATGTACTTATTTTGGATCATTAGCATAATAACTTCTAAGCAACATTTAATTAAACACATTTTACCAAATCCAATTAGGTCAATTAACTGACACATGTAAAATATGAAGGAAACCCTTTTTTAGAGCATTATTATATTTCAAGATTGATTTTCTTAAAAAGCATATAGTTCATATGCATTCAATAATTTAATGATTGATCACAGTATTAACAGTAGATTACTGGTTACATCAGCATAAGTAGAAATACAAATTAAGTATATCTCTGAATTACTTACACTAACGACACAATGTCACCACGGTGTACTTCAAAATTCCTCACTTTCCAGTGATTCAAAAGTACCACATCCGATGACTGGCTTCCCCCAGGATTCAAAGAAGGCTAGAAAATGAGGAGAAAAGACATGTATTATTTGTATTTTTCAATCCTCATAGTTCATTGTACTTCATAGATTGAATCCAATAAAAATATTTCTAATATAGTATCTTTCAGGAAATTTGTTCTAAAACAACTGCAAATAATAAATTTTTTAAAATACACAGAGAGACTCTACAGATGAGACAGGAAAAAAAATACAAATTACCAACATTTATTTTAAAGGAAAATATGAAATTATACTTATTTAAAACATAAGTATCAGCTGGGCGCCAGTCACTCACAAGTATAATCCTAGCTATTCAGGAGGCTGAGATCAGAGGATCACAGTTCCAAGGCAATCTGGGCACGAAAGTCTGTGAAAGACTCATTTCCATTAAACTCCAATAAGCCAAAAGTGGCAATGTGGTTCAAGTGGTAACTTGCTAGCCATAAGCAAATAAATAAATACAAAAAGGAAAGTAATAAATAATAATAATAAATAAATAAATTCAAAAAGGAAAGGTATGGATAGCTTTAAAAAAGATTAAGTGCCAAAAGACTATTCTGATGGGATCTAATTCCATAGTAGCAGACATCACTGTTCTACCTAGAGAACAGAACTAATCTCACATCAACCAATAAATCAACCTATGAATAACTATGGTAAGAAGGAAAGATAGATAATGGGATAATCATTTTTTTATTTAATGTAGTGATTTCACACCTCTCATGCTCTGAGAACCTGTACTGGGGTCCCAGTCCAATTTGGACCTAGTAAGTTAGTGTCCTTCATCTAAGGCATCTGCCAATGGATAAAGCAAGAAGAAAGCTTTGGGCAAGGAACCTTCAAGTGGGGAACCAGGTAGATACAAAAATGTAATGGATGAACCATGAAGCCAACACACTTGCATTTGGACAGGACACCAACAAAGCCCACAAATAGCAAGTGTGAGACTGTAAGTGAGCATGATGGGGCAAAAGAATGATACCACTAAGAGCCTTCCACCACTGACTGAGAATGATACCACTAAGAGCCTTCCACCACTGACTGAGAATGATACCACTAAGAGCCTTCCACCACTGACTGAGAATGTCAACATAGGAAGAAACAATTTCTTTAACAGTCGTACTCACAAGACAGTATGTTGAAAATGGGCTGTACAACTTGAGGAGGGATTGAGGGGAAGGGAAAAAGGGAGAAAAATGAAGGAAGGGGTAACAAGTTAGACAAGAAATGTAAACACTACCTTACTAATGTAACTATAACCCCTCTGTACATGACCTTGACAATAAAATTTTAAGATTAAAAAAAAGAAATGATTTTTATTGCAAAAATTTCTGTGATAGGAAAAGAGTGCCAAACAATTGAGGCTCTTTATTTTCACTGAGTAGCAATAGGCAAAGACACATCCAATGCATTAGCAAGGAAAATAGTGAATGTCAGGCAAGAAGCCAGTACCTGGAGTAAAATGATAGTCTTCGGAAAGACTCCTGGAATCATCAGATTTTTCTACAAAGCAGATATGGTTTTTAAAAATGTAGAAATTTTATATGGAGACTTTTTGGTGAGTGGTAGGGGTGCTGATACTGGGACTTAAATTCAGGGCCCTCAAAATATCACTTATTGCTCAAGGCTGAAGCTCTACCACTTGAGCTACACATCCACTTCTGGTTTTTTTTTCTGCTTAACTGGAGATAAGGGTATCTCAGATTTGTCTGCCCAGGCTGGCTTCCAATTGTGACCTTCAGCCAGCCTCCTGAGCAGCTAGAATTACAGGTGTGAGCCATCAGCACCTAGCATAACCTTATTTTTTACTCTCCAGACTTGTATAGATAAAAATAAACAAAAAGCAAATAAATAAATAAATTATTGGCTATCCTTAGAGATCTCAAACATTCCTAGAGCTTCTCTCAGCCCCTTTGAATAATAATGACTAAATCTCTACCTGAGTTTCCAATTCTCTGCATGTCATTTCACCTGTATTTCTAACATGACACAACATGATTAACCTGGAACTTGTCTTCACTTCCTAGAAAATAACAACTTTTCTCCTGTATTTTCTTACATTGTATTTACTACTTTCCTAGTCAGCCAGCTTAAAAATCTGTTTTGTCTTTACTTTCAACAAGTCACCAAGCTAAAACAGCTTTTTATTTTACCATAATGTCTTTAACCAATGATATTTTTCTCGTCTCTCTACCGTCATATTTCAAGCACAATTGTATTATCAAATGACTACACTAATCAGTGTCACTTCCAACTCTAAAGTCATTATCCTGCTTAAAATCCTTGTGAGCTTTCTACTATATTTAAAGACTGTCTTCAACATAAAATCAGATGATCACATAACCTGGAGAACCATCTGGATTCCCACTGACATGATTCCTACACTTAAACAACCACAGCAGTGCCATATACTCTGATTTTTTTTTCTTTGGTATGTTTTTCTTTTTTGTGGAGCTTGAATTCAGGGCCTCACATTCTTGCTTAGCTTTTTAGCTCAAGTCTAGCACTCTACCACTTGAACCACGCCTCCACTTCCAGCCTTTTCTCCAAATTCTCTTAGAGTTGTTTGCCAGATTCTCAGCTCTCCCCTTTCTGAGTAGCTAGGATTATAGAAATGAGCTACACATAATATAAGGTGATTACAATATATATTAATCTGATAGATTCAGATTATTTTTTCACACCTGTCATAAAACCAACATTTCTGCCTGAAATGTTGCCTTTCTCTTTACCTTCCTATCATGCCTAATTCCTACTCAAAAACACAACTTGAATCCCACAAGGCAGTCTCTCAGGAATTCTTCCTGGACATTCACCTCCCTGTGTTCCTAGTCTCCATTTCAGGTGACCAACAATCTTACCTTCCCCTCAAACCTTCTGATTATTTCTATGACAGTATATTTAAATGTGCATTACAGTTACTCCTTTCTCTCTTTGTCCAAAAATCTATAAGCTATTTAAATAACAGATTTTTTTGTTGTTGTTCCTTAAAAAAATCCAAAAAGCTGGCAGTGGTGTTGGCGTGGTGATATGGTGATGATAACAAACCACATCAAATGCCCTGTGAAAATAAGAGCCCCGTACTACAAAAGTTGCCATGGAACTTGACTCTTAGATACATCTTTCCCTAGTAGAATCATTTATATTCCCATCTTTTGTCAAGGTAATTGGTAGAAACAAAAGGAAAGGCAGTGTAATCAACAGGCTTGTTAAGGAGGGAAAAAATCCCAAACCCAGCACATCTAATTTCAAGACACAGAATATTGGAACCATCAGTTAACATCTAGAAGACCTTCTCTGATTTTATAAAGGGAAGCAGCAGAGATTTCTCTTAACTATCCTCTACAAGGTTAAATTAATTATTCCCTACCTGTACTCCCATAGCAATTTACATAAACTTCAATGATAGCACTTAATAGGTATCTGCCTACAACTAGGATTCTCTCACTCCAGTGTAGGCTTCTCATGTCTTATCCATCCATTTTTGTATACTAAATCCCAAAAGACTTTCTGGAAAGTTCTATTGCTATTAGTGAAAGTTTAAGAGATTAGAGGCTCTTAAAACAATATTTACATAGCATAGCTCCTAGCAATGTTAATCATATAAACAATGTGGACATCTTTCAATGAAATGAATGACTAAGTGTGGTAAGAAAATTTTTGTCTTGTCAAGTTGAGCAATATAAACACAATAGGAATAAAGTTTGTTTCATTATTACCCATAATAAAAATAACAGCAATCACAACAGAATAACTATAGTTCATTCATGAATGATGGTAACGTGTATGAATATGAAAGAAAAATCTTTTTGGTTTGGGAAACTGTTTATGTAGTTAAAAAAAAAAAAAGTTTGGTGACTGGTAACTAACAACTGTATTTCTAGCTACTCAGGAGGCTGAGATCTAAGGATTTCTGTTCAAAGCCAGGCAAGAAATTCCCTGTCATTCTTATCTCCAAATAACCAGAAAGGCTGGAATTGGAGCTGTGGCTCAAGTGGTAGAGTGCTACCTTTGAGCAAAAAAGCTCAAGGACATCCTCCTAGCCCTGAGTTCAAAACCCCTCCCCACAAAAAAAAAGTTTATTAAACTTCAGTATGAATTACTTTAAAGTTTATCAAGCTGCTACAACCTATTACAATAAGATATTTTATTAAGAGAAGAATTTTTGAAATTTCTCAATCAAAAATTACTTTCTAGAAACTCACAAACTTCAAAATAAGATTTTTAATTTATTTTTAATTTTATTATCTTTTAGTCATACAAACAGGTTTCAATTCACCATGTCAGCTTATGAGTACAATTCATCTTAACCAAAATAAGACTTTGTATGGGAAATTAAAACATCTAAATAAAATATTGATGTTTTAGAAAAAAAGTGAATCACATTAATACTTACAAACGTTACAGCACACTTTTCCTTGTGAGAATGGCTGTATATGCTTCAGAGAATGAAAAAAGCATTTCAAATCAAAGAACTTGTTAAAAAAAAAAAAAAAAGCAAATCTAAATTCAAAGTAACAAATCTTGATAATCTGATTTGACCAGAGTCTATATTTCCTCATCATCTTGTTGATATTTAAGCATAGAGTCCCAGAAACTATAAGCAAATTAAATTACAATGTTTTAAAGAAAAAAAAATCTGAGAATCTAGGCATTTCCACCTACATTTAATAGCATGTGATTAGTGTGAGACTGCAATGCTTTTGCCAGCAGCTGAGATTTCCAGGAGTAATGGCAGAAAGATAATCACAGGAATAACTAACCAAGAAGAAAATAAGCCCAAGAGCTGCTCTCCCTTGTCTTAAAATTTTTCATTCTCACATCTACCATGCTCCTACCATAAACCAGTAAGATTAAAAATCAAACCTAAAGGGAACCAGTAGTGTAGATCACTAGTAGAGCATACGCTTAGTATGTGCAAGATCCAGGTTCAATGCCCAGCACTCCCCAAGAAGAAATAATAATAACTTGGAGAACTCTTTCAAATAGGTCTTTCTCTAAAGACAGAAACTGTTTTCAAGTCTTGGTTCCATTTCTTCACTAGTCATATAAAGTCAACTATTATAAGACACATTTCTCCCTTTATAAAATGGAGAGTCAAAAAAAGCCTCTGTGTGTGTGTGTGTGTGTGTGTGTGTGCGTGCCCACGCACACGCACATGTTCCAGTACTGGGGCTTGAACTCAAGGTCTCATCTTTTCCTTTGGCATTTTTGCTCAAGGTTGGTACTCTACCACTGGAGCTATACCTCTACTTCTGGCTTTTTATTGATTAATTGGAAATCAATGACTTTTTGCTTGGGCTGATTTTGAATCATGATCCTCAGCTCTCTGCCTCCTGTGTAGTTAGGATTGCAGGCATGAGCCACCAGCATTAAGCTGACTGACAAGATTGAGTATATCCATACTGCTAGAGGCAATCTCCACATACAATGCAATCTCCATCAAACAGAAGTAGGAAAAAAAAATCCTAAAATTCATTTGACAACAGAAAAGATCCTAAATAAGCAAACCAGTCCTAAGCAAAATGAGCAATAGTAGAGATTTCACACTGATTTCAAATTAAACTACAAAAGGAAAATAAAAGCATCATACTTCTGACCAAAAAAAAATCAGACACATACACCAATGGAGCAGAATTGAAGACACATAAATAAGCATATGTGGCTACAGTCATTTCATTCTCACCAGAGATAAGAAAAGAAAATACAATGAAAATAGCCTCTTCAGCAATCCAAAAATTCATATGGAACAATAAAAGACCCCGAATAGCAAAAACGCTCCTCAACAGAAAGAACACTGCTGGAGGAATATCAATACCAAACTTCAAACTCTACTATAAAGCCATAGTAATCAAAACAGCTTGGTATTGGCATAAGAACAGACCTCAGGACCAATGGAATAGAATTGAAAACCCAGAAATGAATACAGACCTATAGCCATCTAATCTTCGATAAGGGAGCTAAAACAATAGAATGGAAGAAAGACAACCTCTTCAGTAAATGGTGCTGGCAAAATTGGTTAACTACATGTAGAAAACTAAAGCTAGATCCTTATATATCACCCTGCACCAGAATCAACTCCAAATGGATCAAAGACCTTGAACTCAAAGCAGACACTCTGAAAACATTACAGGATGGAATAAGAGAAACCCTAGGTCTCCTTGGCTCAGGCCGAAATTTTCTGAATAGAGACCCGGAAACACAACAAATCAAAGAAAGGTTGGACAAATGGGATTGCATAAAGTTGCAGAGCCTCTGCAGGGCAAATGACATAGCTAGCAAGATCAATAGAAAGCCCACGGATTGGGAGTAGATCGTTACTAGCCATACAACGGACAAGGGTCTCATATCTAAAATATACTTGGAACTCAAAAAATTAAACCCCCCAACAACAAATCCTCAAAGAAACAACTGCCCAATAAATAAGTGGGCAAAAGACTTAAAGAGAAACTTCTCTGAAGAAGAAAGAAGGATGGCCAATAGACACATGAAGAAATGTTCAACATCCCTAGCCATAAAAGAAATGCAAATCAAAACAACATTAAGATATCACCTCACTCCAGTTAGAACGGCAAAAATCAAGAACTCTAACAACAACAGATGCTGGAGGGGATGTGGACAGAAAGGAACCTTACTTCATTGTTGGTGGGAATGTAAACTTGTTCAACCACTTTGGAAAGCAGTATGGAGGTTCCTCAAAAGACTTCACATAGAACTCCCCTATGACCCAGCAATCCCACTTTTGGGCATTTACCCAAATGTTTACAAACAAGACCACACTAAAGCTACCAGCACAACTATATTTATTGCAGCATTATTTACCATAGCTAAGATATGGAACCAACCCAGATGCCCCTCAGTAGATGAATGGATCAAGAAAATGTGGTATATACACACAATGGAATTCTTCTATGCCTCCATCAGAAAGAATGACATTGCCCCCTTTGTTAGGAAATGGAAAAACTTGGAAAAAATTATATTAAGTGAAGTAAGCCAGGCCCAAAGAAACATAGGTCCCATGGTTTCCCTTATTTGTAATATCTAGTATATGTATGAGTCAAGCGGAAAAGGTCCGATAATGTGATGTCAGGAAAATGAACCCTTAGATGTGTATTTTAATGTTTTTTTCTTTCATGCATGTGTTTCTAACGCATTTATAAGATTATCTCTTTGTTGCTTTGTATGTCCCTCCCCACAGTATAACCCCTGCTTTCACTATATTTGATGTCAGTATAACTTGTGGAGGAGATGGGGAAAAACCAGTTGATTAAGGATACAGGTGGACCTGTTGCAACAATGAGAAGTACAAGTTGTCATGTCCAAAACTAGCTTTACAACGTCGGTGCGGGGGGGGGGGGGGGGGGGGGGTGGGGGGGGGGGAAGGGGGGGAAGGAGAAGGATTGGGATTGGGGGGGAGGGGGGAGGCTGGGAAGGGATGTGAAGGGTAAACAAAGGAGGAGGCTGCAATGCTTGGTAAGAAATGTACACATTATCCTGCCCATGTAATTGTAACTCCTCTGTACAGTATGTTCACAAATAAAATTAAATTAAATTTAAAAAAAAAAGAAAATAGCCTCTTCATCAAATGGTTCTCACAACATTGGATATATACACACACATAAAGACTGAAACTAGATCACTCTCACCCTACACAAAATCCAATTCAAAATGCATCAAGAACTTACTGTAAGACCTAAAATTTGGAAATTACAATGAAAAATCACTTCAAAGTATAGGAATATAGACAGGGGCAAAAAAATAATTCTGTAGGAATCCAATAGCTTAGGATTTAAAAATGGAATTGCAGTCAAAGAAAAGACTTCTGCACATCACAGATAATAACTTCCATGAAGAAACAGCCAACAGAATGAGAGAAAATCATTGCTACCTATTTATCTTACAGGGGATCAATAACAAATAATAAAGATAAATAATCCAACCATTAAAAATGAAAAAATAATGGAAGACACAGCTCTCAGAAGACATACAAACAAATACATGAAAAAATATTTAACATCTTTAAGTTATCAGTGAAATATAAATCAATACTACATTGATATTCTATCTCATTTCATCAGAATGGTTAGAATATAGGGGATAAAAGGTAGGAAGGGAGGAACCCTTTTACTGTATTGGTGGGAATAAAAATTAGTCGAGGTACTATACATATTAGTATGAAAATTCCTCAAAATACTAAGTATAAAATTACTATATGACAGGGAAGCTATACCACTCCTGGGTACATACCTAAAGGAATTAGAATTCAATAGAACTAACCACATACCCATGAGTATAGTTGGCAATATTGACAAATAACCAAGTCATAGAATCAGCTTAGTTTCTGGCAACCAATATATGTGGTATATTTACATAAAAGAATGTGATTCAACCATAAGAAATAATAAAACCATATAATTTTCAGGAAAATGGATGGAATGGGAGATCATTATGTTAACTGACATAACCAGACTCAACAAATATTGTGTATTTTTTCTCATATGTAAAATCTAAATTGGGAAGAAAAGAAAGAAAGAAAGAAAGAAAGAAAGAAAGAAAGAAAGAAAGAAAGAAAGAAAGAAAGAAAGAAAGAAAGAAAGAAAGGAGAGAAAGAGAGAGAGAAAGAGAGAGAGAAAGAGAGAGAGAGGGAGGGAGGGAGGGAGGAAGGAAGGAAGGAAGGAAGGAAGGAAGGAAGGAAGGAAGGAAGGAAGAAAGGAAGGAAGGAAGGGAGGAAGGAAGGAAGGAAGGAAAACAGGGAAGGGAAGAGATAGGAAGGGAAGGGAAGGAAAGAGAAGGGAAAGGAAGGGAAACTATTTGGGAAGAAAGAGCCGATGAGGAGGGGGAATGAGAAAGTAGGAAAGAAGGACTAATGAATGTGCTTAATATGATCGAGGTATGTTATACATGTGTGAAATGTCAAAATGAAGCCCATTATCCTGTGCAAGTAATATATACCAATTTTTTTTGTTGTTGTGGGGCTTAAACTCAGGGCCTGGGTGCTGACTCTGAGCTCTTTTGCTCAAGGCTGGTGCTCTACCATTTGAGTCACAGCTGCAATTCAAAAAGTATGTTCAAATGTTTTTATTTTAAAGCTCTATCCAGAAAAATGAGTTTTTTTAAAAAAAACTAAAGTGACATACACATTCCATTAAAGTGCTCAAAGGAAGATATGCAAATAATAAAGCATCACAAGAAATGCATATTTTAATGTTTTTTATTGTACAGAGGGGTTACAGTTACATGAGCAAGGTAATGAGTGTCAAACATTGTTGCCTTCTCCTTTGCTTTTCCCCTACCATCCCCCTTCCCTCCTACTTTCACAACTACACTCCCTCCCAAGCCTAAATTGTAAAGTTCATTTTTTCAACATAGTGTCTTGTACATCTCCTTGTTACAATAGGTCAACCTGTATCCTTATTTTAGCATTTTGTTATTTCCCTTCCCCTCCACATCAATACAGGGCACTGACATCAAATACAGTGAAAACAGGGGTTTTCCCATGGGGGAGGAACATACAAAGAAACAAAAGAAGTACATGGTACATTATAAAAACATTAGAACAATAGCAAGAAAGAAAAAAACACTTGTGTCCCTATCTTGGGGTTCATTTCACTTAGCATCATCTTATATGGTCATATGTACATAGCTTTTAACCTTTTCTGCTTTTCTTGGATATATACTAGTTATTGCAAATAAGGAAAACCATAGGACCTATGTTTCTTTGGGCCTGGCTTACTTCACTTAATATAATTTTTTCCAAGTCTTTCCATTTCCTAACAAATGGGGCAATGCCATTCTTTCTGATGGAGGCATAGAATTCCATTATATATATACACACATATATATACACATATATATCACATTTTCTTGATCCATTCATCTACTATATAGCTAAGATATGGAAAAAATGAGTATTTTGTAAGTCCCAGCTGTGGCTGACACATGGTCCAGCTTCTGTGGGAACCCCTAAAGAGGAGCAACCACTGAAATTATAAAGTTCTCAGTGGAAATTTCTCTTTACAGATATTCAAGATCTCTACCTTGGACATGACCTTGATTAGATAGTCCTGAAAACTCTTCACTTACCAGTGCAGACACTGTCAAGGTTCCACATGAAGTCAACACATTCTGCACAAAAATAACTTAAAGGTCAATAGAAGAAGATAAAAAGGGTAAGCCTAGGTCAAGTATGTGAAATTATACTATTTTATTCATGCTTTCTTTCAGTCATTCATTCCTGAAAGTGAAGTGATATTCTAGGCTATGGATTCTTCTCCCTCTAACACACAGATATAGATCAATCATACTTTCATCAAAAGAGCTTAAGGGAGTTTTAAAACAGAACTACATTCTAATCTCATTCCATTATTTACTTGTGGCTCTTCATCTTTCTCTACTCAAAATTGGTAAGTATTGTTCTCCTTTCACTATCTCTGCATGAAATGATACACATTAAATTATTTTTAGAGACTACAACTTAATTTTTCTTTAAGAAGCAAATATTTGAAAGTATAATAACAGCATAAAGGTGGACACCTATACCATTTAACCTGTAAGAATAATGAGTTGCTAATTTTTCACTCAGTATATAATCTACTATATAAGGGCAGAATATATTTTTCAGGCACTTTCACATTTTCCCTATAAAAATAAAATCTTCACAAACTATCTGCAAGGCAATTGGCCAAACTCTATTTAATATCTGGAAAATGATTTTATTGATAGTCCTAGAAACATCCTATTGTAAAAGTTGTCTTGAGGAAGTGATCAGAAATATGCACAAAAGTATATTACACATGAACATTCTAATAAATTATTTATAATAGTAAACTTTGAGCCGACATCAATATTCTCCCCTTATATATGTAGGACCAAATTCTTTATATGTTTTGTTCACGAACACATATACACACACCTATGAGTGAAACTTTATAAATTAAGCACAGAAGAGATTAATAATATTAAAAACAAATAGTAACAACATACTGTAATAAAAGTTGTGTGAATGTAGTATCGCTCAACATATCTGACTGAACTATCCTATTGTCATTATTCCTATGGTAATAGAATTAGATAACACAATGTCCATGTGGAGTGAATTTAAAAAAAAAGGTGGGGGCTGGGAAGGTGGCTCAGTGGTAGAGCGCTTGCCTTGCATGCATGAGACCCTGGGTTCGATTCCTCAGCACCACATAAGCAGGGGAAAAAAAGCCGGAAGTGGTGCTGTGGCTCAAGTGGTAGAGTGCCAGCCTTGAGCTGAAGAGCTGAGGGGCAGCGTCCAGGCCAAGAGTTCAGGCACCACGACTGGATCCAAAATAAATAAATAAATAAAATCTTTTTTAAAAAGGTGAAATCATCATGGTATAGTGTTA
Source organism: Dipodomys merriami (assembly GCF_024711535.1). Classification (NCBI taxonomy): domain Eukaryota; kingdom Metazoa; phylum Chordata; class Mammalia; order Rodentia; family Heteromyidae; genus Dipodomys; species Dipodomys merriami. The sequence continues at coordinate 22,567,708 of NW_027206068.1, read as the reverse complement.
GGTCACGGTAACCTTCTGGCAACAAGTCAAAAGGGGAACCATGCAACTATGATGCTGACTGCGAGTTGTACCCATAATAGGAAAATGTTAATAACTATTTTACTAATAGTAAGAGAACAATTAAACTATGATTTCACAATGGTTAATTTATAAATGACTAATCTATCTATCTATCTATTCCTATATATGTATATATATGATAACATTAAAAAATTAAAAATCAGCTGGGCACCAGTGGCTCACTCCTATAATCCTAGCTACTAAGGAGGCTAAGATCTGAGGATCATTCAAAACCAGCCTGGGCAGGAAAGTTCGTGAGACTCTTATCTCCAATAAACCACCAAAAAAAAAAATTAAAATCAAATTCATATGAACAACTCCTTAATAATAACGATGAAAACATTACACTAGAAAAAATATATTTGGATATGCCTGACAAAGAAAAAAATATTTAAAGCAAGAAAAAATGGTATGATCCAATTTATAGAAAGAAGGGAGAGAGAGAAGAAAGAAAAAGAAATGAGTGAGCATTGGTGGCTTATGACTAATCCCAGCTACCTGAGAAGTGGAGATAAAAAGATTGAGGTTTGAGGTCAGTCATAGAAAGGAATAAAAAGTTAGCAAGACATTACCAAACTGTTTTGGTAGTTCATGTCTATAATCCCAGATGCAAAGGACAGAAAGAAAGAAAACTGAATCATGCTCCCAAGAATGACTCAATTGGTAGAGTGTTGTCTAGAAAGTGTAAGGCACTAAAAAGGAAAGAAAACAGAAAAGAGGAGTGGTAGAAAAGAGGAGAAATGGTAAAGAAAGAAAAAAAAGTGCATAAGAGGAAATAAAGAATTTATAGTAATTTTAAAATGTAGCCTATAATCGTCAATAATTCTTCTGATCCTAGAAGGGAACCCTACTGAATTGTTGGTGGGAGTGTAAACTTGTTCAACCACTTTGGAAAGCAGTATGGAGGTTTCTCAAAAGACTATACATAGAGCTCCCCTATGACCCAGAAGTCCCACTTTTGGACATTTAACAGAATGATCACAAACAAGACCATACTAAAGCTACCAGCACAACTATGTTTATTGCAGTATTATTTACCATAGCTAAGATATGGAACCAACCCTCAGTAGACGAATGGGTAAAGAAAATATGGAATATATACACAATGGAATTCTATGCCTCCCCCATTTGTTAGAAAATGGAAAGCCTTGGAAAAAATTATATTAAGTAGGTCCCATGGTTGCCCTTATTTGCAATAACTAGTATATGTCTGAGACAAGGAGAAAAGGACTCAAATGTTTTTTCTTTCTTGCTATTGTTTCTAACATATTTATAAGATGATTTCTTTGTTGCTTTGTATGTCCCTTCTCCACGGTATAACACCTGTTTTCACTGTATTTGATGTTGGTATAATTTGTGGAGGGGAAGGGAAAAAACAAATTGTTTAAATAGGGATACGTGTGGACCCATTGCAACAATGAGATGTACAAGATGTTATGTCGAAAAAGGAACTTTACAACTTTGGCGCAGGAAGGGGGCGGGGGGAGATGGGAAGGGGAGACAAAGGAGGAGGCAACAATGCTTGATAAGAAATGTACTCATTACTTTGCTCATGTAATTGTAATCCCTCTGTACGATATTTTCACAATAAAAAAATTCAATGAGCCTATTCATTTATTAAATGAGTTAATAATAGTACCTTTATCATACAGTTGTAACAGACATGAATTAACAAAGTGAATACTATACTATAATAGTATTATTATATAATAACAATAAGGGAGTAATTCTGTCAAGAAGCATAGACAATGACTATTTTGTGAGCTTTTTCCTAGAATTCCTAAGTGATCACCAATCAATATAAAATGCTTTAAATAGGAACAATGAAATGAATTTGATTTCATTCTCTTATATCACATACATATATAATGTGCTTTGATTGGATTACTTGTCCCATTTCCCCCATGTTTTACAATTTTCAACATGTTTTATTATTCTATTTTTATATATGCATATAAAGCAACTCAGTCATATCCACCCCATCATCATCATCTTTCACCTTTCCTTAGTCTCTTGTTCCCACTAAACAAAATCCCCCCTTTAATATCTATCCTTTTTGTAGATTTCATAAATGAGATAAGATATGCACTATATATCAATCTGACAGAATACTTAACCTGATCTTTAGAAGATCTATTTTCCAGCCAATGACAGTTCATTCTCTCCATGGCTGAGTTATATTCCATTGTGTATATATACCACAGGTATATATTTTGACCAGAGTCACTATAAACATAGTATATAAACTATAGTATATAAACTATATAGTATATAGTATATAAACTATAAACATAGTATATGAAGCTGTCTCTATTTTATGCTGACAAATTATTTTCTATATATGCCCAGGAATGGTATAGAAGGATTGAATTCAAGTTTTAAATTTGGTTATTCTGAGGAATCTCCAAACTTATTTCCTAGTGGTTGCATTGATTATATTTCTATCAACAGTGCTGAAAAGTTCCTTTAAAAAAAATATTTAAATATCTGTAAGTAGTTGTTCAAAGAAAGTGCCATTTAACAGAGTACCTTTAAAAAATGTTTAAATAGCTGTAAGTAGTTGTACAAAGGAAGTGGCATTTAACAAAGCAGTTTATGAATATAATACATCTTGATCAATGTCAGTCACCTCTTCCATCATTTTCACCCATCCTTCTACTACCTGACCCTTCCCTCATTCTTCTTAATTTTGTAGAATACACATTGAATTCTTGACTGAATGCTCCTTCACCTTCTCTGTTTCATTTGTCTATCCCTCTCCCCATAACCCTACCCCACCTCATTCAAGTAGCCACGTTTCCTTGTATTCATTTTGTTGAACATTGCCTTTATAAGAAATTATACTATATGAGTTTTCCTTTGAATCTCCCATATTTCAGTGAGTACATTTTATACACTTGTATACCACTTAATAATTTACTTATTAGTGTATAAGCTAAATCTAGTTTCTATATATGAGGGAAAATATACAACCTTTGTCTCTCTATACCTGACTTAATCCACTTAACATAATTTTTACAGGTCTTTCCAGTTCTTTACAAATAATACAGAATTATTCTTTCTGACAGATGAGTAAAATTTCTTTATGCATATATATCACATTTTCTTGATCCATTCATTCTTTGAGCAGCATTGCCTACTGTAGCTTCCTTTTTCCCAGTATTCTTTGACAACATTTGTTGCTGTTTATTTTCCTGATGATAGCCATTATAACTAGCATCATTTTGATTTGTATTTCTTTTTTGAATACAGGTATTGAACAGTTTTCATGTACTTATTATGTATTTGTTTCGTAAACACCTGTCTATTCATTTTCCTATTTTGTACTATTTGTAAAACTATTATTTTATATTATTATTTGTTAATTCAGTATTTGGGTATTAATTCTTTGATTAATAAGTGGGATGGTTTTTTTCTATTCTGTATTCTGGTAATTATTTTCTAAAATATGCAAAAGTTTTTCATTATGCTGCAATCCCATTTGTCAATTCTTTCTATTATTTCCTATCCAGAAGATAATTTGCCTATGCCTGTATCTTCAAGTGTTTTTTTTTTCTGTTTTCCTATAATAGTTTCAAAGTTTTGGTCTTACACTAAGATCTTTATTCCATTTTAAACTGATTCTTGTGCAGAGTGAGAGATAGGGATCTGTTGTTAATCTTCTATATGTGGATATCTACTGTTCCCAATACTTTATTGAAGACTGTCTTTTCTCCATCATATGGTTTTTGCACCTTTGTCAAAAAATAATATGACTGTAGCTGTATGTATTTATATGTCCTGTGTTGTATTCCATTAGTCTATATGTCTGTTTTGTGCCAGTACCATGCTACATTTATTACTTTGTCTCCACAGCACTATTTGAAATCCAGTATTGGAATAGCTCTAGTAAACAGTGAGTTGGCTTTTAAGTGGAAAAGCAAATGATTTTTTATTCTTTTATAACAAATATTTTAAAATATTATTTTCCTTTCTAGCAACTTGTTTCTTATTTGTGCATCATCTTGACTCAGATCACTGCAACTAAATTGCAAGATTAAAATCTACAAACTTTCTGACTCATTCCAATGATTAAATGGCTTTAAAACACTAGTACTAAATACGTGCATGATGTTTCCAAGGTAATAAAACAGATTTTGAAATTAATCATGTTAAGAAATAAATCATATGTAACTGATGAAAAATAAACCTTGTATAGATAATTTTACATATTAACAAGTAGACATAACTGCTAGAGGTAATACAAACCAGCTACCTGGGAAGGCTTTCTCTTTCATTAACAATACTTCTCACACAGAAGAAGCCATTTTTTCTATCAAAAGCCCATAATCTAAAAAGTAAATGTTCATAGTAGGGTGTGGAGCAAGTGAAAGGAAGTGTTTCAACAAATAGCAATGTTTGTAAGAAGGCTGCCAGGGTGATTTTCTCAAAAGAAAACTACTCACAAAGTCCAAATTTACCAACAGATACAGTGATGAGCAATCTAGTCACATGAATCAGATAGTATCTGTGATCCAATCTGCAGAGGTAATACAATATGTTTTATATCCTCCATTATTGAACTTGATGCTGCAACATACTGTTTTAAGATCATTATTCTAGCCAGGCACCGGTGGCTCACACTTGTAATCCTAGCTACTCAGGACGCTGAGATCTGAGACTGACAGTTCGAAGCTAGCTTAGGCAGGAAAGTCTGTGAGACTCTTAACAATTAATGACCAGAAAACTGGAAGTGGTAGTGTGGCTCAAGTGGTAGAGTGTTCGCCTTGAGCTGAAGAGCTCAGGGACAGCACTGAGGCTCAGAGTTCAAGCCCCATGGCTGACAAAAAAAAAAAAATCCTTATTCTAACAGCAATAAACATTTTGGTCTATGGTCCTCCCAAATTACATAAATCAAATTTATTAGAACTGTGGGATTCAGATGTGTAGAAAAACAAACTATTCAAAGGAATTGCTAAGTATTATATCAGATAGTTCATAAATTACTCATCTAATTGCTATAAAACAAACTACTCCAAATCTTAAAACAAAAAAAAATCATTTATTAGCTCATGATTCTACAATTTCATCTATGCTTAGCTAAGAAGATGACATTCTAGCTGGAATGACTCAAGCACCTTGCATTCATAAAGGCAGCTATGTTCCAAGAGGACAAGCTCCAATGTGTAAGCATCTAACAAGCCCCTGCTTTCATATCTATTGATATTCAACCAGCTACAGAGAATGGAAAAAGGTAAGACATAGTTCTTCACAAAATCCAGGAGCAAACAGTTAAGGGTCTTCTACCTCAGGAATATTCTTCATTTGGTGCCTTTTCTATACCTTGGAATTGTTCTCTACTTTTGTTCATGACTCTTGGCTCTGCCTATAGGCTTTGGGCTATTGTTGTACTGAAATAACTCAGCCTCATGCTTGTTAGACAGGCACTCTATTCTACCATTTAAGCTACACCTCCAGCCCAAGACCAGATCGCTTTTAAATAGAAATGTTTCTCTTCACAATAATTTAGGAAACCAAAGACTTTTTCTTTTTTATTTGTTTCTAATTTTTATTTCTTAGCTTCCAGGGCAAAGAATTTTTTTCATTAATGCCATCAATATAGATTTTAAAATTCCTATGTTCACATACTACTATTACTTTTCTTTTACAGTTCTCTAAAAAAATTGAACTCACACATTGTTCTCTCATTGATAGCTTTCTACACTTCTATTGTCTTTCCAGCCATTCTTTTATGTTTTGTTTTGGTTTTTTTTGTTTTGTTTTTTTTTGGGGGGGGGTCCGGTCGTGGGGCCTGAACTCTGGGCCTGGGCGCTGTCCCTCAGCTCTTCAGCTCAAGGCTAGCACTCTACCACTTGAGCCACAGTGCCACTTCCGGCTTTTTTCTTTTTGCTTATGTGGTGCTGGGGAATCGAACCCAGGGCCTCAGGCATGCAAGGCAAGCACTCTACCACTGAGCCACCTTCCCAGCCCTCCAGCCATTCTTAATCTTTCTAAAAATATGAAATGCCTGAACCCCCATAAAACTACAGTAAAGGTGATGTACAAAGATGTTACAGTTACATAAGTCAAGTAATGAGCACATTTCTTTTTGAACAGGGTCACCTCTTCCCTTGTTTACTCCCAGTATTTTTTCCTCCCAACCCTTCTCCCCCACAAGTTGTATAGTTGATTTCGAACATAGTGTCTAGTGAGTATCACTGCTGAATTAGTTCACCCTTTTTCCCACCATTTCTGTGCCAAAGACCTTTAAAAAAAACTGAGCAACCCTTTACAAACTAATTTGAGTCCCCTAGAACTTTTAGACTTCTCATTAATCTAATTGGGGTTCATTCTACTGTCACCTAGACCAGCACTCATGAGCGTGCGTGCGCACCCACACGCGCACACACACACACACACACACACACACTACAAACACACACACACACACACACACACACACACACACACACACACACACACACACACACACACACACACACACACACACACACACACACACACACACTACAAACATGTATTTCCAAAGGAGATCTTTACTGCAAATGTGTCAAAGGCTGCTGTGGCACAAAATCCTTAAGAGTCTCACAGTTTCACTTATCTGGAAGAACTTATTAAATACCACTTCAAATCTTTTTGATATCTTAGTAAAAAGTCTTTGCTCTAAGCCATTTCCTACTCTGAGAATCTTCCCTCATAAACATTGGAAATGAAAATTAGTTATATTTTCTACACCAGAAAATATTGGACATCTTATGTTTCTTCTCATTTCTGCCTTAAGTTCATCTTCTTTCTATCAACTTATATAAAGTTATAAGAAGACAATTGAAAAAAAAGGCAACTCTCACTTTCAATACTCTGCCTAGAAATCTCCCTCCTCAGTGCAATTCCAAAGTTTACTATGTATATATTCTATTTCCAAATTCCTGCAGATGATGGGAAGTTGTCTCAACACAAGTCACCACCATTTTGTCTTGAGCAACAGCTCCCTTACCACCTTTATTATTTCTATTAGCAGATACCTGTCATTTGTCCAGACTCTACAACAACCCTCTCATCATTTCTTCAGCCTCCCAAAAACCAGCTGGTCCCAAAACTAACATTATATTTTAGGTTTTCACTATGATACAGCCCCACTATTTTTTTCTTCAATCATCAATCACTCCAAATCTGTCTTATGGATCCATATGCAGAAAACTAAAAGTGGATCCTTGTTTGTCACCGGGCACTAATATCAACTCAAAGTTGTCCAAGACCTCAACATCAGACCTGAAACTTTGAAATTACTGAAAGAGACAATAGGAGAAACACTAGAACTTATAGGCACAGGAAGAAACTTTTAGAAAAGAATCCCCCCAGGGGCAAAACAGATAGGAGAGAAACTTCACAAATGGAATTACATCAAAATAAAAACTTTCTGCACACCAAAGGACATAGTTACTAAACTAAAAAGACAGCTATTAGACTGGGAGAAGACCATTACCAGGACCACATACAACAAAGGACTAATATCCAAAATATAGAAGGAGCTCAAGAAATTATGTGGTGCCGAGGAATCAAACAAAGGGCCTCGTGCATGTAAGGCAAGCACTCTGCCACTGAGCCACCTTTCCAATCCTACATAAATATTTCAAAGTACTAAGGATATGATTTTAAGTTCCTAGGTCTTAAAATGTTGCTCATAAATCTTAATTAAGACATACCCTCCTCCCAGTAATGGTGATAAAAACAGCCCCAAGGAATACATTGACTGAAAAGGGAATTTCTTACACAAAGAAGAAATGGCCTCCTTATACCTCATACTGAACATATTGCTTGAAGCCCTGTGGCAAGCCCACGTGTAAAATTATAGAATCAAAAGCTAACATGTTCCACTTCCCTAGTTATAGCTCAATTTGAGCTCCTTCAACCTTTCAAGCCTCCCTCCAGCAACAAAGTAACATTTTAAACTACAGGTCATGACCAATGAGTGAGTCATAGAATCAATTTATCGGGTTGTAACCAGAACTGAAAATATCAGAGGGCATTACATATAATGATGATAATTATGGCTTAGGTTGTTGTTATATGAAACTTTTGTTTCAGTTGTGCATATGTGTGTATAATGCAAAACTGTATTAGTTATTATGAGTCATAAGAGGGTTGAAATGTCTGCCATAAAAAAAATTGATGGGTTCATCAAGAAGATAAAAAGTTTTCAGGAGAATAGTGCAGAAACGCCCTCAATGTCTAAGAAAAAATTTAACAATGATAGTTCTATTTTATATCTCTGCAAAGTTTAATTATTCAGGTACTTCAATGCTTCAAAGAACAAATTTAATATGCATTTATTCAGCATCTCTGTGAATGGGTAGATGAGAGGAATATGATCCCTTTCTTTTAAAAAGCTAACAAAGTAGGTTTAGCATTAATCTATGAAATACCTAGAGGATAAGAGAAAAGACTGTACAATCATAAGTTAAACTTACAATACTGTAGGATTTCAGATATGTGAATGACAGAATTAAGAAAAGCTATAAAAAAAAGAAGATAGAACTTATGGATAGCCTTAAAGGGAACACAGATACGATAAAACAGAAGAGCAGATTTAGCAATGAGTCTTGTTATACAGTCAAAATAGCCTAAGTGACTGTGAAAAGAATCCCAAACGCTCCATGGCATACACGAGTGTACTGACTCCACACAGTCATTCAGAAAACCAGGTTCTTTTGATCTTATGCATCTAAGATGCCCTGGGCATCTTAGCCTCTGCTGCACTGTGGATACACAAAGAAGTCCCCATTTTACAAGAGCATCATTTGGAATTTCTCTATTTTATGGTGGCATGAAAGCTATAAGCACTAAGGAGAAAACTTAGAACCTTGAATTTTGATCTTTTCCCATGCTAGATAATATATATTATAATACTCTCTAGATATGGGCCTCAGCACTGAGCCATAGCTCCAAGTCAGTCTGGTATAACCAATACAGCAATATATCATGATGTTTTTGACATCTTCAGAAGCATACCTATGGTATGTAAACAAATCAGTCCTAAGCCATGCCCTGTCCTTCTGGCATTATAGTTCAAGAACCAAGATTCCCCATGCACAAGGCCAGCTACTAGGCAATTAGTGACCACACCTCAAAAACTATTCAAACTTGTCTATTTAACTCAGGAGGCTGAGATCTAGAAGATAACAGTTCAATGCCAGTCTAGGCAGTAAAGGTTCTCAAGATTCTGTCTCTAAAATAACCAGTAAAAAGCTTGTCTAAAGGCATAGCTCAAATGGTAAAGCACCATCTTAGCAAGTATTAGGCCCCTAGTTCAAATCCTAGTACTGCCAAAGGAAGGAAAAGAGGGAAAGAGGGAGGGAAGGAGGAAGAGAGAGAAGCAAAGCCAGGCGCAGCTAGCTCATGCCTGTAATCCTGCTCAGGAGGCTGAGATGTGAGGGTCGTGGTTCAAAGCCAGCCCAGGCAGGAAAGTCCATGAGACTCTTATCTCCAATTAACTACCAGAAAACCAGAAATGGTGCTGTGGCTCAAGTGGTAGAGCATTGGCCTTGAGCTGAAGAGCTCAGGGACAGTACCCAGACCCAGAGATCAAGCCCCACTACTGACATAAAAAGAAAAAACAAGAAAAAGAAAGAGAGAGAGAGAAGCAAGGAAGAGAGGGAGGGAGCTAGAGAGGGGAGAAGGAATTATTCAAATGAGCCAGTTCTAAACTGTTCACCGGGCTCTGCCTTGCCTTTCCAAAGTCACTTTCTGGGTGGGGGTGGGGAGCATTCTCAAGGCTAAAACATGTAGTTTGGTATCATTTTTAAAATAAGCATAAATGTGCCATTCTATTGCTACTATAATCCTAGAAAGCCTGCATGGAAATATTAAATGTGAAAGAGGCATGATATATGCAAACTACTGTCAAATAAACCATAGGAAATGTTTACATGTATATATTCATACATATATGTGTGTATGTATGCATACATCTGTATATATACATATGTGTATATATACACATATAGAGATAAAGACACAGAAGGAGAGGGAATGAGGGAGGGAGGAAAGGAGGTAAATCCACAAAGAGAAGAGCTGAGCGAAAATAAATGTGGCAAAATGTTGAGCACTGATATATCTGGGTAGAAAACTCAGGGAGTTCTCTACACTACTTATAACTTTTGTGTAAATCTAAAATTACTTCAAATTATTTCATTTTTTTAATTTACTTCTTCACTTGACTCCTTTATTTTATGGGGATGGAACCTTGCTGTGTAGTCCAGACTAGCCTCAAAATCATGATCCTCCTTCCTAATTTAGCCTCCTTAGTGTTGGGATTACAAGTCTGTTACCAGCATGCTCAGCCTGGTGACATTTTTAAAAGCTGTAATAAACCCAGTATTTAAATAACAGATATAACCCTAGCTATATGAAACAGAAGTATATAGTTACTCTCATGGGAAGTAAGGGAAAAATCCATGAAGGAACATTATAAAGTTATTACTCACCAACTGTTTCAGAATAGCATATGTTTGCTGCTATAAGTACAAACTAATCTATCTGAATAATCTGTTAATAATAGGTTATGAAACTACATAAAGCCTCTAACATCCTAAGGGGTAAACTCCTCAAGTGAGATTTCAGCACCAAAGGTAATTTGGAAGGAAAGCACACAAGTAAACCCATATGGCATTAAATCCTGGCTTCCTTCAAAGTTGGCCTCAGCTGACTAAAGAGAGCCAGAACATGGAAGAGTCAGCACAGAAGGTGATGTGTGCCAGGTACTTCCCAGCATCTAGGAAGTGCAAATTCAGCAGGTAATATAAAACTCCCTAACTGGACCTTAAATGCTAGTGTATAAATCACAAAATACCTCGTTCCTTGAGAGTCTGTATGAAGCTTCTAAGAATGTCGAAATAACAATTACAATCAACAATGAGGAGGGTGTATTATGTAGTCTACTGTATGTTTAAATATTTAAAAATAGAAAGAGGCTGAAAAACGAAAAGAGCCTCTTTGTTTACATTTTTGACAGAACTTTTAATTTTAAACTCAGCAGGAAGCAAGGTAATGGCTGCAGAGAGTTAGTTGGGAGTCTAAGAGGTTTATTACAAACCAGTTTCTGTAGTCTCATACATAGGTAGCTGAGTGTCAAGACAATTTCAAACCAATGAATATATTGTTCATGAACAAACACCTCAAATGCAGAATAAATTCTATTCTCCCTCATATTCCCTAATTTTTTTTAGATCTATGCTGCATAAATATATCAGAAGTCTGAGTTACAGAGATAGTATAGTACGGTGATGTTTTCAAGTATTTTCCCCCTGGCTGTGCAAAATCGCAAATGGGAAATGGTAGACTACATAAAAAATACAAAGCAATTACAATAATAATAAGATAATGGTACTTAAAATTATTCCTTTCACTTGCTTTATAAAATTTTAAATCTCAATTTTAAATGCAGGAAGCATACACCTTCTATCAGAACCAGTGACCCTGCTGCAGGCATTCTCACTCAAAAAAAAATCTAAAACTTTGGTGTGAGGTCATTAAACTATTCCTAGGGCACCCTTTTACTCTAAAAGCCTCTGTAAGCTATTGAAGTTCTAATTTGAATAATTGCATTCCACCTACATAAATTCCCTCTGTAGTTTCAACTGTATGCAATATCAGTCTTCATTTCCTGAATTAAATTAATGCCGTGTAATATGGTGCTTCTATTTTTTTTTTTTTAAAAAGTGCATCTACTTTCGTAGGTAACCTTTCAACAACCAGTAGAAATGATTCATGTGCACCAGAGGGGAATAGGTCAATATGAATAATCATTAACCAGCAATTTGTGCCAGTATTCATTGTGTGCCGAGCATTGCAAAGGGGAGAGCTCATCCAGTAAAATGGCTGTACCTATACAGCTTTATGCAAAAAGAAAACGGTTCATAGACTGACTTCTATTTTCCATTGAATTAATCATTCTATCATTAAAACTTTTAGCTTCATGTCTGACTTACCTTCAACTACCTGAGACTCCCAATGTTTGATCATCCCGTTCTTCTACTTAGATACTTAATGAGTTGTAAATTAGTACAGGAAAATATAATAACTTAAGCAAAGAACTGCTGTGTGTGTGTGTGTGTGTGTGTGTGTGTGTGTGTGTGTGTGTGTGTGTGTGTGTGTGTGTGTGTGTGTGTGTGTGTGTGTGTGTGTGTGTGTGTGTGTGTGTGTGTGTGTGTGTGTGTGTGTGTGTGTGTGTGTGTGTGTGTGTGTGTGTGTGTGTACTAAGTGAAGAGCCTTTGGAACCTGGCTCAACTGGGAAAATTTAAAGACAAGAATTTACTCCAATATTCAAAAATTCAACACAATCCTATGGTCTACACTTGTGCAGTTCATCAAAGCTATACATCACCATGATGTTTTCAAATATACTAAAATGTTATTACTCTTCAAATTTTATTTCATCATTCTGCTTTTAAATAATTTCACATATAACATTACCTACTGAAATCATAAATGAAATAATCTGTTATACTTGCAGTTGGTGTCAAATTCAGAAAACATAGACCTAACATAACAAATGTACACTTTCCTTTCTTTTCTGAATATCCTATTCCATGAATAAAAGTACGCTTTTGTTAGGGAAATATCACCAGTACTTCACCCCCAATTTTCACAGAACAGTGCAGTTAAAATAGATGCCCTCATTTTCTCACTGATCAATCAACCTAGAACAGAGGTAAGGCCTGTACCTGTTGAAAGCTAAACCAATCATAGTACCTAAGCCTGATAGCCAAAGTTGATCTGTCTATTGGTAAAGATAAGAGGATATAATCAAAGTTGAAACCATCAGTCTTCCAACGTAGAAAAAAAAACTATTAGTGACAAGAAATGTAAGTGCTCACACCCTTAATTCATAACCTGTTACCCACCAAAAGTCTCTCTCCTCTTTTGTCAACAACGTGTGGAAAGTGAATTCCCTTTAGTTCCTAATCACTAGAGGAGAAAATCCCAAGAGGGGAATGACACATTATGTCTCTAGGGGCCAAATGATTGTTTCTGCATTCTGCTGATCTGATCTTATATGGGAAAATTTCCTGAAACAATGAGGAATCAATTTCTTTCAAATACCATTTTGTTACCATAAATAACAACAACAACAAAAAGAAATATTAGACCTCAGACTATTCCAACTAACTAATAAAATGTCTCTTCTTTTCTCTGTCAGTGATTAGCCCAAATTTGCCTTTGTCACTTCTCTTGGATTTTTCAAACTGAAATCAAAAAGCAAAAGAAGTGATCTCTCTCAGGTTATGATGACACTGTGCGTCTTAAGGCATGGAAGTTGTCAGCATGCATGTGCCCTACCATGCACAGAAAGCTGATCTGAAAGATCTTAGCCAAGATGCAGACTCAAGCACAACTTAGAAACAGAGAGAAGACTGTACATTCTGGCAGTAGTTAAGTCCTGGTTCCAGATGTCTCTGACAACTGCCATAGCCTGCCTTCCTTGGGGAACATAGTAAGCCTTTCAATAAAACCCTTTTTATACCCAAGTAAATTCAACCTATTTTCCTATAATCAGTATCCAAGGGAATTCTATGTAATATACCAGACAAATATCGGAGAAATAAATGTTACTTCTTAGGAATAAGGGGTCTAGGAATAATGCAAAAAAATCTAATGCAGGGCTGGGATGTAACTCAGTGGCAAAGCGCTTGCCTAGCAAGTGCAATGTCCTGGGTTCGATTCCTAGCACCAAAAAAGAAAAAGACAAAAAAAAAATACAGTTAAAAAAAAAAAAAAAAAAACCTTTAAAAACAAAGGAGGAGGCAACAATGCTTGATAAGAAATGTACTCATTACCTTGTTCTTATGATTGTAACCTCTCCATACAGTATTTTCACAATAAAAACATTTTTAAAAAATCTAAGCATGTGCAGATTCAAAGCAGAAAAAAAAAAGCTTGGCATCCCTGACTCCATTTGACATCTGTCTCTTTTACTAATAATCTCTCTCCCTTCAATCACTTTGGTTCCCAGAAAGGACAAGACAAATCGATAACATCTGATCCTAAAAGGATTTCTTTACAGAAGATGGTATCATTTAGAAAATTTACTTAGTCCTCTACAATTCTTAAGAAAAAAAAATCAAACTACAAACTCAGAAAACTGTTTGACAGTTATTGCTATTCATCTCTCTTCCAATTATAATAGCACAATATTTAAGGCCTTATAAAGAAATGTAGGATTGGGCATAATGGAGCATGCCTGTTAATCCTAGCACTCAGGAGTTACAAGCAAGAATATACAATGCTTGCAGTCAGCCTGGTAATAGCAATGTGAAGTCCAGTATCAGTTACATTGTAAAACTTTGTCGGAAGAGAGGGTAGAAGGGAATGAATTTAGTAAAGTGAAATTTTAGTTTAAAGCCTTTTAAAACCTCTCCATTCCCAGCATACAAATAATGAGCACTCATTTCAAGTGCTTGAGAAGCAATACAGCATGTGCTTTAAAGAAAAAGATGAAATTCATTTTCACCTGCATAGATGCTCCTTCCACTCTTGCCACACAGGCAACCCGATCCAAGAAAGTCACTGCCACCGGCACTGCCACAAAGAAGCCTTTATAAAAGGCCTTGAAGTATCTCTTCACCCAGCCTTGTGCCTGTGCCATACCTAGATACACAAAGACAAGAAGTAGAAATTAGTCTCAAGAAAGGAGAGAACTACATACAACCTAAGAAAAGTAAGAGTGGGATAGTCTGCAGCTCAGTGATAGAAGTGGTTAGCATACACAAGGCCCTGATTTGATCCCCAGGACCAAAATAATACATACATACATACATACATACATACATACATACATACATAACAGCAACCAATATATTTCACACTAATCCCTGTAACCATTAGAATACCATTTTACTTATACTCCCAAAGGGAAAAAGATTAGTTCACATTAACTCTTTTTAGTAGCTCAAGTCCACCAAGCAACTTAAGTAGAAAATCCATCAATTTATCAATACACATTCCAAAAGCAAATCTTTTCCTATTGCTTACAATTATGGTAGAGCTGCAGAGCCTCACAGCTCTAAGAGAAATTTTGGTAGGGCATGTGCCTACCTGGATGAAAACTATCCCAGCCCTTTTACAGTGTGCCCATGTGACTGGGTCTGATCAATGAAATACAAGCAGAACAACCTACTTCTACTTTGTGCCCTCACAAACACTCCACTTCTCTATTTTATTACTATAAAATAACAATGTGATGGTCTTATTACCTCTGCCCACCAGTCAAGTTTTCTTTTATCCATTCCCCTACTGTTCCCCCTTGCTTCCTTTTCCTGAACATTAATTCAAGAACCCCTACATGATCAGTATATGCCCTAAGAATGTCTGGTTTATGACACGCTGTGAAGATGATGTTCTGCTGGTTTGATTATTGGTTGCTCCTCTAGTTCCATTACCACTCCATTTATAGTATGTCTCCCTCCCCCACCAGCACCATGACAATACCAGGAACTGGCTAAGCAAGGTAAAGTAGAAGAGGGAGGGGAAGCAGAATTCTTGGGAGATGTAGTAGTATCTTCCTTGAAAAGTCATACATAGTCCATTCACTTATTAATCTGCCTGATCTTCATTTCTTTCCTCTACTAAAAAAAGGGTGATTGATCTGAGAGTCTAACTTCTACTTTCTACCATTCACAGGCCACTGAATGAAGTCTTCTCTCTTCTGGTGTGGTTACTTGGCTCTGCATCTAATGGTTAACAAATCATGATTTGGCTTGGAAAAACTGAGTAACAGTAGGAGCAGCCATTTCAAGCTTTAAGATTAAATGTTCATTAAAGACATTAAAGCAACAAATGAGGAGAATCCTAGTTCCACACACTATGGGTCACCTGACTATCCTGTATGGGCTGCTCTCACACTGGTACTTCTGCTATTACCTGTGAAAGCCAGAAAACTAGTTTGATGGCACTTACTTCTTTGTCTGAACCAATCACAGGTGTGAAAATTTGATTTAGTCAGCTAATTTTTATAGAATTACATTTTAAAGTGGGAAAATACAAATTTGGCTCTGGCCTGATTTTACACTTCTCTCAGATTAATCATGGTGTGCGGAGGACTTTCTCAGATTTCTCATAGGTATATCCCCAGCACTCTCAGTCTCTAGTAGGACAACCCTGCTATGATTGTGCAGACAGAAAAGAACAACACACATCTTGTTACTTTTTTAATGGATGAGAGAGAAGGTCATGCCTAAGGTGTAACTGGTTTCTATACCTTTTTCAGGATCACTGAATAAAGGAAGCCCCTTGCATTGTCTTGACAATGTAAATACATGTACAGTCTATATCCTTCTTAGAGAAGACGGTAGGACGTGATGGTGCTGTGACAAGAACTGCTGTGTCTTCTTTCAGACTAATAGTATAGTATCCAAATTGGTCCTAATTAAGACAAAAATGAAATGTATGATGGAGCAGGAAAGGAAGCTATTGCATGAAAATTCAATACATATATCTCCATTCTGTAACCCTGTAACCATTTGACTATTCTTCAAACTTTCTAGGAATCAAGAGATACCTTAACTATCTTTTTTTTTTTTGGGGGGGGGGGGGAGGTCAGTCATGGGGCTTGAACTCTGGGCTTGGGTGCTATCCCTCAGCTCTTCAGCTCAAGGCCAGCACTCTACCGCTTGAGCCACAGCGCCACTTCCAGTTTTCTAATGGTTTATTGGAGATAAGAGTCTCACGGACTTTCCTGCCCAGGCTGGCTTTGAACCGTGATCCTCAGATCTCAGCCTCCTGAGTAGCTAGGATTAGCTAGGATTACAGGCATGAGCCACCAGCACCAGGCTTACCTTAACTATCTTATACAATGAAAAGTTAAACAGTGAGGGATCCAGTTGGGCCAAATGGGGCCAAACAAAGTCCCACAGGTGGATAATACTCCTGGCTAGGAAATGTAAATCATCATTTTGTTGGCTGTCTTACACAAGACAGGAGGGAGTAGGTAAATAGGGAGGAAGTGAGACAGAGTCTAATAGACTCTTGACTTCTCTTTATTTCCAGTGAGAGACTAGATCAGATTAGGCTAAACAGTTATATAACACTATCACCAAACTTCTTCAGCCCTAAACTCACCATTCATTTTGCTTCCAAATGATCTAAAATTTCTTGTCCTCTTGAAAGCTGGTCCAGAAGGTTTAAAAACGGCAACCATACCAAGCATCAATCAAAAATGTATAGAATAGCACAGTATTCTTGGCTTCCTTTTTTAAGTGTACAGACTTAAGTGTCACACTATCAATAAGAGCAGTATTGTGACAACATTCATATTAAAGAAATGAAAGAAAAACAAGAACTATGAAACAAAGGGAAAAGATTAAGAAATATATTCATGATGATAAAGAATGGTAGACAGAAGTGAGAAGAAAAACAATATTTAGCACTTAGTAATCACTAAAAAGCAGAAATAGGCTGACTCAAATGGTAGAGTGTTTGTTTAATATACGCAAGGCAATGGATTCAAACCCTGGTATCACAAAAATGTATTAGATAAATAAATACACTCATACACTCCTAGCAGAACTATACTCAAGATTCTTTCTCAAGTATTAATTTCTAAAGATGTTACTCAGTGTGTTGTCTATTTAACCTGGAACTGAAAAACAAGGGGAGCATGTGAAGAAAGCATGTGAAGTCACTATCACATGACACAAACTGTTATAGCTATAGAACCACTTTCAAAGAGTTTCTTATGAGAGACTACACCTCTCACTTTATTTTGATGAAATTCTTCCTTTAGAAGGCACATACAAGAGAGGACTACATGGTAGTGAAGAAGACCTTGACAGAGTGAGAAATTTGCCTGAGTTATAATCAAGAACAATGGATTTCTGACTTTTTATACTATATGACACATGAACAAAGTTATATATAATAGCCCACTAATACACATACACTATAGGAAGGAAGACAGTAGTAATAGAAAGGTTCCACAAAACAACAACATTATTAAATAATAGAGGATAATTTTAGCGGCTTGTTTTCTTTTTGTATAACACTGCTACTTGCAAATCAATAAATTAATTTTTATGGCCCACTTGACTTATAGTTTTATCTGAACTGACCTATGAATATCCCAATCTCTAATTCCCTCTAAAATCTTTATATCATAGGGGGAAATATAATAATCTAAAGTAGTTAGTTTGGAGGTAATGTGTATGCATGGTAAAGAATAAAGACCAGTAATAGTTTTCAAAATATATTACACATATCCTAACATTTACCCAAACCTATAAACTTTTATATCAAACTGAAAAAAATGTTACTGCAGACTAACTTTAGAAAATAAGCAATTTAAAATCATGTTTTCATTCCAACTCAGCTGCCAAACTGTAATCTTAAGTAAAATTGTTTAGAAGTCCCCACATCTGGTACCCAAGAAATATTTTTGGCCTAAGGTGCTATATGTTTCCACAAAGCAGCTTCAACCAGGGTACTCCTAAGACAGGACGCTTGCTTGACATGTTTCATTCATTCATACCAAACTTTCCATGGCGCCCCTAAATCAAACTAATTTCTCATCAGTAACATCTTTCACTTAGAACCAAAATACTTTTACTAACTCATTTCATACATCTCCATAGATATTTAATATATTTTTTCAAATGGACTCATTTATAAAAGTCCCACTTATCTTCTCCATGACTTGGCAACAAACTAATAATTCTGGCATATTCATAGGATCAGTACTTTCAGGATGCAAAAAAATATGAATTTTCCTCAACATTAGATTTCATGAGCTTAATCTCTCTGAAAATAATTCTGACTAAAAGTTCTACCGGTCAAATATCATGCTTTAAAAAAGTTTCATGACTCTCACAATTTTCATTTTCAGGGTTTCCCAAAATACAAATAAATGAATAAATCCAAAGATTACAGACAGTAATATATGAATCTGCAAATTACTGTTTCATGTACATAGGAAAAAATCTATACTTAGCTACTATGTACAAGAAAAAAGAAACAGCTCTAAAGTAAATATTACTTCCCCATTTACCAGTTAGATTATCAAGTTTATTTCAGTGGTCCACACTGATGTTAAAATCAAAGACCACCCTCAGATAACAATTCCAGGGCAATGTTTCCTAAGCCTGTCTTAACTGACATGATTATAAATGCAGACCCTTATTCCCAGCCAGATCTTCAAAATCTAACTTCCTAGGTGATTTGCTTAATCAAGCAAATAGAAAATGCTGCTAGTTGAGTGATTAAAGGTCAGAATCATTACTCACTCTCACAGGCTTATTACTTTTTCAAAATGGGAATAAGAGAAAGGTAGGGAAGAATTACCACCCTGAATGTCTTAGTACACCTTCAGTTTGTGCCTTTACTGGATTAACAAAGAAAGTATCTGAAGAACAAACCTGTTCAGAAAATAAACAGTACAAAATGATGGGCAGGGGACTATGTCTTTGTTCCTATGGGGAAGTTCAATCATCCACCAATTCATTCATCTCCTGTATCATTCATTCTCACAACCAGTATATATATGAAGGGACTTCCAGAAGCCAGTGGTAGGCACCAGAGATCATACAATAGTGATCAAAGCTAGACTTTATCTCTGCTTTCATGAATTCTTATAATCAATGACAAAGATCAATGGAATAATCAAAATACATCTAAATCAGGTTATATAAAGTTCTCTGAGAGAGACACAGAAAAGTCAAGGTCTCTGAAAAGGAGATTGAACAAAAACATCAGTAAGCTTAGATGAGGGTTTGTGAGGTCAGGAAAGGTATTTCAGACAGTAGCAACTTCCTAAGGTCTCATGTATCAGGAATAACTATGCTATGATGGAAAAAGTGGGTAAATGGGAGCACATGGGGGCATATGAATGGGAGGAACCAAGTTAAGAACCAGAGCAGCTAAGAACTCACAAATTTTGTGAGGACTGAAGTTTTGTTGTTGTTGCTGCTGCTACTGCTGTTATTTTTATTTTTATTTTTTCCAGTCCTGGGCCTTGAACTCAGGGCACTATCCCTGAGCTTCTTTGGCTCAAGACTAGCACTCTACCACTTGAGCCACAGCACCACTTCCCTCTTTTTCTGTTTATGTAGTACTGAGGAATCGAACTCAGGACTCCATGCATGCTAGGCAAGCACTATACCACTAAGCCACATTCCCAGCCCCTGTTTGTTTGTTTGTTTTTAACAAATGGGAATGATCATAATTATATTTCTAAATGAATGGCTGGACAGAGCAAAAATGGACATAAAATAGATTATTCTAGTAGTCCAAGACACGAAATGATAGTAGATTAGCCTAGGCAATACTGGAAATGGCTTTAAATGGACAAATCTAACATAAATATTTTGGAGGTTAAATTGATAGCATCTGGAAATTAATGGGCAATAGCAGGGAGGGAAAGGAGGTCAGAGAGGAAAATGTCAAGAGGAAGTACTTGACCTGTCAGAGCACCTGTATTTTGTCATTACCTGGGAATATATTCCAAAGCACACACAAAAGAAGCTCATAATTCAATTCCTCAAACTTTTGTTTAGTCTAATACTATTAGTTAGCCCTATAGAGTACACACAAAGCAGAAAACAAGCAGATATGTTCTATGTCCTCAAAGAAATACCATGCATCAAGGAAGACTGCCCTGAAACATTTTTCCAGAGGAAGCAAGCATTAAAAAGGGTGATGGGGGCTGGGAATGTGGCTTAGTGGTAGTGTGCTTAACTAGCATACATGAAGCCCTGGGTTCAACTCCTCAGTACCATATAAACAGAAAAGGCCAGAAGCAGTGCTGTGGCTCTAGTAGTACAACGCTAGCTCAAAGACAGTGCCCAGGCCTTGAGTTCAAGCTCCAGGACCAACAATTCATTAACTAAAAATTTTTAAATAAAAAAGGTGATGGCCCTGCAGCAAAAGAGTCCAAGCACAAGTTCTGTCCATCTGAAGACTGTCAAGGAAAGCCTCCAAAGAAATAGAATTTCGAGGTGAGATCTCCAAATTTAGGCAAAAAGAACAGCATATATGAAAAACTAAGGGCAAAACACAGCATGGTTACTTAAGCCAAAACAAGTTCATTTTGCATGAAGCATATGCAAAAGTAACTATTAATTTTAACTCAGAGAGCATTTATTTATTGAGTGGCAAGCACAATTAGTAAGAGCAGAAGATATAAAGGCATACGATGCAATACCGTTGAAAAACTAAACAGTACTTCATATTCTCTATATAAATGTATACGCATATATACAAGTATTTTAAAGGAATGTCATTTTTATTATTGCTTTGACCATGATATCATGCATCATCTGTGTAATTATTAATGTTAACTGTGAAGAAAAAAAGTAAGCAGATCAAAACTTTAACTGTGGTTATTTTTTAGTGATAAGAAGGGACACAATGACTAATTTCTTTTGTGAACTTTTGTTAACTTCTAACACTTAAATGGGCTAAGGTATATAGAAAATACAGTGTAACACTAGACTTCCCATCATGCCAAACAAGTCATACTTTCTCAATCCAGTTTCTCTGTTACTGTAAGGACAACAAAAACACTGAGTAAAATCCCTCCCTGTTCAGGTAGTAATCAACATATTTAACTGACTACAATGTTCGTATGCCCCCAATTGGAGTTGGGAAGGCATCCAACGGGGCTTTAGAAACTTCAGGAACTTCTGTCAAGTGTTTGTTACTTTTATACTAAGATCTCAAAAGGAAAACAATGTGTTCTCTTTGCTGTTTGTGCTGAGTATACATGGACCTTTAATAAACTAGCTAGGGATTCATGCAGGATGGAAACGGGGAATTCTTGCATTTGAATATAAAAATTTGAAGCTATCCCAGAAACAACATAGCATGCATTAGTAAAATATAAACAAAGAACAGTAAAAAATAACGAATTGCATTAAATTCATATTCTCTGTACACTTATCACTCTAGAAAGCAGCATGGAGATTCCTTAAAAGACTAAATATAAAGCTTCCCTATGCCCCAGCAATCCCACTCTTGGACACTTACCCAAATGACCACAAACAAGGCCACACTAAAGCCATCAGCATAACCATGTTCACTGCAGTATTTTTTTTTACCATACCAAGATATGGAATTAACCCAGATACTCCATAGTGATTGACAAGATCAAGTAATATATACAATGGAATTCTATGCTTCCATCCCCACTTAGTAAGGAAATGGAAAAACCTGGAAAAAAAATTATACTAAGCAAAGTAGGCCAACAGAGGCTGCATTTGTAATAATTAGAATGTGCCTATAATTCTACAAATAAACCCAACAGATAGTAAAAGACAAATAATTACACTTGGGCATGATTCATTAAACAGCACTCTAAACATTCACATACTGAGAACAAAAGATATTCTTGAGAGGATCACAAGGGCTCAATAGCTACGCATATGACCTTATAAAATGATGCTTATCAAAATGAACTCCAAGAAATGAAAACAAAGTTTCTTATTGTACTGTTTGTGGTTGTTTTCTTTTTTCTTTCCTTCTTTGATTTATTCCCTTTTGTCCCTGTTTTTGATTTCTATACTCTTTGT
The DNA here is from genome assembly GCF_024711535.1 of Dipodomys merriami. Classification (NCBI taxonomy): domain Eukaryota; kingdom Metazoa; phylum Chordata; class Mammalia; order Rodentia; family Heteromyidae; genus Dipodomys; species Dipodomys merriami. The sequence continues at coordinate 22,545,095 of NW_027206068.1, read as the reverse complement.
CTTGTATATAAGTCTATCTGATTTGGGGAAAGGAAGGAGAAGCATAGAAATGATGAGACAAAGGGTGAACCGATTCAGCACTGATACTAGAAACTATGTTGGAAATAAACTATACAACTTTGGGAGGAGGAACGTAGGGAGGGGAAAAACTGAGAGAGAATGAAAGAGGGATTGATACTGTTCAAAAGGAAATGTATTCATTACCTAACATGTAACTAACCCCTCTGTACATCACCTTTACAATAAAATTTAAAAATTTTTAAATAAATAAGTAAATAAACTCACTTTCCCAGAATTCTGAGCCTCCTATATTTTCCAATCTCTGCTCTCTTATATAATCTTATTCCATGCAGTCACCATGGTGCCCAGGAAGGGCCCCAGGCAAATTCCTCTGACTCCATAACTAGTCAAATGACTAGTTATGACCCAAAATGAATCTTTTCTCCTTTTAAATTGTTTCTCTCAGGTATGATATCATAGCAATAGGAAAGTAACTAACAACAGTGCAAATTATGTAAATGATCATTTTAAGTATAAAATCTGAAAGTGTCTGCTCTTTTACTTCTCATTTTTACAGCTCACAGCACTGCCACTGTCCCCTGAAGAACCAAGTGAGGGCAGGAAAAAAATGAAAAGAACTTTTCTACGTCAAGTCACACTAAATCAAAACTTGAAAATTCCATGTCATTCACATTTGAGTAAAGTTAATGCAGTTCCTTACCTTTAGAAGTTACCAGAGAAGAGTTCAGGTGATATAGTCTCTCATCCATATTTTAAATGTTTAAAATTGCCAACATAATAAGCACCTATATACTTCAGCTTTCTCTAATTATTTTTTCTTTTAGCAATAATAACAAAGGCTTAAAATCATCCATGGCAAAAAGGAAGTAATTTTTTATCAGTAACCTTGTTCTTCTAACAACTGACATTTAGGAGTAAAGCATTGCTTCTAAGAATATTATTTCTTAAGTAGTTAAGCACATCTGGCTCATTGCTCAAGTAGTTAAACAGAGAATATTTTACAATAAGCTTTTGGATTTGGTTAAAATCCTATTTGCCACCTGGCTTACAGCACCTATACATGGAAGATTCTTGATGATGTTGACCTCAACCACATAGCAACCCCTACTATCAACTCCTCTCTTTCACATACCAATCTATTATGGTTTCATCACTCATGAATTCATCTAAGATCCTTTTTGAGCCTGGTTATATTTTAGTCTATACAAAGTCACCAGCCACTTATCCATAACAAGCACATAGATAAATATACCTCAGGTCTTCCCAATCACAAACACTAACAGTTATGTGGTGTGGGACATTTAAAAGTAAAAGGAAAACAACCTTCTAGAAAATTAAACTTTTCAAGCAAGTAATAAGTTAAACAGGGGAAACTATCAAACTATGAATATTGACAATATGAGGGCAGAAATCCAAACAAATTTGACATGTAATTCCTGAATCATTCTCTATAAATATACAGAGATAATACATAGAATAATCATAGATACAGATATATATTACTTCTTTTGTATGTATTCAGCAACTATAGTAAGGGATGACTGTGTGATGTTGAATAGGCCAGCATCATCTCGAAATATGTGCCTGGAGTTTGAGTTGTATTTTTATGCTAGACAATACATTAAAACCACAAATAGACTAAGCTGTAACTCCTCTCCAGGAAGACTGAACACAACATCATTTGAAACAAGAATATTACAACACATGATCAGTCTCCTACCTCTTCCATGAATTTTTTTTCAGAAGGTCCTATAAATTGGACTCAGCCATGTGAGAAGTTAAGGAACACTTGGATACATTGAGACTGACACAAGGAAAAAATAACTAATGAACTAAAACAAATTTGGTTCCACTGAAACCAAAAGTACATAGTCTAAATCAAACCAGTTTTCAGGGTCATCTTTTTTTATATTATAATATAAAACATTAGATAGCATCTTAAGTATTCATTTTTCATTACTACAACAAAATATATTTATGTTGGCTCATGGTTCTAGAAATGCAAGATGTAGGGTTCTCATCTGATGGTAGCCTTCTTGATGACAGGAATCTGAGGTGGCACAGGGCATCAAGTGGCAAGAGACATGGAACATGCATGTGTGTGTGTCTTCTAGTCTCCCTCCCTCACCTTGTAAAGTCATCAGAGTTCAGTCATGGGCAATGACAATATGGAATCCAAATCACTTCCTAAGGCTCATCTCCAAACAGCATAGTACAGAACTAGCATCCACTTCCTTAATATCTTACACAGGGGATAAAATTACAGTATGAGCTTAGAGAGACACAAACCATATTTAAATCATAGCATGTTATAAAAAAAAATAGATACCTGGGGATATAGTTCAGTTGTAGAGTGCATAGCATGCAAAGATCCTTACAATAAACTTTTCTTTTTTTCTTTTCTTTTTTTTTAGGGGGGAGGTTAATCATGGAGCTTGAACTCTGGGCTTGGGCACTGTCCCTGAGCTTTTCAGTTCAAGGCAAGCACTCTACCACTTGAGCCACAGCACCACTTCTGGTTTTCTAGTGGTTAATTGGAGATTCGAGTCTCACAGACTTTCCTGCCCTGGCTGGCTTTGAACCATGATCCTCAGATCTCAGCCTCCTGAGTAGCTAGGATTACAAAGATGAGCCACAGGTGCCCAGTGCCTAGCTCTTTCTTTTCTTTTTTGCAGGAAGGGGCAGTACTAGAGATTAGACTTAGGGACTCCAATCCTTCTAACAAGAAAGCAATAAAGCCACACCCCAACACTCTTGCTTTTTTTTTTTTTTTTTTTTTTTCGGTCAGTCTTGGGGCCTGAACTCTAGGCCTGGGGGCTGTCCCTCATCTCTTCAGCTCAAAGCTAGCACTCTACCACGTGAGCCACAGTGCCACTTTGGCTTTTTCTGTTTATGTGGTGCTGAGGAATCAAACCCAGGGCCTCATGCATGCAAGGCAAGCACTCTACCACTGGGCCACCTACAAGTGGTAGAACGTTGGCCTTGAGCACAGAGAAACTCAAGAGACAGAGCCCAGGCCTTGGGTTCAAGCCCCAGGACTGGCAAAAAAAAATAAAGATAAAAAGCAACTATAATTTTCTATTGTTAAACCAATGAGCATCTGAATAATAATAGCCAAAGTTAAAATTGACATTCAGTTTTAAGTGAGAAACATGAAAAGGCAATGGAATTTCAACAGCTGTAGAGAATAAAACACTTGTCAGAAAACAACTAGAATATGAAAATCTATAAAGGCCTCCTGAGGCTTTGGTAATGGCTCAACATGTAAATGTAATACGTGCCTCAATAGAAGAGCAAGGCTGGTCCTAAAAGGTAGTCAATTTATTTATTTTTATTGTAAAGGTGATGTACAGAGGGGTTACAGTTACATAAGTTAAGTGAGTACATTTCTTTTTGAACAGCATCACCTCTTCCCTCGTTTTCCCTTCTGTCCCCTTCCCCCACAAATTATACAGTTAATTTTCAACACTCCATCAAGGTAGTCTAGTTGTGCTCTGCAGAAAACAACATCAGCACAGGGTGAAAGCTGGGCTGAGGGTGTGACTCAACTGGAAGAGCAACCACCTAGCATGTTCAAGGCCCTGAGATCAAAACCCTGTACTTAAAAAAACAAAAACAAAAACCAGGAGAGAAAGTCAGTGAAATAATAGTGGGCCTTGAATCTGTCAACTCAAATCATGACTCAAATAGGAATACATCCATGGTAGAGCATTTGTTTAATATAAACTGGGACCCTGAATTGAATTGAATCAAAAGAGAGACAGACAGGAGAGAGAAGAGTGAAAGGGAGGGAGGGGAAAGGAAAAGAAAAGAGAAGGAAAGGGAAGGAAGAAGGAAGGGAGGGAGAGGGGAGAGCGAAGGAGGGAAAAAAGAGAAAGGAAAAGGAAGGGAAGGAAAGGGAAGGGAAGGAAAAAGATAGGGATCCTGGGGTTCCTTTCACTTAGCATCATCTTATATGGTCATATGTACATAGCTTTTGACCTCTTCTGCTTGTCCTAGACATACACTAGTTATTGCAAATAAGGGAAACCATGGGACCTATGTTTCTCTGAGTCTGGCTTACTTCACTTAATATAATTTTTTCCAAATACTTCCATTTCCTAACAAATGGGTGGTGTCATTCTTTCTGATGGAGGCATAGAATTGTATTGTGTATATATACCACATTTTAATCCATTCATCTACTGAGGGGCATCTGGGCTGGCTCCGTATCTTAGCTACAGTGAATCATCCTATGATAAACATAGTTGTACTGCTAGCTTTAGGATAGCCTTGTTTGTGATCGTTTGAGTAAATGCCCAAAAGTGGGATTGCTGGGTCATAGGGGAGCTCTATGTGGAATCTTTTGAGGAACCTCCATTCTGCTTTCCAAAATGGTTGAACAAGTTTACACTGCCACGCATTAAAATCTTTGAAACAAGAGATGAATAAATTACATTCAGTAAATCTCTTAGGCAAAAGGAAAATGTAATTCTGAGAATAAAGTTATATACTCTACATTTTGAGGTAGTAAGAACTCTGACTTTACAGTTTTTTTTTGTAAAACTACAGGAAACAAAATCCATAATACTTCCACTAGGTCTTTCTAAGAGCTGGTTCAGAGTACCCTCATCCTAACCAACTTTATCCTGAAACTCATATATACCATGACAATATTTACAACTAAGACCCAATCGCACATTTTAGTTATTAAAATGCCATAAATTCTACAAAAACAGTTTAATGTAAAATTAAGGGGGCAATGAGTAGTTTTTGTAGTGTAAAAATACAATTAAATGATAACTATTACCAAGGAAAAGTTTGGTAAGCTTTAAACTTAAATAACCAACTCAATTTGAATTTCAACACTGCACTGTATATTTTTTCCTAATTTAATAAAGTACCCATTCTGCCATTAACTAGAAGCTAAAGGCAATGTTAGACAATGTCACAGCTTAAATACAGGTAAAAAGGAAAGAGATCAGATACTTATGCACAAAACCTCTTCAATTAACCAGCAAAAAGCTAGACTGGAGGCAAGCTAAACAAGAGAGCAAGGCCCTGAGGACAGAAATAAAGAAGGATAGTCTGAAGATCACATAAGCAAAATAGCTATGTGTACCTGACCATATAAAATAATGTTTATTGCAATGAACTCCAGGAAGTGGAAACAAGAGGGGTTTTATTCTTGTTCTTGCTGTTTTTGTTTTCATTTCCTTTTCTCTTGTTTCTCTTTGGGAGGATATTGAGGAGGGGGGCATAGAAATGGTGGACAAAGGATGAACAAATGCAGCAGTGATACTCACTAGACACTGGAAAATAAACTGTACAACTTGTGGGTGGGCATGGGAGGGAGTAACTGGGAGAGAATGAGGGAAAGGATAACATAGTTCAATAAGGAATGTATTCTTTAAAAAAAAAAAAACTCTTTACTACATGTTCCTTCCCTCCCACTCTGTCTCTAAGATATTTAAATTATGGGCTGAGGGAGGATTGTGGGGAGCACTGGAACATGGATTTGTTTTCCTAAATAAGTTGGAAAAACAAGAAAAAGTATTCGTTATCTGACTTATGTAACCAGATCCCCTCTGTACATCATCTTTACAATAACAGTAAATAAGAAAAACAAGATAATGCTCAGAACTTTTTTTTTTAAGTGCAAAGTAAGCAATAACAAGAATGTAGAAATCCCATGTGACACAATTTCTGAAGAACCATCACTTGCTGTCCTTGCCTATGTTACCAATTCATATTTTGGCCTACCTATCTAACATTGTTCCTATTCATAAGATAGCTGCCCTATCTTACAATGATACAAAGGTCACAAAGTAGAACAGAAAATGTCATTAAAAAAGAACATGGCTACAGGGTCTTGTGGCATTCCTATACTGATCCTTCAAGCTTCAAATATATTGCTTTCAAATATATTGTCTTTACAAGTTAATTAGATGGCCAGGATACTTTAAAGACACTTGCACATTCATGTTCATTGCTGCACTATCCACAATAGTCAAATTGTAGAAAAAGTCCAGATGCCCTACAATAGAGGAGTGTATCCAAAGAAATGTCATACCTATACATAATGGAATTTTACACAGCCATTAGAATGAATATTATGTCATTTGCATGAAAATGTATGGACCTAGAACAAATCATGTTAAGTGAGGTAAGCCAAGCTCAGAGAGACAAACAATGCATATTTTTTCTCATATGCAGAAGCTAGATATAAAATACACTAGGAAAAAATAAATTATACAGGACTCTAGGCATTCACACAGTGAGACCAAAGGAGGACATTCTTAGAACAGAGAGGCACAATGCCTATGTGAATCTGACCATACAAAATAATATTTATCAAAATGAACTCAAGAAATGAAAACAGGAGGCTTTTATATTTTGCTATTTCTGTATTTGTTTCCTTTTGTTCTGTTTGTTCATTTATATGTCTTTGAAAGTATAAGGGGAGGCACAGAAATGTAGGGATAAAGGGTGAATAAATGCAGCAATGGTACTCACTGGACACTATGTTGAAAATGAACTATACAACTTGTGGGGGGGGAAGGAGGGAAAAACTGGGAGACAGTGAAGGAAGGGGTAACATTGTCAAAAAAAGAAATGACCTGACTTATGTAACTGTAACCCCTCTTCATATCACCTTTATAATAACAATAAAAAACAACAACAAGGCTGGGAATGTGGCTTAGTAACAGAGTGCTTGCCTAGCATGCATGAAGCCCTGGGTTCAATTAATCAGTACCACATAAACAGAAAAGAAAGTGGCACTATGGCTCAAGTGATAGAGTGCCACCCTTAAGCAAAAGAAGCTCAGGGACAGTGCCCAGTCCCTGTGTTCAAGCCCCAGGACTGGCACAAAAAAAAAGTAAATTTGATGCATCAACTGAATTTCCCATTAAGAGATTAGGGACCAATAACATTACTTTTCCTTGGATCAGGAATGGAATAGAAAATAGGAAGGGTTCTCAAAACAATCCAAGCCACTGGTCCCCAAAGGGACAATGATAGAAAGTGAAGGTCACAGACACAAGTGGGCTTGAGAAAAAATAAGTAACTAGCAAACTAGGTGAGCTCAGCACTGCTACTACCCTTTATGAAATAATAAACATAAAAATTAGAAACACAGACTTCAGCAGCAGGGAAGCACATTAGGGTTCTGATTAGTCTGTCAAAAATAAAACCTGTCTAAACTATAGTCAGAAGATTTGGAAGGCTGCCCACAGCCCATGTATGACAGCTGCGGGTCCACAGGGAGCTCAAGCAGCAGTGGAGCAGCCTCAGAGATGGATAAAGATGCAAGCTAGATGAAAAGATTTATGTGATTTGAGGTGAAAACAACAATTTAAAAATTCATTTGGAATGAGTGACTGGGAGTCCTTTAAACTTAAAAGCACAAGTGCATCTTCACATACACATGTATGCATGCTTATTGAAATGGCAAAAAGGCCAAAGCAGCAATATAAGTTAAATAAATAAGTAAATGAATATATCTAAGAGACCTCAGTTACGAAGAAGCTCATGTTGAAGAGACTGGAGAATAAAGCAGACAGAGCCTGTAGCACTTTTCCAAACTCAAGTGTCTGCTTCAGACAAAGGCCAGGAATTATAATGAGTGTCTGATGAGTATTGCTCCCTACACATAAATGTCATGTTTCAATTTTGCATCTTTGCCCATGATTAGAAGACACTGTTTAAGGCTGGGAAGGTGGTTCAGTGGTAGAGTGCTTGCCTCGCAAGCATGAGGCCCTGGGTTCGATTCCTCAGTACCACATAAGCAGAAAAAGCTGGAAGTGGTGCTGTGGCTCAAGTGGTACAGTGCTAGCCTTGAGCTGAAGAGCTGAAGGACAGCGCCCAGACCCAGAGTTCAGGCCCCACGACCAACCAAAAATAAAAAAAAAATAAGACACTGTTTAAGTTGTAGGTTGGCAAAATTGTTTAAAAACCTGTAGAAAACTAAAGCCAGATCCCCATATATCACCCTGTACCAGCATCAACTCCAAATGGATCAAAGACCTCAAAATAAAAGTAGACACCCTGAAAGCATTACAGGAAGGAATAGGAGATACTCTAGGCCAAATTTTCTTTATAAAGACCCAGAAACACAACAAATCAAAGAAAGGTTGGACAAATGGGATTGCATGAAACTGCAGAGCTTCTGCATGTCAAAGGACATAGCTAGCAAGATCAACAGAAAGCCCACGGATTGGGAGAAGATCTTCACTAGCCATACAATGGACAAGGGTCTCATATCTAAAATATACCTGGAACTCAAAAAATTAAATCCCTCAACAACAAATCCTCAAAGAAACAACTGCCCAATAAATAAGTGTGCTAAAGACTTAAAGAGAAACTTCTCTGAAGAGGAAATAACAATGGCCAATAGACACATGAAGAAATGCTCAACCTCTCTAGCTATAAAAGAAATGCAAATCAAAACAACATTGAGATACCACCTCACCCCATTTAGAATGCTATAATCAAGAACTCTAATAATAACAGATGCTGGAAGGAATGTGGACAGAAGGGAATCCTATTGCATTGTTGGTGGAAGTGTAAACTTGTTCAACCACTTTGGAAAACAGTATGGAGGTTCCTCAAAGGACTCTACATAGAGCTCCCCTATGACCCAGCAACCCCACTTTTGGGCATTTACCCAAACGATCATAAACAAGACTATACTAAAGCCACTAGTACAACTATGTTTATCACAGCATTATTCACCATAGCTAAGATATGGAACCAAACCAGATATCTCTCAGTAGATGAATGGATCATGAAAATGTGGTGTGTGTGTGTGTGTGTGTGTGTGTGTGTGTGTGTGTGTGTGTGTGTGTGTGTGTGTGTGTGTGTGTGTGTGTGTGTGTGTGTGTGTGTGTATAGATAGATAGATATAGATATAGATATATAGATATAATGGAATTGTATGCCTCCATCAGAAAGAATGACACCGCCCATTTGTTAGGAAATGGAAATATTTGGAAAAAATTATATTAAGTGAAGTAAGCCAGACTCAAAGAAACATAGGTCCCATGGTTTCCCTTATTTGCAATAACTAATATATGTCTAGGACAAGCAGAAGAGGTCAAAAGCTATGTACATATGACCATATAAGATGATGCTAAGTGAAATGAACCCCAAGATAGGGACACAAGAGGTTTTATCTTTGTTGCTGTTCTTTTTATTGTATTTATAATGTTCCACGTGATTTTTTTGTTTTTTTTTTTTGTATGTTCTTCCCTCATAGAACAACCCCTGTTGTCACTGTATTTGATTCCAGTGTCCTGCATCTTGTATATACATTTTTCTAATTTGGGGAGGAGAAGGGAAATAATAAAATGCTGAAATAAGGATACAGGATGACCCATTGTAACAATGAGATGTACAAGACAGTATGTTGAAAACGAACTTTACAACTTTGTGGGGGTGGGGGTTAGGGAGGGAGAAGGGAGGGAGGAGTTGGGGAGGTGGGAAAGAAAGGGATGGTAGGGGAAAAAATAAAAAGGAGTGTGTAACAATGCTCCATAGGATATGGACTCATTACCTTGCTCATTACCTTGCTCATGTAACTGTAACCCCTCTGTACAGTATCTTTACAATTAAAAATAGATATTTACAAAACCAGTATGTTGAAAAATGAACTTTACAACTTTGGGGGAGGAGGAGGGCAGGCAGGAGTTGGGGAGGTGGGGAGGAAAGGGATGGTAGGGGAAAAATAAAGGAGGATGTTAACAATGCTCGATAAGAAATGGACCCATTACCTTGCTTATGTAACTGTAACCCCTCTGTACAGTATCTTTACAATAAAAATATATATTAAGAAAAAAAAGATACCTGTGGATGTTTTGGGATTTTTGTGTTTGTTTTGATAGTACTGAGGTTTACACATCAGCAAGCTTCTTGCTTATCCTACTTGCTTGTTCAGCAGTTGAGCTATGCCTCCAATCTGGCATTTTGATGGTTATATTGGAGATGGAGTTTTCTGATTGGGCTGGCCTTGAACCACAATCCTCCAGATACTGATTTCCTAAGGTGTGAACCACCAGCATCAGATATCTTAAGGGGGAGGAGGTGAATGTGTTACTAGGATTTGCTTGCTAAGTAGGCATTCTACCACTGTGCTGGTTATATTTGAGATAAGGTCTCACCTTGTGCCAGGGTGATACTCCTATTTGTGCTTCCTTATGCCATTGGGATGGCTGACATGTACCACAACACCTAGCCATTGTACTTCCTCCATAGCTGGGATAACAGGCTGTACCACAATACCCAGCCACTGGTTGAAATGGCATCTCATTAACTTTTTTGCCTGGGCTGGCCTTGAACCATGATCTCCACCTCCCAAGTAGTAGTATTATAGGTTTGAGCCACTCACACCAGCTTTATCTTTTTTTCTTTCTTTTTTTTTTCTGGAGAAGAAGGGGAAAATACCTATGAAATTTGGTCAATATACCATGTATTTTTTTTATTTACCATGTATTTATTAATGAAAACATTCTAAGTTACTCATGAAAGCCTAAAATAGTGTAAAACAATTTTTAAGAATGCTCTAAGCAGACATCTGCAATGAAATACGACTTCTAAACTATAAAATCCCAATGAAGCATAAGATGTTTGGGAAACAAAAATAACAAAATATCAAGATTAGTGTCAATATTATTTTGTATATTTAAACACTTGACCAGTGAACCAATGAGAGTCACAGGTTTTCAAATACAGTAGAATATAGCATTATGTGACATTCCCTCAGTTTGATATGACTCTCTAGTTACCCAATGTATTAAAAGGTATAATATTAGTAGAGAAGTGCATAAATGCATATGATTAGGAATAGGATGCTACATATGTGAACAAAATAAAAAGGAGCTTTTATAGTTTTTAAATGACTATAAATGATTTAATGGAACATTCTTCTAAAGTAGAAACTAAGGGTTGAAGATGTAGCTCAGCAGTAGAGTAGTTGCCTAGCATGGAACAAAGCCCTGAGTCTTATCCCCAGCGCCAAAAAAAAAAGTGGAAAGCCTATGCCGAGCGCCAGTGGCTCACACCTGTAATCCTAGCTACTCAGGAGACTGAGATCTGAGGATCATGGTTCAAAGCCAGCCTGGGCAGGCACATCTGTAAGACTCTGTGAGACTCTTATTTCTAATTAACCACCAGAGAACGGGAAGTGGTACTGTGGCTTAAGTAGTAGAGCCCTAGCCTTGAGTTAAAGAGCTCAGGGACAACACCCAGGACCAGAATTCAAGACTCACCAGAACAAGACAACAACAACAACAAAAAAAATGAAAGTCTAATTCTTCTCTCCTGCAAAGAGGATTAGACTGAATGACTTTCTTCTACCAAAGAGAATATGATGCTGTATTGACTTCTGAGGATAAAAAAGCTTAACTTTGTCCAGGACCTCTTTCCATTCCCTGGATCACTACTTCTACACAAGCCAGCATGCCCTGTCATGAAGACAAGAAGGACTGGAACCCCGGCAGAGCCTCATGTGGAGAGGAACTGAGGCTTCCCTTCCACTAATAGCCAGAACCCACTCTCCAGCCATGTGGCATTCTTTCCTGTACATAGCTACTGTGCAGGAAACCGATGACAGTATAATATGAACATTATGTTGCTTTATATGTAATTTCTCCAGCACAGAAAAGTTTTATGCCAATGGAAAAGTGAGATTCTTAAAATTAAATGGGAAGTCTTCGTTAGTGGCTTCAGGACTCTGTACTCAAATTATGTGACGTTGAAAATGTAAATGAAAAAACTTATTTGTGTTCAAACTCATCTGTGTTCAAAGTAAAACTACTAGGATTTTTAACACAGATGAAATTGATCTACATTAGAAAGGCGATTTTAATGAAATCAGTTATCTAAAGTCTGAACACCAAACCCCCACACCAGGATTTAGACCTAAAACAAGACTGTGAATGCTGGGTACAAATGTCACCAGTGCTGTCATTTTATTTTATTTTTTTTAGAATTGCTGTTATGCTAGTTTCACTTATAAAATTCCACCTATTTCTAGTGATCTAGTCCTAGTCCTATTTTCCTTATAAGCCCTATAATTTTAACATGATTTTGCAAAATTTTTTATTTTCAAGAATGCATATATGCCATGAACAGTAGAACTCTTTCTACTATTCTGAGTAAATACAATGAAATAGCACATTCCATGAGAGGGACAAAAAGGAGGGAGCGAAGGAAGAAAAAAATCATACTTCATTTTGTTTCACATTCCAATGACAAAATTTTTAAATGCAGGATGAATCAATCTCCTTAATATTCTTGATTTACACTTCATACTTTATGTACAATACTGTGAAAAGAAATGGCTTTGCTTCACTAGTATTAATATCTAAATAAGTCAAGGAACTAACCAGTCAGATAAAGAACTAACGCAGATAAAGTTCTGAACACAGTACTTGACTGAACCTAGTACTCTCAGTGTAAGAGTGAGAGAAATGCAAACGAGAAAAACTACTCTGAGACTATTTTAGATACATTATAGGGTGAGAGAAACGAGTCAAGGTGTTAGTTGAAAAACAAAGTGGTCACTGTGAAAAAGGAAGGTGCTGGGTCTGGAAACATAACTCAGTGGTACATCTAGCAAGATGACCTAAGTTCAAACTCCAGTACTGACACACACACACACACACACACACACACACACACACACACGCACACACGCACGCACGCACACACGAACTCACAAAAAAAGGACAGCAGGCTATGGAGTCCTAGTAATAAAGACTCCAAAGTAGCAGTTAGTATATCCAGTACCTAGCTCTACCTCTTTCGTTCTATTACCAACTCCTCACTACAGGAACTAGGACTCCAGCAAAAGGGTTGACTGTGGGCCTAGGCTAAGAAGTATAACATGTGCCTGGAACACAGGGGCTTGCTTGAAGGTGTTCCAATTAGATAAATATGAGAAAAATTGACTAAACAGTAACAAGTACAAGCCATAAAAAAAAAAATAGCCTTGAACCTGTTGCAACAATGAGAAGTACAAAATGTCATGTCAAAACCAGCTTTACAATGTCGGTGTGGGGGGGGGGGGTATAATTGGGTGGGGGGAGGGGGGTAAAATTGGGTGGGGGGAGGGGAGAGGCGGGGAAGGGAAGTGAAGGGTAAACAAAGGAGGAGGCTGCAATGCTTGGTAAGAAATGTATGCATTATCCTGCCCATGTAATTGTAGCCCCTCTGTACAGTATGTTCTCAAATAAAATAAAATACAATTTAAAAAAAAAATAGCCTTGAATTTTCTATTTTCTGAACTTTGTTGAGTAATCATCAAATATGATTAGCTATGAAAAGACAAAATAATATCATAAAATAGTATTTTCAAATGAATTACTTTGTGATCATGTGAGTTACAAACAAAATTCCTTGGTCAGGCATGCTGGTGGGACACCTGTAATTCTAGTTACTTGGGACGATGAGGACTCAGAAGAACTCAGGTTTGAAGCTAGTTGAGGCTACCCTGAGCAAAAGTACAAGATCCTATCTGAAAAACTAGAACCAAAAGGGATTAAGGAGATGGTCTAATTGGTAGAGCATTTGCCTAGAAAGTAGGAGTTCTTAGGTTTGTACAGTACAGAAAAAAAAAAAGAAAAAGAAAGAAAAGGAAGAACAAAGGAGAAAGGAGAAGAAACTGAAGGAAGAAGAAAAAGAGGCACTTATCTGTAGGGATGGGGAAAAAAAAAAAACTAGGAGCGAGCAAGAGAAAGGGTGACATTGTCCAAAAAGGAATGTACTCTTTACCTGACTTATGTAACTGTAACCCCTCTGTAAATCACCTTTATAATAACAATTTTAAAATCTAAGAAGAAAAAGAGGAAGTGGAAGGAGGAGGAAGTAGTTGAAGTTATAGTGAGGAAGAAGAGGAAGAGGTAGAGAAGAATAGAAGGAAAACCTTTGTTTCAGGTACAAAAAAATCTTTTTAATTCATAGGTTTAATTTATTTCTAAAGAATGAGTTAGTTTTTCACTGGTCTTTGAGTATTATATCTGTATATACATAAGTTAAATGAATTAGGGATCCAAAAGACAGAAAGCATGCTAATTTGAATATTTCAAATGTAATTTTTATTGGTTATCATTAGTGTTAGTAAATAATAGTTGATCCTGCAGCTTTATTAAGAAACAGTTGACAGTAAATTAAGCCTAAAGGTCATTTTGGGAAGAGAGAAATACATAAAGAAAAGAAGAATGGAATCAGAGCTCTTTCTTCAGTACTTACTCTTTGCACATCAATAAACATTTATTGAATGCCTGCTAGGTGGCAAGCATCATACCAGTTCTATATTGAAAGAATGAAGATGTATCTGCGTGTCTATGAAGATATTGAACACTACACATTGTCCTTTTGAATTATTTTAGCCTTGTGATGACATTAAGAGGGCCATAAAACAAAAAAAAATAAAGACAAATTTTATAAAAGAAAGAGGAAATTGGGAATGTTAGAGAAAGACAAACTATACCAAATTCTATAGTCTCTGGTCATTCTATGTTGGAAAATAACTCTTATTACCCAAACAGCTGTCTGAAGGTCAATGTGGTAGTTAGCCAAAGTGCCCTCTACTGAGATGATACAAATCACTCTTTTTCCCTGCTTCAAATCCTTCTATAACCCCTACACACATTTCCTATAGCATAAGATCAGTTGCTCAAATTTAGCATACAGCACTAATTATGAATTCATCCCTTGTCTCATTATTCCCACTGCCTCATTAACATATCAGTCATCACATAAACCCAGCTAATGAAATTTCTAGAATGCACCATGGGCCCTTACACATGCTTTCTCTTCTACACCACTCTTTCTACCTTCCTTTGTCTGGGTAAACTAATTCATCCTTCAGGACAGCTGTCACTGTTCTAGGAAGTCTATCCTGATTCTCTGAGTTTAAACAATATGCCCTTCATATACATAAAATCCTGTATTTCCTCTAACATAGCATTTATCCTATTTTCTTTTCTCATCCTTTTCCCTAATCAACTGTGAATTCTATAAGGGCAAAGATTCAATCAATGCCATACTTCAGTGCCCTACATGTAAGTGTTCAATGTTTAATAGTTTTATTGAAGAAATTAAGAAATCATTTCCAGTAATTTATTATATAAAATAATCTTTAATACTTGTTTTGGTAAACTACTCTCATAATTTCCTGTCCATATATTCTGTCTATATCATATCTGAAATATGATATATGCTGTAGACATAAATCAAGAGAAAGCATTACCCAGTCTCATGCAACAAATTGTATATCTGATTATCCCAATCTCTGACCTGATAAGTTTCATTTTAGAAGACATTTATGCAGAAAGTTTTTTAAACTTGAATATATCTATGTCTATGCCTCTATCTACCTCTGTGTGTATGTATGCATTGATGTGTATGCGTCTGTGTGTGTGTCTGTGTGTGTATATACATGGAACTGAAGGGGGGTTGTTTGGTGCTTTAATTTAATAAATCATAGCATAGCACTAATGTTTAAAGACAATAATGATTAATTCCAAGGACCAAGTAATTTCCCTAACATTTTGAACTATGAACCATTCAGAATTTTCTTTTTCAATTAATGGCTTAATTTTATAAAGTGTTCATTTAGTTTGTGTTTCCTTAGAAGTAGTGTTTTCCAACCTATACTTGGTAATAGTCTAAAGATGTCCTAGAAGCTACAAGCTGAATGGAACAGGCAAAAAAGTAAGCCAAGCTCCAAGCCCCAACCCATCTCCATCAGAGTCATTCTGTTTTTATCTGTGTATGTCTGCCTGCTTCCCTACCCCTCCTCTTTTTTTCCTTTCTTTCCTTCCTAGTTTTCCTTTCTTTCTATAGTGGAATTCTAAACAAGATTTTCTTTAACAGTAAAATAAGAAGAAAACATAGGTTCAAACCACTCTTAAAGAAACAATGGTGGATTAAGGTTTGCTGTATTTAATCCTAATGTCTTCCATATTTCTTTTTATTATTATCTTCCAGTAGTTGTACAAAGGAGTTATCATTTAACAAAGAACCTTATGAATACAAAACATCATGATCAACGTAACCACCTTTCAAACTTCTTACCTATCCCTTCCCTCATTCTTCTTAATTTTGTAGTGAAGATACATTGGATTCTTGTCTTCACTTTTCCCCTCTTCTCTCCATTCATCTACTCCTAGCCCTTGACCACAGACCACTCCTTTTAAGTACCTACTTCATAGTGTTTTATTTTGCTGAAATCTTTTTTGGCTTTCTAAGGAATTGCACTATTAGACATCTCCATTGAATCTACTATATCTCGGTTAATATGTTTGCATACACTTGCATACCACCCAATGTATTTATTTATGAGGTTGTAAGCTAAATCAAACTTTCCCAGATAAAGGAAAACACGTATCTTTTGTCTGTCTGGGCCTAACTTCCATCACTTAACATATTTTTTTCCAAGTCTTTCCATTTCTTTACAAATGGTTTATGGGCCCTAATTTGTGATAAAATGAAAAATATTTAAATTCAGATATATCCCAGTAGAGACTAAAGAACATGGACTTTGAGGAGTATATTTATTCCCTGATCTACCTATTTCTAAATTCATTTACCTTATTATATCAATGGTATTATTTATATGCCAATCTTCAAGTTAACAATAACAAAGAACACCAAACTAAACCTAAAATCCCATTGTAACATAGCTGCTGCTGTTTTATAAAGTGTACACAAATATCCCATCTCATTTTAACAGTTTCTTAGTAACAAGATCCTTAAGTAGAAAGACCTATCAAACACATTTTAGCTATTAATTTTACTGGCTTTTCAATAAATACAAAGAAACAAAGTAACTACAACCAGGGATGTTTTATTATGCAACCTTCATAAAACTAGTAGGGAGAATTTAACCTCCTACTGATTACACTGCATGATAAGCCAAAATGGAATTTTCCCAATAGCAGACGTTAGCAATCCTGTGCACAACAGCATAAATTGTAGAAGCTAGAAAAATACCTGTAGTTAAGTTCTAGCTCTGGAACTTAACATGTTAGGTAATCCAAAACTTTTGGGCTGAATACATATAATTAGGAGATGTGCTGAGGTGAGAAGCCACCAACTTAAGTCTGGGAAATCTTAACATAAGCCTTTCCACCCTCAAGAACTGCTTCACTTCCAAGCTCCCTCATGTTCATTCACCGCACTCATTTGACACCTCATAGTAATGTTCTTCAAATTATGCTAAGTACTTATATGTTGCTGTGTGTAACTGTAGCTAACATATCACAATATTTATTTTAAAAACCAGCTTGAAATGACTGTGTCATTTATTCCATTACTTTAAATGACAGCCATGGAGAAATCAGTGACCACGTCAGACTGCATCATAAGCTAATGATCTACCTGATACCTCCATGCGTGTTTCACTTACAAAAAACCAGGTGGGCATTCTATAGGGCTATACCTGTGTTCCTCCTCTCATTCAAACTCAGTACCAATCAGAATTCAGAAGACTTGGATCAAGTCCTGGCAATGTCAAAGAGTAAGCAACTAGCATCATCCATTTGACCAAATTATCTCCAAGGGTCTTAGGAGCCCAACTTCAACTTTTTACCTCTAGAGGAGAATGGCCCCACCTTCTCAGTAGCAAAATTACCTGTCTTCTATGATACGTTCCATCATCATCACCACTGTGCCTATCCAAAATCATTTCTGCTGCCAGGTCAACATACTCATAAAGTTATATTCACTTCTGGTGAGTGACAACACTGCTAAATTTCTTCTCTGCTCTTTAACACTTGTGAGGATTTGACTACAGTCCGTGTCAAGTGGATGGTACCCATATTGGAAAGCTTTCCTACTTTCAACAACAAAATTTGCAAATAAGAAGTGACAAAAGAAAAAAGTAAGACTGAATTATTCTCATGCTAGGCCACCAAAGAGGTTATTTTCATTTTAACCAACAGCCCAGTAGTCCTGAGAATAATCCCCTGATTTTCCCATTTTGTAAGAAACTTATTTTTATGGTGTCATCAGCATCAAATAATACTGGTGTCACAATGGCTGTTACAGTAAATGGCTTAGAAAGAAAATCAAGTAACAATTTTGATAGGTTTTAGTGAATATATGAGCTAGATAAAACTATGTAAGCCATACAGATATTTGAAGCAATTTAAACTAATATCTGTCAATTTTGAACAAGGAAGTCTTTCTGAAACTAATGTAGCTTTGTTCTACAAAACAATAAGCATAGCACCCAAAGGCCTTTGCTCAGCCAAGACATTTGTTACCTAATTAATTAAAATGGAGCAATTTTACTTCCTCATATACAAAAAAGTCATAATAAAATCACAAATGAGAGATCAGCTTTAAAAGTAAGATGTAAGTAACAGAATTTTATAGGAAATATTTAAAATGTTTAATTTGCTGGCCAAAATTAAATCAACATTTTGCTATATTTTGGCTGCTAATTCAATACAAATATTGAACAGTCACATCATTTTTTTTTACTTTTGGTACAATGAGATTTTATTTCATTTTTAATAAAGATAGACTAATTAGCCATGAACAAAATGAGTCAAAATTACTCTTCAACACATTATGATCAAATCTACAAACTCTACAGAAATTATTGAGAAAGGAAAAAAAATGTAAATAACAATTTTGTGCAATCAACGAAATAAAAGTTTTAGAATAGTCAGGCGCTATGGCTCATGCCTAGAATCCTAGTTATTCAGGAGGCTGAGATCTGAGGATCACCAGCTTGGGTGAAAAGTCCATGACAGTCTTATCTCTTATTAACCACCAAAAAGCTAGAGGTGGAGCTGTGGCTCAAATAGTAGAGCACTATCCTTGAGAAAAAAAACTCAAGGACAGTGCCTTGGCCTCGAGTTCAGGCCCCACAACTAGAACAACAACAACAAAAAAAAAAAAAAGGGAATATTCATTTGGTGTTACTTAAAATACTATATCACTACATGAAAGATAGTAAAAATAAAAGATAGAAAAAAATTTCTAATTACTTCTTGCAATCACTGTATTTACCCCATTTTTAATCCCCATTTTAAAAGATAGTTGGAGAGTATTTGGGAAATCTTCCTAGGGCCATACAGACAGGAAATGGCAGAGTAGAATCCAGGTAATTTGAGCCCAAGGCTTGTGTATTTAAGCTATGCTAGCTGCCTCACTACTCCCAGTAAACACAAGCGGAATGCACTCTTGATTTCATAACTGCTACTGCAGCATTTAGAAGCAATTTAATTTTTTAGATATATTTAACAGACAATTCAATTTGCTATGTAAAACATAACTGTCCATCTCATTCAAACAGAAAAAAAGGTAGAAGAGTACTAAATCTATACACAGCATCAATTAGTAGAAAAAATATAATTAGTGCTGTCTTTGGACTTAACAAGTAATGAAAGTCCTTATTATTCTGCTGCCCTTTCAGCCCATCCAATTGCCTTTTCAATTTTGAAATTTCAATGCTGAAACAAAAGGAAGCTTAAAGATATGTGCATTCCAAAACACTGTGCCCTTTTGCAATTTCACTTCTACATTTATTACCTGTATCTTTAAACATTAAAGTGGGATCTAAACCAATTCAACTGTACACGTAAAATGTAAAATTAGAAATGCCAGAAAAGTCAACGTGACCTTTCAAGTATAACATTTCCCACAATCGTTTAGTTAATACTACAAAAACATTTTACAGTGTTCAAAGCATAATCTTCATGTGTAATATTTTCAGCAAATATAAAAGCAAATACAGAACAAAGTATTTTAAAAAATCAACCATATTTTTAAACTCAAACACAATTCAGTTAAACTGCCATTTTTTCTGCAGTAGCTACTTTACCTACTGAACATTCTCAATCAAATTACTATGCTCCACTTATCAAATATACAACAGAAATAACCCTCACAACCACACCCTAATTACCCCATCCAATTCAAAGAATCTATTAGTATAACAAAAAAATTTCAATTTACCCATACTAATTTGATGACAAAAATGTTATTAGACTGGGGATATAGTTCAATGGTAGAATAACTTTTCTTCTACCTTGGGTAGATGAATTTGAACTTGGGTTTGAACTCCAGTAACACACACACACACACACACACACACACACCACACACACACACACACACACACACACACACACACACACACACACAAAATGAGCAAAAGGGCTGGTTTCAATAACATGTTTTTCAGCCAGACTCCTGAGATAAAAATACTCTAAACAGATTGCCTTCTTGTTCATCTGGCTCTGTCTCCCCTGTCTTTTGTAAGTAACCAAGCCCATTTTATTATAGCATTCCCAGCAAAGGATATGAGATGCTGGTAAAGTTTCTATTTCTATGGTTGGTTACAGTACTGGACTCAGAGATTTTTTTCTTTTTCTTTCTTTTTTTTTTTTTTTTTTTTTTGGTTGGTCGTGGGGCTTTGAACTCTGGGCCTGGGCGCTGTCCCTCAGCTCTTCAGCTCAAGGCAAGCACTCTACCACTTGAGCTACAGCGCCACTTCCACTCAGAGATTTTTTTTTTTTTTTGGGGGTCCGGTCATGGGGCCTGAACTCTGGGCCTGGGCACTGTCCCTCAGCTCTTCAGCTCAAAGCTAGTGCTCTACCACTTGAGCCACAGCGCCACTTCCGGCTTTTTTCTTTTTTTTTTTTTTTGCTTATGTGGTGCTGAGGAATCGAACCCAGGGCCTCAGGCATGCAAGGCAAGCGCTTTAACCACTGAGCCACCTTCTCAGCCATACTCAGAGATTTTTTTAAATTATTGTACTTAGCCATTTTTGTGTCATGTAAGGGCCCTTCACACAAATTCCTGAGAAATACTATCTTTCCCACAAAATTATATATGCATATAATTTTGCTGATGAGGGAGGGAATGGAATACAGGTTCAGAACACCTCTTAAAATCTCTAGTGCGGAAGGGGAGAGAAAATGGCAGATTCAATATACCAAGCAAAAGGTCAACTACAATGTGGCAGAAAGGTAGAACATGACCATGACAACATGCTGCTCTACTTCTTTGCCTAAGGTCCTAAAATAACTATTTTTTTCTAATCAATTTTTAAACAACTGAAGCAATTTAAAAGTAAGAATGCTAATGATACAAATTATAGTTGACTCCTACCCCCCATTTTTGACTGGACTGGCTTCAAACTGCTATCCTCAGAACTGATTCCTGAGTAGCTGGGATTACTGGCATTTAAGCCAACAGCACCTGGCCCTTCTACCATTCTGTAATAAAATAATCCAAGATAGACATGCATGGACCTCCAATCTGTGCCCTTTACTCAACACTTGCACTCTTTATAAGCAAAACAGATTGTATCAGAGGTGTGATAAATGGCAAACAGAGAGGGTGAATGAGAATGAATATGGTCAAAGTCTTTTATATCCAAGTATGAAAACATAACAATAAACCTAGTGAAATTGTTTTGGGTAGGTAAGGAGAAATGATAGAAGAGATGGGTTTGGGGGCTGGGAAGGTGGCTCAGTGGTAGAGTGCTTGCCTTGCATGCATGAGGCCCTGCGTTCAATTCCTCAGCACTCCATAAGCAAAAAGAAAAAAGCCGGAAGTGGCACTGTGGCTCAAGCGGTAGAGCGCTAGCCTTGAGCTGAAGAGCTGAGGGACAGCACCCAGGCCCAGAGTTCAGGCCCCCACGACCAGACCCCCCCCCAAAAAAAGAGATGGATTTGACTGGAAAACATTGTATGCATGTATGGAAATGTCACAGTGAATGGCTCCTTTCTTGAACAACTAATGTATGTTAAAAAAAAATCACTAAATTTTTTTCCATTCTTATTTCTCCATTTCATGTAAAACAAACAACTTCCATACCCCCTTTTTATCCTGCTTGCAAGACCAGGTATTAAATGTCATAAAGATTTCATGAAACATTAGACCACTGAGTAGTGAGGACCCAGTTCCAACAAATGAGATATTACTATGTCATCCATCAGTTCATTTCACTGGCATTGTTTTTGGCTGATACAAAGACAACTTGTATCACTAGAAAATGAAAAACTGTTCACTATGTGTTTCTCAAGATTGTTTGTTAAGTATTTTCTTCCCATCCTCAATATCAAAAATCAGAGCACACCCAATAGGAATTCTTTTATTTGCAGGTGAAAATTTCTTTTTTATTCCCATGTCTACCTTGGTTGTTAGTACTTCAGTAGTCACTCTGACATCTTTTAGTATAGGCTAGTCCATCATCCTGTCTTTGGATATATGATGTATTTTAAATACACTTTAGCCAGGCACCAGTGGCTCATACCTGAGACCTTAGCTATTCAGGAAGCTGAGATCTGAGTATCATAGTTCAAAGTCAGTCCAGGCAGGACATTCCATAATTCTTATCTCCAATTAACTACCAAAAAAAAAAACAGTAAAGGAGCTGTAGCACAAGTGGTAGAGTACTAGCCTAGAGTAAAAAAAAGCTCAGGGACAGTGCCCACGGCCTGAGTTCATGCCCACATACACACATACATACACACACACATACATACACACACACACACACACACACACAAAGAAAAACTTTAAATTAGTAGGAATATAAACAATAATAATGCAATATAATAAAGATATCAATGGTACTAGCAAGAAATGACATTTATACATTTATCTGAAACTAAGCACTATAGTGCATCCTCAAACTGAAAGTGTGAAGTTTTCTCTAACACAATAATATACTATGTAACTGAACATTCTTCTAGGTATTTTAAACTGAAGGAACACTGTGATTGAAACTAGAATTGTATTTATTATATTATTCGGCCTCAGGAACTCAAATTCAGAAGGCTATTTTTATTCTTTTCCCAAAAATCTTTTTTACTTTACCTCATCCCAGTGGCTTAAACCACACAGAGACTGATCATAAGAGATTTAGGATCTGGCCTTTTCTTTCCATAAATATAATATGTAACTCTGATTCTATTCAGACTGCAGCAATATAATTCATGCTTTCAAAAAAAACTAACATCTTAAGCTGACAACTAGGTAATAAATATGATTATGAGCCAAGTACAGAAGCAGAACATCCCAAAATGTTCACAGAAGGTTTGAGCAAGGAGACATACCCAGTAAAATAAATAAATAAATAAATTTTAATAAAATAATTTTTTAGTCAGATCTGGCTAAATACATATCTCACCAGGAATATTTCCTTATTAGCTTAAAATCTTGACTTTCCTTATTACTTAACTAAAAACTAACAAAAAGTGTCTAAAGTTGTAGATAATAACCAAATGTAACTCATTAACCAAGTAATCTCTTATATTTCTTTGAGTATAAACGCAGAGATTTTTTTACAAAAAGTTCTCAAAAGTAATCCCTGTCATATATTTTATCTCCATATGCAACAGACAAGTACAAAGACAAAGAGAACTTGTCTTGTTCACATAGCTGATAGCAGATAAACCTTCAAATAAGGTTGAAATCTTTGAAAAAAGGATTTATAATTGAAAATTTTGATCCCGAGATAAATTTTTAGCTCTGCATAAAAAACAAGCAAAAAACTAACAACATCACAATAACTACAACAACAATGAAAAACAACTCCACATCTTTTTTATTCTACATCATCACATTAATAACTGGAAATTCATATTTACTGCCTATTTATTAAATTTTATTATAAAGATTTCAAATGAATATTTAAAGCATAAAAATAATACAATTATATGCACCAGATTCAATTCCAAATAAATTATTTTTTATCTTCTAATGTTTTACTTAGATTATATAAGATCTCTCTTGCACAAGAAATAATGAACTCATAAAAATACAAGTTTAAATTTCTTTACAATGTGCTTCAAACTAATTTTTACAATAATGACAATGACAAATGGCTACTGTTTAAAGAAAAAAATAGTTTGAATCTCATACTAATCAAATTCTAAATAAAGCAACTACTGGAAGTGGCACTGTGGCTCAAGTGGTCAATTGCTAGCCTTGAGCTGAAGAACTGAGGGACAGTCCCCAAGCCCACAATTGACCAAAAAAAAAAAAGGGGGGGGGAGATTAAATAAAGTAACTCCTAAACTTCTAGACAAAACCAGGCAGCAGTTGCACATACCTAGAATCCTAGCTATTCAGGAAGCTGAGACCGTAGGATCACGGTTTGAAGCCAGGCTTCAGAGGAAAGTTTGAGACTCTTAGCTCCAATTAATCAGCAAAAAAGCTGGAGGTAGAAATATAGCTCAAGTGCTAGAATACTAGCCTTAAACAAAAAAAGCTAAAAGCTAAAGGACAGTAGCCTGGCCATGAGAACAAGTCCTGATGCCAGACCAACAAACGTACACACACACACACACACACACACACACACACACACATACACACACACACACACACACACACCCCTAGATAAATATCAAAATACTCTGCTGCACATTATTTACCATAGCTAAGATATGGAACCAACCCAGATGTCCCTCAGCAGATGAATGGACCAAGAAAATGTGGTATATATACACAATGGAATTCTATGCCTCCATCAGAAAGAATGACATTGCCCCATTTGTTAGGAAATGGAAAAACTTGGAAAAAATTATATTAAGTGAAGCAAGCCAGGCCCAAAGAAACATAGGTCCCATGGTTTCCTTTACTTGCAATATCTAGTATATGTATGAGTCAAGCGGAAAAGGTCAGATAATGTGAGGTCAGGAAAATGAACCCTTAGATATGTATTTTAAGGTTTTTTTCTTTCATGCATGTGTTTCTAACGCATTTATAAGATTATCTCTTTGTTGCTTTGTATGTCCCTCCCCCACAGTATAACCCCTGCTTTCACTATATTTGATGTCAGTATAACTTGTGGAGGAGATGGGGAAAAACCAGTTGTTTAAGGATACAGGCTGACCTGTTGCAACAATGAGAAGTACAAGTTGTCATGTCCAAAACGAGCTTTACAACGTCGGTGCAAGGGGGGGGGGGGGCATGGAGAAGGATTGGGATTGAGGGGGAGGGGGGAGGCTGGGAAGGGATGTGAAGGGTAAACCAAAGGAGGAGGGTGCAATGCCTGGTAAGAAATGTACGCATTATCCTGCCCATGTAATTGTAACCCCTCTGTACAGTATGTTCACAAATAAAATTAAATTAAATTAAAAAAAATACTCTGCTGCATCAAGTGAATTAAAAAGGTAAAAGTGGCTGCATATTTTATTATTCTAATTGGGTCACCAGTGGCTCACCCCTGTAATCCTAATTAATCAGGAGGCTAAGATCTGAGGATCACAATTGGAAGCCAGGTAGAACAGGTAAGTTCATGGAACTCTTATCCCTAATTAACCACCAAAAAAGCACAGAGTGGAACTGAGACTCAAAGTAGTAGAGCCTTAGCCTTGAGCAAAAGGGACAGCAACCAGACCCAGAGTTCAAGCCTAGTAATGGAACAAAAAAAAAAAGGCAGGGAAGGTAGGGGAAGTATTTCTGACATTCTGGATGGAGACAGTGAAAATATGAGAGATTACTAAGAATTTGTACTTAGGAAGATTGAAGAGGCAGAATGTAGGATTTTTAGGGCAGTGAAAATAGAAATTTGATACTATGACAATGGACATACATCATTGTAAATTTTTCCAAACCTACAGTATTGACATTACTAGACTTAAAAACTATACACTTTGGATGATAATGATATGTCACTGGAGGTTTATCACGTGTAACAAATATACCACTCTAATACTCTAGGACATGTTACCAATTAGAGAAACCATACATCTTGGGGTTAGAGGGTATGTATGAAGACCCTTTACTTTCCATTCAATTTCTCTACAAGGCTAAAAATTAAAATCTATTTTTTTGGAGGGAGGGGTCAGGTCATGGGGCCTGAACTCTGGGCCTGGGCGCTTTCCCTCAGCTCTTCAGCTCAAGGTTAGCGCTCTACCACTTGAGCCACAGCACCACTTCCGGCTTTTTTCTGTTTGCTTATATGGTGCTGAGGAATCGAACCCAGGGCCTCATGCATGCAAGGCAAATGCTCTACCACTGAGCCACCTACGCAGCCCCTAAAATCTATTTTTAAAAATTAAGACCAAACTGTATTTGATTCCAGTGTCCTGCATCTTGTATATACATTTTTTTCTAATTTGGGGAAGGGAAGGAAAATAACAAAATGTTGCAACAAGGATACAGGTTGACCCATTGTAACAATGAGATGTACAAAACTGTACAAAACACTATTTGAAACAAACTTTATAACTTCTGCAGTAGAGGGGATAGTAGGGGGAAAACAAAGGAGGGGGTTAACAATGCTTGATAGGAAATGTACTCATTACTTTATTCATGTAACTGTAACCCCTCTGTACAGTATCTTTATAATAAATTTTTTAATTAAGACAATATCTGTGACAACCTTGATCTTTTTCTACTAATTGTTATTTCAATTCATCCTCTATTAACATTTAGTAAAGAACAGCCTTAACCATTAACCCTTTCAGTGCAACTTTTGTGTACAAACCTATGTTCCTTTCAATACCTGCTCTTCCTCTTCCAGCCTACTTATGCTTTAATGCCACTGGTAGATTAAGTCCAAACACAGAGAAGTTAGGTACATCTGTGATTCTTAGTGTATGAAGTCAGTAGGAAAATCTGTAGTGTAAAAAGGAATCCCAAATTGCTCAGAATTTATTGAAAAAAAATTGTATGAAAGAAAATTATCCTAAAATACAAAATGTGATGTTGTATTTTCTTTCTGTAAAAGAGATTTTTATGAGCTGGTCTATAGCTCTATGGGATAGCGGTTGTCAGGCATGAGTGAGACTCAGGGATTAATCTCCAGTACAACAACAAAAAATGTCTTTGCTGCACACAATTCCAAAGCTAGAACTTAATATGTGTTTATAGTGTATCCTCCAGCTACAAAGCAAGATGATTTTTCAAAAGGTGACCATTAAAAATCTATATTTTTCAAAAGAAAGGTCTATCAGTGTGTGCATGACAAAGTGTCATTACAAAGACCTACTTCAAAAAAAACTTCTGGAGAAAATTACAAAGATTAAATTTTTATGATTTATTACATGGAAGAAAGTTATTCACTTTTATCTTCTGGGTATTCTAAATCTAATAAGTTAAAACCATACTGTAAGTTCCCAAGCTAAGCAGAAGTTTGGTGAGATTTTGAAAGTCACCTGAGAATGACTGGTTAGAGAAGTATGTGCTGACTCGCTTGCTTTGGTCAGCAGTCAGGCCAGACTCAGCAGACTAATCAGGCAGTCTACCCATCTGATCATTTAGAAGAGGAATGCTAAAGATCTATAAAGGGCAGGCTTAAGAATGAATGTGGTTGGGGCTGGGAAGGTGGCTCAGTGGTAGAGCACTTGCCTTGCATGCATGAGGCCCTGTGTTCGATTCGTCAGCACCACATAAGCAAAAAGAAAAAAGCCAGAAGTGGCGCTGTGGCTCAAGTGGTAGAGCATTAGACTTGAGCTGAAGAGCTGAAGGACAGCGCCCAGGCCCAGAGTTCAGGCCCCATGACCGGACCCAAAAAAAAGAATGAATGAATGTGGCAAGAACCACTACCAACCTTTACCTAAGCTTGTTTATCTTCAATTTCAGGGGTGGCACAAAGGCCCAAATTCTGTCAGCAGTTCATTTTGATGAACACTACTTAGGTACCAATGACATACAAAGCACTAAGTTAAAGTTGATCAGAGACACTGAAAAGAAATGGGAAGGATGTAGGCCCAAAAACATAAAGCAGCAAACATGTAAGAAGAACAAGGGTAGAGACCATGTACAATGTGAAGATGATACTTAATAATAACATATCATATTGGGAATTTTTGCTAAATGAGTAGATTTTAGTTCCTCTGTAGCTTCTCCAGACATTCTTTTTCAACATCCTTGCATCTTCCTTCTTCCTTTGTCCATTGTTTCAATATTCTTTAAGACTAAGCCTTTTCTTTTTTATAATTACCAACTAAACACTTTTATATTTCTCTATAGCTTCAAGTACCCCCCCACACGCTAAGCACTCAGAAAACTATCTGCAGCCTCCATAATCTCTTGTGAAGTTCCAGGATCCCGTACTGACCTTCTAGACACGTCCAAATTATCAATGATAACCTAAAAGCACATTAACCACATGTCCAAAGCTGAACGCATTATATTCAGCCCATATCTGCTTCCTCTTCAATTTTTCCTCTCACTACCCAGGAACCTGGAAACATTACAATTCTCTAGCTCTCACATTCAGTAATAAATACCAGCAAGTTTTTCTTCCTAAATGTTTTTTCTAAATATTCTCACTTTGGAAGTGGCGCTGTAGCTCAAGTGGTAGAGCGCTCGCCTTGAGCTGAAGAGCTGAGGGACAGCACCCAGGCCCAGAGTTCAAGCCCCATGACCGCCAAAAAAAAAAAAGAAAGGTAAATATTCTCACTTTGCTACCCCTGACACTTCCATCTATGTCTGAACTTTCAATCCATCTTCTCTATATCCTCCATGACTTCCTGTCTTGCCAACCTACCTCACTCCAACCCTAATACACTCAAGACATTCCTTTTTTGATGATCTGTTATGCCACTCAATTCTTCAGTGACTCCATAGTACACATAGGATATACTCTCACTTGCCTACCTAGTTTCATCTGCTATGACTCAACTTTGTCCGTCACATGCTAATAACACTGACCTGTACAGAATTCATGGGGCACACTATGTTCTAATTCCACAAAAATCACTCATGCTATTGGCTCTACCTAGAAATGTTCTCTGCTGCTTGTCAAGCCATCCAACCTACTCAGCTTTCAAGTCTCAATTCAAACACAAGTATACTCAAGCCCTTGCTCAGCATTTCTACCACAGATCCAGAGTTCTAAGCTTCCTTTGCACATGTACCCACCTCCAGTATAGCACACAACACATACTTGAACTGTATACAGGTACAGATAATCCTACTGTACTATAAACTCTTTGTTGGAAGGCAGTCATATAATCCTTAAATCCTCAACATTAAATCCATGTATACAGCATATGATTTTTTTAAGTAAGGGGAAAGTTAATGAATGAACTTTAGACCAACAAAATGGCAAGAAAATCAAGTAGGTATCATAAAAAGAGGAAAAAAGACCTTAAGTCTTAAGATATTGCAAAATCAAATTAGATATTATGGGGGGGGTGAATTACCTTACATGATGCCCATAAAAAATTTAGTAGTTATTTTGGTATTATGCAACAAAAAAGTTATCATTGGACTATGCAGGATATAAGGAACTAAAAGTTTCCACTGGGGGGAAAAAAAAGTTTCCACTGGAACAGTTGACAAAAGATTGACCGAGAAATCAAAGTAAAAGATAGCTTATTTGGGTAGAGGAGGAAATTCATTGAGCTGGACACACTGGTGGATCATGGCTGCAATCCTAACTATTGAAGAGGCTGAGATCTGAAACAGTTCAGAATCAGCTCAAGAAAATAAATCCTAGACTCTAACCTCAAATTAACCAGAAAAATGCAGGAAGTGGAGATGTGGCTTCAGTAGTAAAGCAATAGCCTTGAACAAAAAAGCCAAGCAAGAGTGCAAGGCCCTGAGTTCAAGCCCCACAAGAAGGAAGAAGGAAGGAAGGAAGGAAGGAAGGAAGGAAGGAAGGAAGGAAGGAAGGAAGGAAGGAAGGAAGGAAGGAAGGAAGGAAGGAAGGAAGGAAGGAAGGAAGGAAGGAAGGGAGGGAAAAAAGGAAGGAAGGGTGGGAGGGGAAAAGGAAGAGGAGAAAGGGAGGGGAGAAAGGGAGGGGAGAAAGGGAGGGAGGGGACAAAGGGAAATTCACTGAGCTAGATGTGGACATCCATAGACTGGACAAAAGATTGACTCCTACTGTCAGTTTACCACTTCTTTCTTTGTCATTATTTTGCACATCCCTTTCCCAGCCATTACTACCAAACCTCAGAACCCATGGCTAATTCCTCTCCATCTGACCCACAAATCTGGACTAGGCAATTAGTCTAAGAGACTAAGAGACTGAAGATGTGAGGTTTAGAGCCTAGAGGAAAAATGAAACTAGTATTTACTAAAGACCCATTTTGTAGCAGATACTTTGCTCCATTACATCACTGAATCCGGCAGTAACTAGGAGTAATGTTCACATCACACATGATGAGTGGATACCCAAGGTCACACAGTTAAACAATGACAGAGATCACCCACAAACCCAGATGACAGTCTTCAGAGTTTTTCTATGCCTCTTACCTCTTCGAAATGGCTAAAATGTAGTCTAACCATGATAATTTAGAAATCAGAGACGTTTTTTTCTCTGAAACTCTATTATACATGTCATTTATAATATACCCATCACTGACAAAATAGGTACATGATGCGTTTAAACATTGTTGGTGCTCTGACCTACAACCTAAATGCTATTTTTATTTTATTTCTATAAGTTCATTGTTAACACTACAAAAAAGACTGAATTTTTGGAATATAAAAATTCGTAATGAGGTATTTCTTTAAAGAATACTTTTCTTTTGACCAAAGCCCAATGTAAAAGTCTCCAAGGACAGACACTATTTCCCCCTTGTTAACTTGTACAAAACAATGACACTAGAAGACACCTGTGGGAAATGTGCTTATCTGACCAGGTGTTCATTTTCAGTGTGCTGTCATTTGAATAAAACATCATGCTAAGCCCTACAGACCAGAGCTTATAATAGAAATGCCACAAACTACAGCAGCACAGCTGATAAGCCTATAATCTACTGACAAAACGTACTCCTTAGCAAAGTGAAACCAGATGTCTGGTGTGAAATCAGATGTCTGTGGACTTGTCTTTCTCAGCTTCCAGAGCAGTATTAGATACACTAAATACACAGCTTAGCTGTATATTAAACCCATAACTTGGCAAAATCATGACAGTTTGGACATGAAGCATCAGCATTTTTATTGTAATGCTTATAAACCAAAGACACTTCTGAAATAGAAAATCTAACTTTAAGCACTCAGCTAAATGCAGTAGTATGTCTTTCTCACATTGGGAACAATGTCAGAGCTTAACACATGATAGAGACATTTCCTTTCATTTTCACCTGACACTTTTTAGACAAGACTGTAGAATGAACCAATAGGGAGAAATCAAGCCACATCAGGTGTCAGTCTTTTCCCCAGAAATTTTAGGATCAGATACAGTAGGCTATCTACTGGGAAAATACAGGAGGCTTCTCTCCTATGGGAAAGAAGTTACTAGGTTGCTTTCCACTATCCAAAGGAAGATCACAGTGATGGACTGATAAACAAGGAGGGAAATGAAGGGACCAGGCATTCTTTTTTGCATATTCTTTTTTATACACTTATTTTTCTGTTTAGGCAGATGATAAATCAAAGAGCAAATAAACTGTAATAGGTCCTAAGTTTTCAATAAATAAGAGCCAAGGTTCAAGTCCATATGTAGATGACTACAAGGGAATGGGAATAGTGGTAGAGACCTTATATAGCTTTTGCACAACTTTGGATTTGATCCCTAGCACCACAACCACATAAAAAGGGGGGGGGGAGGAAAGGGAAGAAAGTAAGGGAGGAGAGATAAGAGAGGAAGGGAGACAGAAAAGGAAGGGAAGGAGGGAGGATGGGAGGATGGAAAGAAAAGAAAGAATGGCTGGACACCAGTGGGCCAAGGCCTGTAATCCTAGCTACTCAGGAGGCTGAGATCTGAGAATTATAGTTCAAGGCCATCTGAGGCAGGAAAGTCCATGAAACTTTTATCTGCAATTAACCATCAAAAAAGCCAGAAATGAAGCTGTGGTTCAAGTGGTAGAATGCTAGTCTTGAGCAAAAAAATCTCAGGGACAGCACCCAGGCCTTGATTTCCAGCCCCAGGACAAGTGTGTGTGTGGGGGGGGGGAACTATAAAAGTCATACTGCTTCTTTTTGTTGTTGTTGTTGTACGTGGATTTTTTTATTATTTATTTTGTGGCAGTTCTGGTGCTTAAACTTCAGGCCTTCGCTTCTATACATATATATGTATATATATATATATGATATACATACATATATATCTCATACATTGTTTCACACACACAAATATATATATAGTTAAGCTGTACATATACCCTGTAATATAAGCTGTCCATATATAAGTTGTACATATATCCTTACCATATATTTCATACATATATATCCCATATATGTACATTTACACATATATATCCCACATGTGTAAATATAGACCAAAAGTTAAAAAACATAAATACCAAATTATCTGAGAATGGGATCATAGGAGACTCATGTTCTATTGACCTTTCCTATTCCTTTGAGAATAAATTCTAACTTTGTTTTGATTTTATATAACTCCTGTTATCAGGGGGGAAAAAATAACTTTTCAGGGCACAAATTATACCAGTTGGGCCACACCTCTACCCAAAAAAAGGAACATTTCTCATTTCAAGAAAGAAATGTTAAATGTATTCAAACCCACCTAAGAGTCTACTTTAGTATTTATTCTCCTAAGTGTACTTTCCTAACTCATCCATGTTTTCTTATATTAGGCCTTGTAAGTATGTGTATGCACATCAATATAGGAACTTGAACTTAGCCAGGTCCTTTAGCTTGTTTTTTAGAATCAAGGCTGGAGCTCTACCACTAGAGCCACAACTCCACTTCTAGCTTTTTGCTGGTTAATTGGAGATAAGAGCCTCTCGGATGTTTCTTCTAGGATTACAGGCATGAGTCACTAGTGCCCAGCTATATTATGCCTTCTTACAATTCAAAAGCTATTCTCATCCACCTGTTGAACAAAATATTATACTGAAAATGACTGCAACACTATTTGTTATGGGAAACAAATCACCATGACTGTTCATCTTTACTAAAAAGAAACTCCCACAACACTGTGTGTAAGGTCTGTAATATAGGAAAATTCTTGTACAATTACAAATATTCAGAAAGTGAATGGTGAAAGGACCATCCCAAAATGATCATCCCCAACATCATTCTTCCCATCCTGCTTCCATCATTGTTCAACACATGGTAAGGCAGGGATCATATCTATTTGATCGTGAACCCACTACCAGTAATAGCCAGTTCTTAGTGTCCCATAAAGAGTATTATGTGGACACCTACCACTTGACACAGAAGATGGATTCACAGTGGGTCATTGTCAAAATGATCATAGAAGAAAATCCTAGTTTTCCTGTGTTAGTATCCAGGAATATACTTTACTGCACTCTTTCCTGGAGTTCGAATTTTAACTGAAGCGTTTAGTGATATGTGACATAGAAGACGCCACGGGGATCCGAACTGTTTCATTTCAGCCTAGGGAACAGGGAAGCAATGTATTGGAGAAATGATGCCAAGGTCCCAAAGAACCAAACCAAGACACCACACTGAAAACATCAGGCTTCCCCCAACGGCCAGGGGCTGTGTGGCAACTTTTCAACAATGCAGAGTGCTTGTTGCAGGGGGCATGGCGATGTGGGCCCTGTGAGGGGCCACCGCGGGACCAATAATGTTCCACATTAAAGCAAGTGAAGGGAAGTGAATTTTCCTGCTGGGTCCAGTGACTACACAGGATTGATGCTCAGGCCATCCAACTTTCAGGTAAGTCCACTCTGGAGCTGGGGGGGGGGGGGAGGGGGGGCTGGGACCGGTGCAGCTGAGTCTCTGGTTCCTGATAAGAGAATGTGGTCCCTTCACGTCTAAGGGAGGAGCTCCGGGCTCCTTCCTCCCCCGTGGAGCCTTACTTACCCTTTCTCCCGTTCGTCCTCGGTGAGAAGGGGTAAGTGGTTATTGTGTACCCTCGCCCAATTTGGCCAAAGACCCTAAAACGACAGAGATGAGACACGTCCTTTAAATCCTGCTGGGAAGGCGGCGGCGCTCCCGCCCCGGCCCGGCGCGGCCGGCAGCCGCGCCCCACAGCGCCCCCGCCCGGCCAGGGCCGGGACCGCGGAGCCCCTCGGCGGACACCCGACGGGGTCGCGCCCGGGTGGGGACCCCGGGGCCGGGAGGCGCGAGTGTGGAGGCGCGGGTTTCCCAAGCCGGTCAGCCAGGACGGTGAGGGGAGGGAGGGGAGGAGGGGGAGGAGGTGCGGGCCGGGAAGGAGACCGCGGCCGCGCGGGCCGCAGATAAACACGCGCACCGACACATGCTCGCAGTCGCCTCAGCGCCCGCCCGCCCTTTGCCCAGCAACGTCCACCCCGCGGGGCACTCGTCCTTAGGGACAGAACCCCGGCCCCAGGTCCCCAGGATCACCAAAGACCGGTAGCGTCAGCGCCGGCCGTTCGCACCCCCAACCCCGCGGCCCCCACCCGCCTCCCGGCGCCCGCCCCGGCTCCGCACCCGCAGCGCCGCGTAGCCCAGGGGAAGTCTTCGCCTGCAGGCCCCGCCCACTGCCCGCGGGCCCCGCCCACTACCCGCGGCAAGCCCCGCCCCGCTCCCCCACGCGCGCGCCCGGCCGCGCGAGGCTCCGCCCACCATGCGGAAACCCGCCTCCGGAGCGCCACCCGGAGTTGGGTCCAAAACCTGGCGTGGATCATCAAGGAATCAGAAGCAACAAGCACAGACTTTTTATATACATATATATATACATATACATATATATGTATATGTATATATATGCAGCTCTGAGCTCAGTAAGATACGTCTAAGATCCACAAAAAGCTAAAATCTAAGACATTGTGTATTCAGGGAAGGAAAGGGAGAAACACACACACACACACACACACACACGCACACAGAGCCAGGGTTGCTTACCTCAACAACTAGCAGTGACTAAGGGCTTCAGGAACTCTATTCACTTGCACACAGAGTATTATTCTGTTTTGCTGCCTTCAGACAAATCAGAAGGAATAATATAGACCTGGTGGTTCACTGTACTAGAATCTTAAGCTTTTTCCCTCAAATTGCACAAAATCTTAACTAGTTTGTCTTTCTGTAACCTACTTCTGAACATACATAAAATAATCCTTTCTCCTTTTTTGCCATTCCTACAATTGGACATTTATCATTTCTGTCTATTCTTCTGAAAAATATCAAAATTCATAACATATGAATTCATAAATTATATGAATTACTCTACCAATTTTTAAATCACATAGCACTAATATAAATACTATATTCTGATACTCAGAATTAAAAATTAATTATGTTTGACAATCTACCTAGTGATTATCTAGAGAATTTACCTGATAACTACAACTCCAAAAGTCTTCTGCAGAAAACAAAATTTCATTACTTTATAGGAGATATATGAGGGTTCTTTCTTATTTATCACTGTAATGATACTGTAAAATTATATTTTTTTCTGCCAGTGTTAATTCCAAGATCATGTAGCTAACAGGACCACCTTCTAAGGGCTGTCTGGACCTTTCAGTAAATTGGATTAGGCCCCCTTGGTAGTAAGACTCTCAAATTAAACCAATGGTAAACAGGAACTGATGGAATGTTTTAGAATAAACAACAAAGACTGGTGTATGTGGCTTTTATTATAGTGGAAAGTAAATAAACTGAAATAGTTGCTATACTGACCTGACTTTTTGGCTAAGATTTATCAAATGTACTTAAGGAAAAGCTAAAATAATCCAAAAATATTACATTCTATAATTCTAGTAATAAGACACTCAAGAAATGGTAAAACTATGAAGGCTGAGAAAACAGAGGGTTTAGAAACCATTCTATATAATACTCTGGTGATGATAAATGCCATTACACAATTATCCAAACCCACTATGTACATAAAGAGTAGACCTTAATGTAAACTCCACTTCAGGTCAAAATGGTGTGAATGGGTAGGCTCATCAATTATAAGAAGTACAAGAAGCAGGGTGTTGATTAGGAAAACTATTCAGGCATAGGAATAGGATATACAGGTATTCTGTTCTTTCTGCTCCGTTTTGTTCTAAACTTAAAACTGCCTTTAAAAAATGAATAAGAAAAAGCTGAGATAGCACCAGGAAATATAATCCTTGGCTGAGATTTAAGAATCTCAGTTCAAAGCCAGCCTGGGCAAGAAAATTTGTCAGACTATCTCCAATAAACTACCAAATAATCTGGTAGTAGTTTTGTAGCTCAAGTGGTAGAGCTTTAACCTTGAACACAAATGCTCAGACAGCACCCAAGCCTGAGTCCACGCCCCAGGACTGGCACAATTAAACAAAGAAAAAAAAACTGAGATAAAGACTCTAACCATCCCAGTTTTTTCAAGTTAATTAAATTCTACACTCAATGTAAGTTTTTACATTTTCAGTTGGATACGAGTGGATGTGCTTCTTATGTATTACGGCAGACCTCTATTTGCCATCAATGCTATCAGAGCATCAGGGAAAAGATTCATTAACTAGGGTAAAAAATTCAGTTATGGTTAGAGATCACATCTAATATTCAAGGAGACGTTTAAGGGACATTACCTTGAAATCATTAGGATTACTCTCAAGATCTCTTTGCATTCTTAAAAAAGAGAATGTATAAGGGCTTCATAGCTAGGCACATTGGTGAACATCTATAATCACAAGGCCAGGCCAGCCTAGACCACACACATAGGCCTATCTTTAAAATAAAAAAAATAAAAAAAATAAACTGAGCTGGATGCTAATGGCTCATACAGGAGGAATGCGTTTCAAGTCCAGCTTGAGCAAAAAACGTACAAGACACCAGTCTGTTGTGGTTGTGTGTGCCTGTCATCTCAGCCAGCAACACAAAGCCTTAAGTTTAAATTCCAGAATTGGGGGGTGGGAGGAGGCTGACCATATTGGGATACACATGTGTGGGCTGCATATGTTGATGTTTACTGTGCAAAATTAAAATTTTAAACAAAAGATCTTTAAATATGTTCATTAATTCACCTTTAAAGTAATAACCCATTATGTGTCATTATAAATGTTATGTCATTATTCTTTTTTTTTTCTTTTTTTTTGTCGGTCGGGCCTGAACTCTGGGCCTGGGCGCTGTCCCTCAGCTCTTCAGCTCAAGGCTAGCGCTTTACCACTTGAGCCACAGTGCCACTTCCATTTTTTTCTGCTTATGTGGTATTGAGGAATCGAACCCAGGGCCTCATGCATGGAAGGCAAGACCTCTACCACTGAGCCACCTTTCCAGCCCCTTCATAACTTTTCAAAATCAAAAGCAGTGAGGAAAGTCTTTTTTTTTCATATCTTTATTTCCTGAGTTAATGGAGGCAGGAGGATTCTCATTCTGCTTTTGTATTCAGTCTTATTATGTTGGCATAATTAAAGTATTGTGAGGAAAATTGGCCCTTATACATACAGCTTAAAAGAAGCAGAGCCTTGCAAAGTCCCTCAAAAGATCTCCAGCCACCTCTAGTAGTCCTCAGGTCTCACACTGAGAATTATTGCCACATTCCACTTTGCATTCATTTAGTTGAGTGTCATACACTCTTGCACAGCAGTCTGCTGCCATCTGAAATTACAGCCCTTTACTTATCCCAAGGTAAAATTCCAAGTTGACAGCTCATATCAAGCTATCACATTTCTAAAAGTTTTTCAAAGCCCTTACTATAACAATTCTGAAGATATTGATATTCTTATTTAAAAATGATATGAGAATATTTGAGGTTTCATGTCTACTTTTTACTTCAAAGTTTTGAGGGAGTTTTGACTATGAATGGTACCTTAAGAAAAACAAAGCATTGATATATAGCTCTTAGCCCAATTTTAGATATGTTTATAATAAATAGTGTGCTCTCCTTTTTTTTTTTTTTTTTTTTGGTCAGTCCTGGGGCTTGAACTCAGGGCCTGGGCACTGTTCCTGGGCTTCTTTTGCTCAAGGCTAGCACTCTACCACTTGAGCCACATTCCAGCCCACCTCTCCTTTTATAAGTGAGCGTAAGATAAAAATCCTTTTAAAAGTGAGCGTAAGATAAAAATCAAGCAAGCATTTTGGCTTTATTTATTACATAAATTAATACTTAATTCTAAAGTTGCTACACTGGAAAAATGTTAGGTTTATAAGCTTTCATTTTACTACAAATAAAATATTGTAGTGGGGTGCTGGTGGCTCATACCTGTAATCCTAGCTACTCAAGAGGCTGAGATCTAAGGATCACAGTTCAAAGCCGGCCTGGGCAGGAAAGTCCGAGAGATTCTTATCTCTGATTAAGTGGTAGAGGACTAGCCTTGAGCAAAAGAAAGAGTTCAGGGACAGTGCCCAGGCCCTGAGTTCAAGCCACACAACCAATCAACCAACCAACCCACAAAAAGATTTAGGTGTTGTGCTGATTGCTTGTTGCTAACACCTGCAATCCAATTTACTCAGGAGGCTGAGATCTGAGGATGAACGTTGATAGCCAGCCTGGACAGAAAATTATATGAAACTCTTTTATCTCTAGTTAACCACTTAAAACACCAGAAGTGGTGTTACTGTCCCAGGACTGGGACAATAAAATAAAAAGATTCAGGAAACAACCATCAATGCATGAAATTACTAGATGAATGGTTGACAAGGAACTTTGCAATGGGGATTACTGCTCAAGCATAGTAGTAAGTATGGGGCAAGTGGGACTCAGAGGTGGTGTTGCCTCACCTAAAGCCCTCTGCACATCAGTGACATGTTCCTGCTACACCACACAAAGGGTAACAAATTAAAAAATAATAGTAGTCTTCTCACTGACTTTCCACTTGCTGAATTATGGAAACCAATAAGGTCAGAAGAACAAGTCAAATAACAATAAGTAGAAGGAAATGAATACATCTAGTACACCCTATATGATGGTTCATATAGACTGCAGCAAGTTAATAACAGGACAAAAAGAAGAGGGAAGGTGCGGAAGAAGCTTCTTACTCAACATTCCAATATCGGAACTATCAAAAGACTTAAATGAAATCATGAATAATTTAACTATAGGCTGTTATTAGACAATACCAATGAAGCATTGCTATTTCATAATGGAATTGTGTATGTAAAAACAAGTCCATAAATTTTGGAGAGATACTCTGAAATATGTTGAAGTAAAATGACATACTCTCTAGAACTTGAGATACTTCAAGACAAAAAAAGAAGGAAGGAAAAGAAATATATGACATAAATGTATTGACATGAATTGTTATTGAATCTAGATGGTGAAGGAGTTATTTGGGCTTTTCCCTCTGTTTGTATGTATTTAAAATTGTTTCATGGTGAATATTTTAAAATAAATGACTTCTTTAACTCAAATTTCCTAGAAAACAGTGACCAAGACTAAGAATATTACTGGGAAGGTTTCATCCTAGAAAAGCAATAATGAGGGGAAGAGGAGAAAGCAAAAGGCACAGAGAATGGAGAACCCAAAAGGTGTTCTTATACAAGCTGGTTAGAGCGCCACACTTCACCTAGGTAGTGGCTCAGTGCCACAGGACAACTTGGAATGTGAGCCCACTGCCTCATACAGCCACCCCTTGGGATTCTTTTTTCTGAATTTTTTCCTGCCTTACCTGTATTTCTCATTTGTCTATGTTTGCTACATTCAGGAGAAGACAAGGTACAGGAACAGGAAAAGGAAGAAAAGAATTACTGGATCTCCTGAAGTGCTGCAGTTTTTTTTTTTCCCCAACATTTAGAATTGAAAGTAATCTATGACTTCCAGGTTCAGTGAAGTTAACTTCTTTTGCCTGTAATCATCTTTCTGCTTGATACTTTTCCTTCCGAAATCACTTATTTGCTAGGTGCTGGTGGTTCATTCCTATAATCCTAGCTACTCAGGAAGCTGAGATCTGAGGATCATGGTTTGAAGCCAGCTTAGGCAAGAAAGTTCTTAAGGCTCTTATGACCAGTAAACTACCAAAAAGCCTGAAGTAGAACTGTGGCTCAAGTCTGCATGTGTCCTGGCACCTTTGCATATAGGCCAGGTAAGCAAGGCTCGGCTGCAGGTACTAAGTCTGTGGCATAGATTGTTAGACTGAGGGAGGCGTGTGAGGAGAGCTTTTCTCACTTCCCAATCTGTCGTGGAGGCTCTTGTGACACCATTTACCACTGCTTCCTGTCTCCTCATGAGGTAAGAGACTTTCTGACTCATCAGCTTCAGGTGCAGCTGCCGGCAGTAAAAGCACATAGCTGAAGCAGGAACTGACCCCTTAGCAACAGCGTGTGCTCTCATCTGGACTCTTTTATAGCTTGCTACCTGTGCAAAGGACATCAGAACTGGCGCCTTTCATTGATCTTCTTGCATTTGTTGTTCAGTAAGGAATACATATTCTGAATCTTAAAAGGGCAGTTCATTGTTTGCTTCCTGGCTGAGTCTATCAACCCCTTGCCCTGCTGTGGAAAATTCTAGGTGGGAAATTTAGATTTTGTTTAACCCTTGAGATTATTCACCCTTTTTTTTTTTTTTTTTTTTTTTGGTGCCATTCCCAGGGCTTGAACTCAGGATCTAGGCACTGTCCCTGAGCTTCTTTTGTTCAAGGATAGCACACTTCCAGCTTTTTGGAGGAAGTTAGTGGAGGTCACAGAGTTTCTCCTGCCCCAGCTGGCTTTAAACCATAATCCTCAGATCTCAGCCTCCTGAGTAGCTAGGATTACAGAGCGAGCCACCAGCACCCAGCTATTTACCCTTTTTTTCTACTTGCTGAATGGAAGATAAGGAAGGACTGGGCATGGTGGCACTTACCTCTAAGACTGGCTACTCAGGAATCATAAAAAGGAAGATCCCTGTTCCAGGCTAGCCCAGGCAAAAGTATGAGACTTTATCTAAAAAATTAAGAAACAGGGGCTGGGAAGGTAGCTCAGTGGTAGAGTGCTTGCCTTGCATGCATAAGGCCCTGGGTTCGATTTCTCAGCACCACATAAGCAAAAAGAAAAAAGCTGGAAGTGGTGCTGTGGCTCAAGTGGTAGAGCACTAGCCTTGAGCTGAAGAGCTGAGGGACAGCGCCCAGGCCCAGAGTTCAGGCCCACTACAGGACCCCCCCCCAAAAAAAATTAAAATAAAAACACTAAAACAAAAGGATTGGAGGCGAAGCTCAAGTGTGAGATTTTGTGTTTAGATTCACCTTTTTAGTAACAGTTACCACTCTCTCTCAGTGATGTAGGATTACATTTGGCCAGTAATGAAAAGAGCCTTCTTTTCCTACCTTGTCTTCAAATGGATTGGTTGCTTATTCTCAAAAATCAGGTCACAGCTGGATGTGATGAAGCATCATTATAATACTATAATCCCTGCACTAGGTCGAACAAAGCAGATCAAGAGTTCAAAGACCGGCTGCAAAAGTAGCTCAGTAATAGAGTGCTTGCCTTGCATGCTTGAGGCCCTGGGTTCGATTCCTCAGCACCACATAAGCAGAAAAAGCTGGAAGTGGTGCTGTGGCTCAAGTAGTAGAGTGCTAGCCTTGAGCTGAAGAGCTGAGGGACAGTGCCCAGGCCCAAAGGTCAGGCCCAGTGAATGACCACTCCCCCAAAAAAGTTCAAAAACACCCTGAACTACATAGCAAAAGACTGTCTCAAATTTAAAAAAAGAAAGAAAAGAAGAAAAGCTAAGAAAAGAAAAGGAAAGGGAAAAATAAGTTCAAGATTGAGACCTTGCCAGACATGGTGGCTCACACCTATAATCCTAGCTACTCAAGAGGCTGAGATCTGAGGATTGTGGTTCAAACCCAGCTCAGGCAGGAAAGTCCATGAGAGTCTTACCTCCAATAAACCACTCAGAAAACCAGAAATGGTGCTGTGGCTCAAGTGGTAGAGTGCTAGCCTTGAGTTGAAGTGCTGAGGGACAGTACCCAGGCCCAGAATTCAAGCCCAACAACAACAAAGATTCACACTTTCAGGGCTGAAACTGTGGCTCAAGTGGTAGAGCTTCTACTGTGGAGTGTGAAGCCCAGAATTCAAGCCCCAGTACCTGCAAGAAAAAAAAATTTTAAAAATAAACAAAACACATAAAAAATGAATAAAACAGTGGCAATTTTTTTATAACTTTTAGATCCCATTAAAAATAATAAAGATCCTCAAGAAAATGTGGTATATAGACACAATGGAATTCTATGCCTCCATCAGAAAGAATGACATTGCCCCATTTGTTAGGAAATGGAAAGACTTGGAAAAAATTATATTAAGTGAAGTAAGCCAGACTCAGAGAAACATAGGTCCCATGGTTTCCCTTATTTGCAATATCTACTATATGTCTAAGTCAAGCAGAAAAGGTCAGATAAGGTGATGTTAGGGAAATGAACCCTAAGATATGTATTCAAATGTTTTTTTTTTCTTTCATGCGATTGTTTCTAACACATTTATAAGATTATTTCTTTGTTGCTTTG
This sequence comes from Dipodomys merriami, assembly GCF_024711535.1. NCBI lineage: Eukaryota > Metazoa > Chordata > Mammalia > Rodentia > Heteromyidae > Dipodomys > Dipodomys merriami. The sequence goes on along the minus strand of NW_027206068.1, from coordinate 22,502,937 downwards.
TATGTCCCTCCCCCACAGTATAACCCCTGTTTTCACTGTATTTGATGTCAGTATAATTTGTGGAGGGGAAGGGCAAAAACAAACCGTTTCAATAGGGATACAGGTGGACCCATTGCAACAATGAGATGTACAAGTCCTTATGTCGAAAACGAACTTTATAACTTTGGTGGGGGGGGGCAGGGGGAGGATGGGGAAGGGATAGGAAGGGGAAACAAATGAGGAAGCTACAATGCTTGATAAGAAATGTACTCATTATCTTGCCCATGTAATTGTAACCCCTCTGTACAGTATTTTCACAATAAAAATAAAATAATAATAAAGATCCACCAGAAGGGTTTCTGTGTGTGTGTGTGTGTGTGTGTGTGTGTGTGTTTGTGTCACAGCTGTCAGGGAGTAAACACAGGTCCCCATACTTGAGCTCTACCACTAGCTATACCCCTAGCCCCACTAGGGCTTTCAGTAAAGACCTTTTCTTTTGTACATGTGATGAAACATTATCCACTTTGAGTTTCACAAGTCTGGGAGAAACTAGAACCAAAGAGAAAGATCAGAAGGTCAGCTCCACAGACAAGCTCCATTCACTACCACATGGGTGACCTCTCTGTCTTTTGTACACCAGAGGTCTGGCAATGATGTCAGCCCATGCTATTCTTATTTGGTATATCAGGTCAAGGTTCTTCACCTCCAGAGAGGGGGAGGAAGGCAGCTGTTAGGGCTGGATTGGGAGGAAGTTGTAATCTTAGCTCTCCACTGAGCTAGGAGTGGGAAGAGACGTAAGCAGAGTAGGTTCTCACCACCTTACTTTGTCTCATAGATGCCAGGTGGGCTGGAAGGCTCAGCAGACCAGTGGTCCCTACTTACTTCTAGAGTCAAGTGTAAGTGGAGGCTGATTAGACCTAAGTCACACATTCTTGCTGTGACTTATTGATACTGAGTGAAAGTAGAAGACTCAGCACCCTGCTGGACCCCACTCACCCTGGCTGGGTGAAAGAGGAACTGGAATACAGCTGTGATGAGCCCTCCCTGTAGTGCACTACCTCTTTATGTCTTGTGGTGGGTCCTGGCTTAGCTCATTGCTGAACCTCGCTGACATTACCCTGGCTGGGAATCACAACAGTACGTGTTTCTGCCAGGCAAGAGCTACATCAGCTACAGAGCCAACACCACCCTGTGAGGGAATGAGTGTATTGATGCCTGCTTGGCCCAAGCAAGGTGGAAAATCAGCCTCCCAGCCAGCTCCACTGGAGCCTGGAGAGAAAGAATACAGTTCTTGCATCAGTGTTTGGCTGGAACCGCGGAGGTATTGCCAGGAAGGTGTGGGATGGGGAAAATAACTGGCTTGTCTTAAAGCTGTTTTTGTATGTTTGTTGGCAGTTCCAAATTGGGCTTCTGCAGGGCCCTTACTAGGATGCATAGGAGGCAATAAGGATATCCAGGGAATTCATGGATCAAGTCCCTAAGCAATCTACCTCCTTTCAACCTTCACAATCTTCCTGGGATTCTGTGGTGAGTTATACCAAGGATTTTGTGTGTGTGTGTGTGTGGGCTCAAACTGAGATCCCGCTTCAATTTGTCCTGAACCAGAGTCTTTCTGTATACACTTTAACAGCGGAAATGCCAGGAAGATACAAACTTATATGGCATATTCAGGCATGCAATCAGAAACTTACCTAAAATATGAACTATCAAAAGCAATATGTATCAATTTCCAAACTCGAGACAAAAATTTAAAAATGTGCTGTTTTTCATCTTATCTTTTAAAAAAATTCTGTAAAAATAAAAAACAAATTATGATTAAGGAATTTCTATATTTTTACTTGAATTCTGAAGATATTTTTCGTGGATTAAGAACCCCTATAAAAATGTGAATTCTAGCCGGGCGCAGGTGGCTGACACCTGTAATCCTAGCTACTCAGGAGGCTGAGATCTGAGGATTAAGGTTCAAAGCCATACTGGGCAGAAAGGTCTGTGAGACTCTGATCTCCAATAAAAAACCACTAGAAAACCGGATGTGGCACTGTGGCTCAAGAGGTAGAGTGTGTACCTTGAGCTGAAGAGCTGAGGGACAGCACCCAGGCCCCAGAGTTCAAGCCCCACGACTGACAAAGAAAAAAGAAATAAGTGAATTCTAGCCAGGTACAGGTAAGTCAAGCCTGTAATTCTAGCTACTCAGAAGCTACTCTGAGGCTCTAAGGATCATAGTTCAAAACCAGCCCAGGCAAGAAAGTCCATGAGACTCTTATCTCCAATAAACTACCAAAAACTAGAAGTAGAGCTGTGGTTCAGGTATACAGTAATAATCTTGAGCAAATAAAGGTCAGAGACAGTACCTAGGCCCTGAGTTCAATCCCTAGGACCCCCACTCCTCAAACAACCCCCCCCCACAAATACAAAGTGAATTCTGTCAATGATCACCTTATTTTTTTAAAGCCTCTTTTCTTTTTTAATAATCAAACCTTAACAACAACAATAAAAATTCTCCAAGTCATATGTCCAAACATTCCAGGTGCACTAATGCAAGGAATAAACCTGGGAGAGTTTAGCTTGGGGAATGAAGGGACAGGGATGAACTGGACAGCAGTCTTAATAAACCTCCAGGGCTGTTTTGAATAGGAGATTGTATTTATTCTGTGTGACCCAAGAGGAAAGAATCAGGATAAATGAGATCAAGTTACAGGAAAGAACATTTGATTTATCATACATATAGCCATTTCTTAGAACCTTGAGAACTTTGAAAAGAGAACAGACTGTCAAGAAACAGTGATTTCTTTTCCATGGAAAAAGCTGGGCAACTTAATGGGGGTATGATCAAAGGAACTCATAAGACTTTGTGATTCTTGCGGTCTCTATTCTCACATTTTGTTCTCTTAGTGAGATACAACACAAGATATATATTAAAACTGAACACATGGGCTGGGATACAGCTCAGTAACAAAGTCCTTGCCTAGCGAGTGCAGTGTTCTGGGTTCGATCCTCAGTACCAAAACAAACAAAAAACAACCAACCAAATTTATGGAAGGGAATAATGAAATTCAAAGAGTATGCTAGATAGGACCCATTGTCAACTTTAGCCAACCTAAGCACAATCAAACTGTACTATGCTGATCATATGGTACACAGCAAAGGCGACCACCTGTCCTAACCTGCCTGCCCTTTCCTACAGAATCACAGCCTCCCTTGATTGTTTGTTCATGTGTTCATTTACTTACCTATTTACTTAGGCAGGCAGTGCAAGGGTTGAACTGAGAGCCTTCTGTAAGCCTTCTACCACTTGAAACCTACTCCCAATCATTTTTTGCTTTTAGGTTTTTGTTTGTTTGTTGGCAGTACTGAACCTTAAACTCTGGGTCTAGAACTCTTGCTTAGCTTCTCCTGACAAAGGCTGCCTCTCCACCATTTAAGCCATACCTCTACTTCCAGTTTCAGTTTATTAATTGAAAAGAGTCTTTCATATGTGTTTGCCCAATCTGGCTTCAAAGCTAGAGATCCTTAGATCTCAGCCTTCCATGTAGCTAAGATGACAAGCGTAATCAGCACCCAATTCTTTTAAGTTAATTCATTCACAAGTCATTATATACTTAATACTTCAGAGTGGTTTTGTTGTTGCTATTGTTGTTATTGTTTTGTCAGTAGTAGGGATTGAACTCTGGGCCTGGGCCCTCTCCCTGTGCTCTTCAGCTCAAGGCTAGTGCTCTAGCACTTGAGCCACAGCGCTACTTCGGCCTTTTCTGTTTATGTGGTACTGAGGAATCGAACCCAGGGCCTCATGCATGTGAGGTAAGCACTCTACCACTGAGCCACCTTCCCAGCCCAACAGTTATACTTCTGAAAGACAGTCTATAAACTGTAAAAGATCCATAAGAGAAATGGCAGAGATGATCGGTAATCATGTCTGGCCTCTTGAGACAACAGTTGTAGAGAAAATGGAAATTCTGACAACTGTCAGAGATGAGAACAGATGTGTATGACTCTTTACTTCATGGTTAAGAACAGCCTGTATATGACTCAGCTTCTAAATAAGATGGGCAACAGGTATAGTATATTGTCCTGGAATTATAGACTGTGAAAAGCAACCTTGATGTATTGGTCAGCTAATGCTATATAACAAACCACTCCAAAACTACCTCAAGAAATGTGCGATTCAGGGCTGAGAAGGGAGCTCAGAGGTAGAGCACTTGCCTTGCATGCATGAGGCCCTGGGTTTGATTCCTCAGCACCACATAAGCAGGAAAAAAAAGCCAGAAGTGGTGCTATGACTCAAGTGGTAGAGTGCTAGCCTTGAGCTGAAGAGCTGAGGGACAGCACCCAGGCCCAGAGTTCAGGCCCCACGACTGGACCCCCCCCCAAAAAAAAAGAAAAAAGAAAGAAAATGTGCTATTCCACTTCAGAGGAATTCTACTGTTAAAAAGTACTTTTTACATTTGTAAAACTCTTTTCTCTGTATATTTAATCACTGATCTTAGTTAGCCCTTTATATATATACATATATATAATTAAAATAATATTGTTATATAGTAAAAATACCTGACCAACAAAGTATAGGTTCAACAAAGATTAAGCTATATCATCTTCACAATAGACATGACGTCTCTGAAAAATATACCAGCAGGCAAGGCCAGGACTAATTGCAGTGTCTCCCAGTTTTCCCTTACTCAATTATTCAGAAAATGGTTAGAAAATAAGAAATGCAAAAAAGGAAGAAAAAAAAGAAATATATTGTTTCATTCCAAATATACCATTTTTGTAACATCTCAGTCTAGTGACCTTGTCAGAAACAAAAAAGAAAAAGAGAAAGAAAGAAGGCCTGGATTCAATAAGCAACATACAATTAGAGAGCAGTGAAAAAAAAGACTTTTAAATAAAGCTTTTTTTAAATTAATGAACATATATATGTTCATTATATATGTATATATATACATATATAATATGTATATTATACATATATAATACATATATACATATATACACGTATATATGTATATACATATATGTGTATATATATATATATATATATATATATATATATGTACATACAGATATATTGCCAGTCGTGGAGCTTGAACTCAGGGCCTGAGCACTGTCCCTGAGCTTCTTTTGCTCAAGGCTACCGCTCTACCACTTGAGCCACAGTGCCACTTCTGGCTTTTTCTGCTTATGTGGTACTAAGAAATCAAATCAGGGCTTCATGCGTGCTAGGCAAGCACTCTACCACTAAGCCACCTTCCCAGCCCTGTACATATATTTTGTTAGAAATCATATCTACTGTTGGCTTTTTTTATAATTGACAAAATTTGTTCAAAATCAAAAGGTTTATCTGAGGAAAAATGGGAACTAAATACATAATCACTACTGCAATACTAAGATTGTTAAAGGATAATTTTTACAAATATTAAATGAACCCATACATTAAGACTTTAACACAGTAACAAATAAGGGAATCAGTAAGACATCATAATCTACTCAAAAAAAGAATTGAAAGAGACATATAAGCAATCAGACATGCTGAAGCTAATTTACTGATAGATGAAAAACATAGGCACTGTAGGTATTAAGTTCTAATGTTGCAGATCCTCTTTTCTACAGAGAGTACACCAATTGTATGTCTGTGATAAAATTCATTTACACAGCCACAGAGAATTATAATTTGCATTTTACTGTAAGTAAGTTTTCAGTAACTTCCTGAGTTGTAAAATAGGTCAGTCAAGGACAGCCCAAAGTATAAGTCCCAAAAGAATTGGATAACTTTGAAGGATAAACCAGACAATGTCAGGCTTCCATTGAAAAGACACTCAATAATCATGCCCACTTCAAAATCTCTCACAATTCTTGCTGACAAGGTTTCTAGAAAGACATTAAAGAAAACTGGGAGAATCTAGCTGATTAAATGAAAACTTTAAAAGTTTAATGTAATTTGGTTCTTTTTTAAAAAAAATCATATGAGACAAAGAATAAAGGAATAGCAGGACACTGGTGGCTTACACCTGTAATCCTGGCTACTCTGAGATCTGAGGATTGCTGTTTGAAGCCAGACTGGGCATGAAAGTTCACGAGACTCTTATCTCCAATTAAGCACCAGAAAGCCAGAAGTAGAGTATGGCTCAAGTAGTAGAGCACTAACTTTGGGACAGCACCTAGGCTCTGAGTTAAAGCCCTAGGACAAGCAGAGAAAAAAAGAAGAGAGAGAGAGAGAGAGAGAGAGAGAGAGAGAGAGAGAGAGAGAGAGAGAGAGAGAGAGAGAGAGAGGGAGGGAAGGAGGGAGAGAGGGAGGGAGGGAGGGAGGGAGGGAGGAGAGTGAAGACTAATAGGCACATGAGACAATATATTCAACATTATTAGTTAATGCAAATCAAAGCCACAGAATAATACACTTCATGCCCACTAGGAAGAATATTTTTTAGGAAAAATAGTAAGTGTTGGTGAAGATGTGGAGAAATCAGAAACAACATGAATTGCTGGTAGAAAAGTAAAAATTTTGTAGTCACTATGGAAAACAATATGGTGGTTGCTCAAAAAGCTAAAGCTAGAAGTACCATATGACTAGCAACTCCATTTCTAGATATATACCAGAAAGAATTCAAAGCAGGGATTCTAACAGTTACCTGTACTTGTATACCAATGTTCATATTAATATTGTTCAGGACATGTTACAATTTGAATATGAAATCCCTCATAGACTCATGTATTGAGCCTGGTCTCTTCCCCCTACCCCTGCTCCGCCGGGCCCCCCCCCAGGTTCTGCAAACATTAGAAAGTAGGGCCTAGCTATAGAATTAGTCTAGTACAACCTTTGAAGGTTATTACCGGTTCCTGCTTCCTTCCTCTGTGTCTCTGCTTGCTGACTTCTGTGAAAGTAGCAGCCTCTTCTACAGGCTCCAGCCGCCATGATGTTCTACCTCTCACCAACCCAGAATCAATAGAGCCTAAGACAATGAACTGAAGGCTTGGAACTGTGAGCCAACATAAATGTTTTCTCCTTTAAGTTCTTTGTCAGTATTTTGTCACAGTAACAGAAAAACAAACACAGTACCAAAATATTATAAGCTAAAGATATTTGGGGGAGAAAAAAACCAACGAAATTATAAACTTGTTCCTATCTTTCCCTAACCTTTTCTCAAGCATGTCATAAAACTTAGGAATAATTTTCAGGCCTTCCCTTGAGGCAGGTCCTAAGATCTTCAGGTGAAAGGTTCTTTCTCAATGCTTACATGAAAGGAACCAGAGGCACAGAGTGGCCAAGGATAATCTAAACAAAACAAGTTTTGCTGTTTTCTCAAATTTATTATCAATAGAGCATATCCTCATTGTACAGTCCTGTTTGTCCATATCTATACACTTCATCAACCATAGCATAAAAATTCACAGTGCTGTTTCTTTGGGTTCATTTCCTTACTAAGGGCCTCCTGTCATCTAGAACTGATATTTAAAAAGTAAATATGTTTACCTGCTTTTCCCTAGTTAATCTATCATTTGTTTTAAGGGTCTCAGCTGTGATCCTAGAATAAGTAAGTAAAAAATTTCTCATTCAGTATATCACAATAGTTAAAAAGAAGGTGATCTCAGCAATGAGATCCTAGATCCTTGGCATTCCAAACCAGGAACTGAATTGAGACAGAAGTAAAAAATAGCCAAGGAAGTGTTTTAACAGATAAAGTTCTGCTTTAAGGGAAACCTGGTCTACAGCAAGGTTAGATCAAGAGCAAACATTTGAAAAGCTACAAAGTTTCAGCTTTCTAGGGCTCCCAGAATGTGGGAAGAATTCTTAGCAGTGATAGTGGGTTGATATTAAGGGAACCTTGCACATGCAAAGTTGCCATTCCATAACTTAAAGGATATTATGGGGAGCAACCCATAGGCATGCAGCCTTAAGTAGAACTTTTCCTGAAAATCAAACACACGTTTCCACTGCACAGGTGCCTGTTTGGTTAGAACTGGCCCAGCATCTATCTACATTTCAGGAGAAATTCTAAAGCAAACGGACAGCAAACTACTGATGGTGGCTATGGGAGGTACTAGGGAGGAGAGAGTACCTAGATGTTTTCCAGGTTATGAGAGGAGAGAGGAGGTTCATTCTTTTCCCATAGCTCACTGCCTCAACAGGAGGAAAAAAAACTCAGTGTACAACACCAGATATGATGAATAAAATAAGTTTGGTTTATATACATAAATGAGAGCATTATTATCAAGTCTTTAGAGAGAAAGAAATTCTAACACATGGTTGAACCTGCTACCAAGCTAATGAGCCTTTGCAAACATCATACTAAGTAAAATAAGCCAAGCAAAAGACAAGTTTTCTATGGGTATATAGTTCTCCACTTAAGTGAATCATCTACAATAGTTAAATTCATAGGAACAGAAGACTGGGGGTTTTGAAGGAAGAAAGGGGATTTTTATTTAATAAGTACAGTGGGTTTTGTTTGTTTGGGTGGTGGAAAAATCCTAAAAATGGATAATGGGAGTAGACTGGACAATGAAGTATCCCAACATCCCCGGGCCGGTGGGACTAGAATCCACTATAGACGAAAGGAGTCACCAACAGTCAATAGAGCTAGGAAGTGTTTTAACAGCCACCGCTGCTGCCCTTCTCTATAGCAAGGCAGTGAACAGCAACCAAGCTCAAAATGGGGTAGGCTTACATAGGAAAAAAACTGCAAGGGGGCCACCCACAGGTGGCCAGTGGTAGTTTCACAATTGGCAAAGAAGCAGAGCTAGCAATTAGCAATGACAAAATGGCAATTACAATTCCAGTCGTTCCCATAGCCAAGGCAGTAAAGTCACCAGGCAAAGTCCTTATCCCAACTTCCCTTTTTTCCAGTTCTCAGTTTTGGGTTTCATTCATACTGACCTGAACACATTACTCATCACACCCAAAATCAAACCACCTTCCTGGTTTTCTGGCTCTTTCTGAGTTTCACTGTTATTTACCAAATTCCAGTAACCTGGTGTTTAACTCACTATTTTGCTTCAAACCTTTGTCTCTGGAATGATGAGCCTGGAGTTTTTTGCTACAGGGAGATCCTGCCTTTTAAGTCTGGCCCTATTCTTACTCACTTTGCAAGTTTTGGTAAATGCTAGGGTTCCTAGGGTCTGTACTTATGTTTGTCAGATTATCCGGGACTTGTTTGTCCAGTTAAATTTCATTTTTCCTTGGGCTAATTAATACTCTATTTGTTTAATTTAACCTGGTTCTAACAGACAACAGTAAATGTACTTGATACCACCACGATCTATGCCAACAGAAGTCAAATGGTAATTTTTATGTGAATTTTCCCACAATTAAATCATTGGTTGGGGGTAGGGGGAGTGTAGTTTTGGAGATTGGAGGGAAGGGAAAAACAAAGGAGGAGGCAACAATGCATGAAAGACATGGACTCATTACCTTGCTCGTGTAATTGTAACCCCTCTGTACAGTATTTTCACAATAAAAAAACTTAAAAAAATAAATCATTGGTTGGAATTCCAACAGGTCAAACAGGCTTTTCAGAGCTACAAATACTTCAATTGGCCTTTTTTAAGTTCTCTAAGTGTATTAATTAATTGCATTTCCTGAGAGTTATTCTACTGAATACAGTGGTTGGCATAGTAGAACAATCCAAAATAATAAAGCATTTTTTCAAAAAATCCATCATTTAGTTCTTCCCAAATTAAGATGAAAGGAAAATTGTTTAATTTTTGTATGATTTTGTTTTCTTTTGTTGGGAGAGGGCTGTTAATTGGTGCACTGAGGGGAAAAATGCTTTCTTATTATAACTAAATGTGTTTTTATCATTGCACAAAGTTAAATGGATTTTTAAACTGTGGGACTACTCATAGCCTTTAATATGCTAATGAGTATTTTTGAATCTCCACAACAGGATTTAGTAAGGGACATTCCTAAGCTTATTTGATCAGGAATTCTTTGTTCTCTGGGAGTCCAGTTAATTAACATCTTTCTTTGTACTGTGCCTATAGAAGTTGAGCAGCAGACTTACAAACTAAGTGGGAGATTGTCTTTATACAACCTGTAATTGTGGCATAAATGTGTCATTTATTTTATCACAAAGCTTGTATGACTATTTTAAACATTTAAAGAATTTTAAATGTAGATTAGAGACAAAGAAGTAATTTTCTAAAGCAATGTCTTATCATTTCAGTTCTTTCTTTTCTGTAGATAGTGTTTAATACTCTAGGAAAAAATGCTTGCTAATGGAGATTATGTAGAAAATTTATGTTGATTTTGTGATAAGTAGCTTCTAAACATTTTGGAGGACCTCTACCACTTGAGTCATGCCCCTAGCACTTTTTGCTTTAGTTTATTTTGAGAATAGGTTCTCTTGTTTATGTCCAAAACAACCTTGGCCAGGATACTCTTATATATGCTTCTCAGTTTAGTAGAGATTATAAGTATTTGCTATCACCCTCAGCCATTGGCTGAGATGGGATCTCATTAACTTCCCCTCACTATCTCACCCCACCCCTATGGCTGGTCTTTCTCACAAGTACCTGGGATTATAGGAATGGGCCCTCACTCCTGGCCAAATCCTTTGTGTGTGTGTGTGTGTGTGTGTGTGTGTGTGTGTGTGTGTGTGTGTGTGTGTGTGTGTGTCCCCTTGGGCTTGAATCAGGGGCTCTGGAACTATTTCTGAGCTTCTTTTTGCTAAAGACTAGAATTTTACCTCTGGAGACACAGCTCTACTTGTGGCTTTTGGGGAGAGGGTAGAGGGAGGAGGGTTAGTTTATTGGAGATAAGAGTCTCAAGGACTTTCCTGTGCAGGCCAGCTTTGAACCATAATTCTCATATCTCAACATCCTGAATAGCTAGAATTGCAGGAATGAGCCACTAGCACCCAGCACCATTTCTTAAAAGTTAATTTAAACTGGGTGACAGTGGCTCATGCCTGTAATCCTTATCTATTCAGGAGGCTGAGCTATAAGGACCAAGGTTCAAAGTCAATCCAGGCAGGAAAGTTCATGAGACTCTTACCTACAGCTAACCACCAAAAAGGCAAAAGTGGAACTGAGGCAGCACACACTGTAATCTTAGCACGTGGGAGGCTAAGGTAGGAGATCCAGTTTAAGCTCAAGGTACAGGCTATAGAGCAGGATGTTGGTCTCAAAAAAAAATACACATACACACATACATACATACACACATACACACAGAGACACATATGGACATAGCAAAATAAAGTCCAGTTTATTATCTTAATGATAGTTTCAATTGTGTTTTCACTAGTAATTTCACATTCAGGCATACAAAATTTCAAAGGTAAAGTTCATTAAAATATTCTAATATCGTGTGTGTGTGTGTGTGTGTGTGTGTGTGTGTGTGTGTGTGTGTGTGTGAATGAGTGAAAATAAGTCAGTATTTCTTTACTTATTTCGTTCTTTTAATTTGTAGTGCTGGAGAATAATCAAACCCAAGTACTCTACCACTAAGTTACATCCCCAGAATCATTCAAATATTTGAATAATTGCAAAAGAACATATATGATGACGTTACTGAGATGAAATAGCTGATTTGATGGTTTCACACATTCTACAACGGTATGAGAGATCTATCCATCTTTATTTTATTTATTTATTTATTTTTGGTCTTGGGACTTGAATTTCTTGTGCCACCAAGACCAAAGACCACCAAGGAGCTGATTCTGATACAAGTATATGAGAGTCGTTTATTACAAGCTCCAGCCTGAACTCACAACCATCCCCAACGCAGCCGGTCAGAGTTGAGAGCCCCAACCCTTCCTCTAGCAGGGTTTTTTTGGGACTTCTATGCATCATTGCAACACTTATCAAACCATATCACACCGTGGGAAAATCATAAAATAATTCTAAAAGATGATTAGCGTAACCAGTGGCGGGAACCAACCAGGTACTGGGGATTGGCTGGTTCATGGGGTTGATGCTCTTCAAAATGATTGGCTAACGCAGATGTTCTGAGCTGCAACTCAGTGGTCTTTAACTTGCAGGAACATCTTTAATTTACCGTAAAGAGGGTTGTTCCTGGAATTTGGGCTCAAGGGGATCAAGGGGAGTTGCTGACACATTTCCGGGACAAAATGGAATCCAAAACTATTTTGTTCAGGCTTCACAAACTCTGGGCCTGGGCCTGTCCCACAGCTCTTCAGCTAAAAGCTAACACTCTACCACTTGAGCTACAGTGTCACTTCTGGTTTTCTGGTGGTTAATTGGAAATAAGTGTCTCATGGACTTTGCTTCCCCGGGTGGCTTTGAACTGTCATCCTCAGATCTCAGCCTCCTGAATAGCTAGGATTTACCAATCTTTATTGATAGACGAAATGCCTAGATTTCACATGGGAAAGAAAATTTACAATTTGCATATATACATTGCATGGAGAAGCAAGTCACCCAAAAGTCAGGTGATAGAGCAACAAACAACATGCTATGAGAGGTCAAGGGTTAATTCCTAATGGATTCCTGAGGCTAAGGAGGAGGACACTTTAAGCTGAGATTCCCATACACTCTGAGCAAAGAGGTAAGGTCCATTCCTGGATGGCAGGCAGACCCCGCCCAGTACCTAGGCAACTGGGACATCTGGAAGAGGTCACATCTGCATCCACTGAGGCCACATCTGAATCTGATGTGGCCACACCTTTCTCCCACCTGGTCCCACCTCTTACCTGGTCCCACATCCCTTTACCTGGACACACCTTTCCCCCGTCCCCTACCCTATATAAGGCTTAACCCAGGGCCAGACGATCTCTTTTCCCAGCCACATGGAGTGCCAACCTTGCCTGGTCCCAGCAGGTCTACTGAATAAACCTAGCCCTTACCTGAATACCACATGCGTGGTGCTGTTCTTACTCGGCTACATCTTTTTAAAAACCTAATAGAAAGAACCAGAGATAAGGACCTGGAAATGTAATTCTGTCATGCCAAGTACAGAGTGCATGAGGGACATAAAATCAAATGAGACTAGAAAAAAATATATTGAGGCCAGGACACTAATATTAATGAACTTAGACTTTATGCTCTAAGTAACAGGGAGCTGAGGAAAGTTTTTGAACTGAAGATACAATCTATGTTTCAGAACAATTTCTCTAGGCCCATAGGGAATAGATGTGACCAGAATAAAGCAGGAAGGCTAATTAGAATGTTATAATTGTCTAGTGAGAAATGATGAATACTTGATTGAACAGAAAGGAAGCAATAAATAGGAGAGAGATTAAAAATAAAATTTAACTCAGTAAATGCATTTGAATTAAAAAAAATAGAATTTCTGTTGAACAGGATTTAACATATAGCAGCTTATTATACTCAATGGATGTAGGTAAGTGAATACTAGTATTGGTGACAGTGCTTAACAAAGTAAGCAATAGCACTTGACAATTCTCTTAGTTTCCTCACATATTATTGAACAGCCTCCTTCTCTGGAGTCTACTTTAGGTTAAGTGTTCAGAGCTGGGTCACGATAGTTTCTAACTGTAGTCGTATAAAGTAGGGAATGGGGTGTCTTGATCACCTGTCTGACCATGGTCCTGAACTAGGAATAAAAATACATTTAGCTGGATGCTGGTGGCTCATACCTGTAATTTGAACTACTCAGGAGGTTACAATCTGAAGATCAGGGTTCAAAGCCAACCCAGGCAGAAAGTCCATAAGACTTATCTCTAATTAACCACCAGAAAACCAGAAGTGGTGCTGTGGCTCAAAGTGATAGAGCGCTAGCCTTGAGCAAAAATCCCAGGCACAGGGCCCGGGCCCTGAGTTCAAACTCCCCAATTGACCAAAAAAAAAAAAAAAAAGCCATTTAATATTAGGTACACAACCAGTAGAACTTGCCTTAGTATCTAACTAGAGATGGGAGTTGGTGTAGTCACTTGAATAGTGTCCTTCTGAAATTCCTGTCTACCTACAACCTTAGCATATAGCTCCTTAATAGATGAGCAGAGGTCAACATCCTATTTGAAATACTTCAAGTAGATGTTAAAAAAAATTCTAAAAACCAGATGATTAAGGGGCTGGGAAAGGGGCTCAGTGGTAGAGTGCTTGCCTTGCATGCATGAAGCCCTAGGTTCAATTCCCCAGCACCACATAAGCAGAAAAGGCTGGAAGTGGTGCTGTGGTACAAGTGGTAGAGCACTTGCCTTGGGCTGAAGAGCTGAGGGACAGCACCCAAGCCCAGAGTCAGGCCCTACAACTGACAAAAACAAAAACAAAAAAACAGATGATTAAGTATATTATTGTAGGCAATGTGATGTAGAGAGACAACTGACTTCCATTCCTTTATTCTCTCCCAGCCTCTTCCTCTGATCTCCACCCAAAAGTTGTATAGTTCACTTCATCAGTGTCCAGCGAGTCCCACTGCTGCACTTTTTCAGCTTTTCCCCTCAAGTTCTTTCTCCTAATTCTACTATTCTGACAAGTAGACAGTTATGATTGGTGAAGAGCCATGTAACTCTCAGATTTTGTGGTACTGAAGGGCAAGAGGATTATGACAGTTTACAAAACACTAGGTTATCCCCCAACAGATATATTTCTAGCTTGCTTTTTTTTTTTTTCAGTAGTCTCTGTCCTCATTTGAAAATGTGAAAGCAAAGTGAGCTCTTAGGTTAACTTCTCACTATCCAAAGATTTCTTTCTTGATTGCTGGGACCCAAACTGAGCTCAGCAATGACCCCTGAACTATTAAGAAATTTGCCAGATCCAGGTGCCAGTGGCTCACATCTATAATCCTAATTACTAAAGAGACTGCACTTGAACTAATAGGCACAGGAATGTACTTCTTGAACAGAGTCTCAGGGTCACAACAAATTGGAGAGAGACTCGACAAATGGGACTACCTTAAAATAAAAAGCTTCTGCACAGCTAAATCTATCGCAACCAAGCTAGAAAGACAACTAATTGGGAAACAATATTTACCAGCAATATATCAGGGGTTAACATCCTGTATATACAGGGAACTCAAGAAACCAATCCCTCCCAAACCTAACAAACCAATTACTAAATAGGCAAGGGAACTAAAAAGGGACTTCTCAGATGAAGAAATAAAAATGGCAAAGAAACACATGAGGAAATGTTCATCATCCCTAGTGGTGAAGGAAATGCAAATAAAGACAACCCTGAGATACCACCTTACCCCAGTCAGAATGTCCCACATCCACAAATAAGCCAACAACAAATGCTGGAGGGGATGTCGAGAAAGAGGAACCCTATTACACTACTGGTGGGAATGTACACTTATACAACCACTTTGGAAAGCAGTCTGGAGGGTACTTAGAAAGCTCTCTTATGACCCAGTCATACCACTTCTAGGCATCTACCCTGAACAACAGGAACCAATATAAGGACACGTGCACCTCTATGTTTATTGCAGCACTGTTCACAATAGTTGGGATATGGAAACAACCCAGATGCCCCACCACAGATGAATGGATCCAAAAATTGTGGTATCTATACACAATGGAATATTATGCAGCCATTAGAAATGACAAAATAATGGCATTTGCAGGGAAATGGATGGAGCTAGAAGGAATCATGTTGAGCGAGGGTAGCCAAGAGCAAAGAGACAAACGGTACATGGTCTCCCTGATAAGTGGATGCTAAATCCAAAATGTTAGGTGATACGACAAAATTAACAGGACTTAAGAAACAAAGAACTCCCACTCATCTGGTCCAACCATTACTAAATATCCCCATGCTGCTGATCACATGTATGGTGTATATGTGTACACTGTTATATTTTATAGACTGTGATAGACAATTTGCTCCAGGAAAGTTAGAATTAACTTGTGACTTTAAATGAGCATCATTATTCCACAATACTGTGAAATTTGGGAAATTATGTAATCACTTAATTACAATTAAAAAAAAAGAACCTTGGGGAAGGTAGGGAAGGAAGGGATGGTAGGGGGAAAACAATGGAGGGGGTAACAATGCTCAATAGGAAGGGTACTCATTACCTTGCTCATGTAACTGTAACCCTCTGTATAGTATCTTTACAATAAAAAATTAAAAAAAATAAACAAACTGAGATCTGAGAATTGTGGTCCAAGGCCAGCCTGGGCAAGAAAGTCTGTGAGATTCATCTCCAATTAACCACCAGGAAAAAACAAACAAACAAACAAACAAACAAAACAAGTGGAGCTGTTCAAAGTGGTAGAGTGCTACCCATGAGCAAAAAAGCTCAGGGACAGCACCCAGGGCCTGAGTTCAACTGCCATGACTGGCGAAAGATGAAAGAAAGCAAGAAAGCGAGAAAGTGAGAAAGAGAGAAAAAAAGAAAGAAAGAAAGAGAAAGAGAGAGAGAGAGAGAGAGAGAGAGAGAGAGAGAAGAACGGGGCTAGGAAGGTGGCTCAGTGGTAGAGTGCTAGCCTTGAGCTGAAGAGCTGAGGGACAGCGCCCAAGCCCAGAGTTCAGGCCCCATGGCCAGAGCCAAAAAAAAGAGAGAGAGAGAGAGAGAAGAAAGAAACAGAGAGAAAGAGAGAGAGAAAGAAAAAGAAAGAGAAAGAGAGAGAGAATGAAAGAAAGATAGTAGGTTGGTTCCCAGGAACAAATAAAAGCCTTTCAGAACTCCAGAGAGTGCTGAAAACCTTCCCCAGGGTGCAAGGACTGTGTGTAGACTGTCCCAAACTCAAGCAGAAAGGCCAAAATACCATAATTAAGGAAGCATATTGGCTAATCTGAACGTATGTGCTGCTATGAACACTTCTTCAGATCCCTTTTTACACTGTTAGGGCTGACATAAAGCTAAAAACAATCTTTAAATCAAACTAAAGATTAAAATTTGAATTTCTGGGCTAGGAAGGTGACTTAGTGGTAAAGCACCTGCCTAGCATGCATGAAGCCCTGGGTTTGATTCATCAGTACCACATAAACAGAAAAAGCCAGAAGTGGTACTGTGGTTCAAGTTGTAGAGTGCTAGCCTTGAGCAAACGAAACTAAGGGGACAGTGCCCAGGCCCTTATTTCAAGCCCCAGTACTGGCAAACAAAAAAAAAACAACTTGAATTTCAGCTGGGGGCCAGTGGCTCATGCCTGGAATCCTACTCAGGATGCTGATACCTCAGGATCCAGGTTCTAAAGCAGTCAGGACAGGAAAGCCTGTGAGACTCTTATCTCCAATTAACCAGCAAAAACCTGGAAGTGAAGCTGTGATTCAAGTGGGAGAGTATTAGTGTTGAGCAACCAGGCCCTGAGTTCAAGCCCCAGGACTGGCACACACACATATACACAAGAAAAATATCTTCTCCATTTGGTGCTGTTTGGGAGATATATTAAAATACTCATTTGAAGTTGCCATCTGCAAGAACACCATCTGCAAGTTCTATAGGCTGCAATTCCTTAACTGCTTGCTCCTCATACCATAATCACATGTCTATATAGCTGTCCATCTTCAGCAAACCTAGGCATAAAACTAAAGTTGTCCTTGTCTTTGGGTCCTTATTTCTGAAGGCTCTGTGTCACATAAAACTTTGATTAAAGAAATCTGTTATGCTTTGTTTTGTGTCTTTCATTTAGGGAATGTCAGCTGAGACCCTCCAGATAGATGACAAAAGCATCATACCTTTCAGTTCCTATAATATTAATACCATAGTTTGCACATGTTGACTGTGAGATATCTGGAAAATATTCACATGGGGATACAAAGGGAGAGCTGGGGTCGTGGAGGCTGGAGGCATAGCCCAAGAGGTAGAGTGCTTGCCTAGCATGTAAAAGGCCCTGGTTTCAATCCTCAGGACCTTCCCAAAACAAATAAAACTGGGATTCTGGATTTAAAGTTGAGAAATGAAGTAAAGAATTAAAACACTGAAGGGGAAAGAAAAGTGAATGTCATCAGTAGTTAGTAACAATAGTGTGTAATTATAGTCTTAGTAGACCATCTTGGGCCAATTGTTTTCCTTCCATTGCCAAATTCTGTTCCTATGTGGAGGAGTAGAAGAGGAAACTAGAATCATTGAGGGCTAATGAAGTTGGTCCATAAAGAACCAGTGAATATCTAGAAATTAAGTTTGGAAAAGTCATTTAGCAGCACTTTGATTTCCCTTTTCCTTAGTAGCAAATGTAGCAGCACCTTGTAAAACTGCCCTGCAGATGACTGCCTCTATTAGCAGTTTTGGTTTTCTTGTGTTTTGTTTAATAAGAAAACAATAAGCACTAAGCATGTTGTTGCTACATCTCCACTGCTCTAATATAATCTGTTCATATACATAATGTCATACTTACTGCAGTGTAATTATTATTTGGTTTCCTCCTCCAGATTGTAAGTTTCTTAAAGGTAATGCACAATTTCTGTTCTTATTTGTAGTTCAAATTAACTAGCACAATATTTTGCAGCTAACTAACTTATTTATGTAAAACTATTGGATAATTACAATAATACTACTAGTTAAGGCCACAGACTAAGGCTACCTGGCAGAAATCCTAAGTCTACTGTTTATTAGCTTTGTGACTGTAGGAAAATTACTAAGCCTTTTCTGGGCCTGGGCTTTCATTTCCTCATATGATATGGAATAATAACCTCTATGTCTTATGTGGAGCTGCTGTAATAAAAATACTATCAACTATGTGACTTAAAGGACATTTATTCCTCATAATTCCAGAATTATGGACATCCAAGATCACTATGGCAACCAATTTATCTGTAATCAGCTTCTTTCTATTATGAAGACTGCTTCCTTTCTATAGCTTCACCTGGAAGAGAAAAAGGAGGAAGAGGAGGAACAAAGAGGAACAGGAGAAAGAAAGAAAAAGGGAAAGGAAAAGAAGAAGCAGAAGTCTCTTTGTTTTTGTTTTTAAGAAACGTAGTGGAATTTGAACTAAGGTATAGGCAAGCACTCTATCATTAGACCAACTCCTCTAGCTAATGCTTTTTTATGTTGTTGTTGTTGTTTTGGTTGGGTTGTGGGGCTTGAACTTAGGGCCTGGGCACAATCCCTGAGCTTTCTAGCTCAAGGCTAACGCTCTACCAGTTTTAGCCACAGTGTCACTTCTGGTTTTCTGGTGGTTAATTGGAGGTAAGAGACTCATGACCTTTCCTGCCCAAGAAATGTCTGTGTCTGTGTGTGTGTGTGTGTGTGTGTGTTGGCAGTGGGGCTTGAGCTGAGGACCTCACATTTTACTTAGCTTCTTTGCTGAAGCTGCAGCTCTACCACTTGAGCCAATCCTCTACTTCTAAGGTCTCCTCTTTTAAGGACACTAACCTCCTTCATAACTTAATTGTCCCTCAGAGGTCCCATCTTTACTACCAGCACAAAGATTAGGATATGTGGAAGGGCACAAACATCCAGTTTCTGATTACCCTCCTCAAAAATTATAGTCTAAAGTACTCAGGAGAGTACTAGGTGTGTAAAAAATATTCTGTATATGATCAATATCCACAAATACATTACAGAATTATTCCATAGAATAAACCCTTTGACATGTTATGTGGGTATCCAATCCTGCCCTCCATGTTATTTTTATATTTTTCTGTTTATTTCTGTCATGGTAAATTTATAATCCATGTTAATTTACTTATCCATAAACAATTCCCATGAAGGCAAGTTCTTATCTATTAAGTTCTCTATTTAACACAGCACTTAAACACAGCAGAATTTAGTAATAGTTTGGTAAAGCAATAAATTGATGAATGATCTACTTCTGATGAAATTTATCTCATATAGCTCAGATTAAAATTCCCTGGTGTGTGTGTGTGTGTGTGTGTGTGTGTGTGTGTGTGTGTGTGTGTGTGTGTGTGTGTGTGTGTGTGTGTGTGTGTGTGTGTGTTAGGGTTATGGTCTGGATTTTGTCCATGAGTTTCTTTTGCTCAAGGTTAGCACTCTACCACTTGAGCCACAGCTCCCCTTCTGTTCTCCCTCCCCCTCTTCCCCCCCAGTTCTTATTGGAGGTAAAGAATTGTGACTTTCCTTCCTGAGTTGGCTTTAAACTGTAATCCTCAGATCTCAGCCTCCTGGGTAACTAGGCATGAGCCACAGGCACCCAGTTCCTAGTTGAAACTTAAAAGAAAGCTGAGGTGCTCTAGCAACATATCAATATGGCAGCCTGGAGAAGATCTTCCTGTTCCCAAAACTACCCGAAAATAAGATAATACATAGCTACATCATCACGCTGAAGTGGACCCTGAGATGGGGCCCAAGTTGGTATGATTCCATTTTGAGCTTTGCCTTTGTTTTAGGGATTTTAGACTTGATGGGCCTAGTTCCCAGAATGAAAAAAATGCATCTGGTCCCCCTCCCCTTAACAACCTCACCCACGTGTTGAGTTAAAGACTGACCCAAAGAACAGATAGATTGTAATCTGGCTCCAACTAGACACCACTTGCTTAAGGTAAACCCTGCCTTTTGCACATGTTTACAGTAAACTCTACCTTTTGCCCACCAAAAGGTAGACCTCACCTTACCCACTAAATCTGTGCGCCATTTTAAACCAAAGTGATAGGCTGGTTTAAACAGCCATGACAGACAAACTGTAACCTCATTGGCCACCTGTGTGTGGTCTGGTATGACCATACAATCCTTTGTGTGTTACAATCCCACTGGTCACCTGCGCATGACCAGGCTCAACCTCATGGATTTTGCCTTTAAAAAAACAAAGTCCGTGGGCCACTCAGGGTCACAGTATCAGCTCCCGAACTTGTGCTGTGGCCCTGGCTGGTCAGTGTAGGAACCCTCTCAATAAAGTTGCTTCTTTGTTAACAACTTTGTTGCAATGGGCTCTGTCACTCCATACGATTAGGTGAGCTTGCCTGCTTGAGTAGGGGTCTTTCTACTACAACCACTTTCTATACTACAAGCCATTTTGTATAGTTCCCTGACTGAGGGAAATTATTCTGATCTCATGCCTTCTGTTTTGACTTTGACTTCCTTTACTGTCTGCTCTTCAGGGCAGCTTTGACATTGGAATAAGCACCAATAATGCCATGTCCTTACAGAAGGGCTGATTCACTCACTGGAATCAAGTTACAAGTTATTCCATACAATTTTTCTTATTCAGGCAAGATTTATATATAAAGGCAGTTAATGTCGAAGAATTGTTTAAACTGACCCTTTTATTGGGATACTCTCACTATTTGTGAAATGAATGCTAACAGAATCTTTATAACACTAAATGTCTCAAAACCAAAATGCAGAATACTTTAAGACATATAAATTCTTCCACGTGCTTTCGATCTGCCATTCTCCTATACATTTAACCAGGGAGGACAGCAACAAAGGAGGAATATGTAAACATTTTAATCATTTCTAATGTGCTATCTGTGACAATTCATCGTGCTAAAATCAGAAAAGGAAGGAATCACTTTTCCATTTCCTTAAGGTCACCAAGGACAGACAAGCTCAGGACATACTGTATTTGTCAGAAGCAAAAGAGATGACTAGGGAGGTGGCAGTGACAAATCTCTTCTAGGCTCAGCTCATTTTCCTGAAGAATGTGTGTCCCCTTCTGACATTTATCAAAAGAAATTCAATTTTATAAAAAGAAGGATGTCAAATAATAGTACATTGCTAACACTCATTCTGCTGCTGTCAGAAGGGCTGATGGGGGCAAAAAGGAAAAGGGTAGATGGAAGACAAAGTTACTCTGGCAGGAAACAAACAAGGTGTAAGGTCAGACTAATGTACTCATAAGCTTGAAAACATTTCTAATTAAATCACCTATTTTTGTCCATATGAATGCCAAGTTCACTCTAGAATACCAGCTTGCCATCAATGCAAAGTGGGCTTGCTTGTTGTTTTGTTTTGTATTTTGTTGTTTGGCTACAGATATATTTACTACATAAGACAGGAAAGCTAATGAAACATTGACAAATCCCACAGCACCAGATACAATGACAAGAACCCTGTAGGCCAGCAATCAATACCTCTTGTGGTGATGATGACACTTTTCTCTGGCAGAAAAGGACGTTCTGGATTTAAAGAAAAAGAAAGAAAAAGGAAAGAAGAAAAGAAAAAGAAAAAAAAGAAACTAAAAGTTATGATAGGAAAATGGTAGTCAGATTAATATTAAAGGAAGGAATTCCATCAGGAGACTAATGGTGTAGCTAACAAAATACTGTAACAAGTAATGGTGTTTGACCATACTGCATAAAAATATTGGAGTGAGGAACAAATTAAATCCTCTTCTCAGTGAGGGGTTTCTGCAGGACATAAGCAATTAGTTTGCCTTCTAGAAAAGACAGGAAGCTTGATTAACAGATCCAAAAAGACAGCTTAGGGAAGATAGGTTTAACACTAGGAGGTGAAACACCAACTGTTATGCAAATTGACTTTTCCCAAAATGGTGGATAATTCAATCTGAGGCCTGAAATACACTTTTTCTTTCTTTTTGTTTCCTTTCCTTTTCTTTCCTCCTCCTCCTGCTCCTCCTCCTCCTCCTCCTCCTCCTCCTCCTCCTCCTCCTCCTCCTCCTCCTCCTCCTCCTCCTCCTCCTCCTCCTCCTCCTCCTCCTCCTCCTCCTCCTCCTCCTCCTCCTCCTCCTCCTCCTCTTCTTCTTCTTCTTCTTCTTCTTCTTCTTCTTCTTCTTCTTCTTCTTCTTCTTCTCCATGTTAACATTACTGTTCTTTGGCTTTCAATGTCAAGACAGTAGCAATACAAACCAAAAGGGGTTCCTAGTAAGTAAATGCTATCTTATCTGTGTGTTAGATTCCAGCCAAAGTCATCTACGGCAAACATGGACTCATCACAGAAAAATTAACTATGACATACAGTTTTGACTCTTTCAAAAACTTGTAAGTTGTCAAATATCTAGAAATAGGTGATTCAGCAAGCAGCTAGTGTGATCATATGAAAGGTTTCAGAAGAGAGCCCTGCTAAGTGCTGGTATTTAACCTACTCCAGTCATGTGGTCTATGCAAAGTGCTTCTTATATCCAAGGCAGGCCTCTTATTGTCATTGTTCTTGTTATTTATTATTGTTGTTGTTTGGGGATCTAGGGCATGAATTCAGGGCCTCAAATTTTTCTAAGCAAGTGAAGGACTAAGCTAACTCCATTCTAAAAGCAAGCCATCATCTCCTGTAAAACTGACCTCAGGTTAAACTTAAGGGACAAAACAGTTATTGGAAAAACCAGTCTTTGGAAAAGTTCTCGGAAAACCCACAATTGAAACTGCAATTATACCCCTAGCAACTTCCAGTTAGACAAAGGGTTGAGAAACACGACCCCAGTTACTGGAAAATGGACAGGTTGGTCAAGTTCCTGGAAAAAGCAGCTGTAGGGTCATAAACAGTTAAAAAATGTATTGTTGCCTGCATTCCTATGGTTAGTCTTATGTATCCCAACCAATGATCTACTTGCTTTGTATGATTTAACCAATCCTGTAATCACTAAGTTGGGAAGCTCCTACCCTTAATGGAAATGATTATGTCCCTAACCAATGAGCCTACCCCGAAATTTGCCCGGGAAATGCTGACCAGTTGCTGACCAATTATGCAGAAGCCCGCAAACCTCCAACCCCCTCCTACTTGCTGGAAACCCTATAAGAGCCCTACTGAACATGTGGTCAGGGCTCACAACTCTGACCCGATGCGTCGGTGACAATTGTGGGTCCAGACTTGAGCTTGCAAATAAATGACTCTTTTGCTGTTTGCATTGGTCATGGTCTCTGGGGGTTGCTCGCGCGTTTCAAGTTCGAGTCTAACACAAGTACTCTGCGACCTGAGACACAGGCTAAGGCACTTAGCTGAACCCCCTCTCCTAGTCACCACCGAAAGCACTCTTCCTACAGCCAATTTGCCCTCTGGTGTGTAGTGATCAAGTTGTGCTTAGGACTTCTCCCTAGGAGCAGAAAAACTCCCAGTCAGTTCTAACCAAACTGAGGGACTTACACAGTGAAAAAAATAGGTGTCCTAGCTGGCACCGCTGGCTCCCTTCTGTCATCCTAGCTACTTAGGAGGCTAAGTTCTGAGGATCCCAGTTCAAAGCTAGACCAGGCTGAAAAGTCACTAAGAGACTCATATTTCCAATTAACCACCAGAAAACTGGAAGTGGAGCTGTGGCTCAAAGTTGTAGAGCACTAGTCTTGAGCAAGAAAAAGTTCTGGGACAAGCGCTAGGCCCTGAGTTTAAGCCCCATGACTACCATGACTACAACAACAACAATGTGTATCCTTAGCCTTGGAGCAACAAACTCTGACTTAAAGCTTCATCCATATAAGTTGCATCTCATACATATACTTAAAAGCAGGGGGATAGCAGCCTTGAACATGTGCATATCCCTTCCAAAAATCTGTCATTCCTCATTCCCTAAGATCAGCCCACTATCAATACTATAAATTCCTCCCATATTCCTCAAACCCTAGAAAACTGAAATTTTCCTTTTCTTTTCTTTCTTTCTCTTTCTCTTCTTCTTCTTCTTCTTCTTCTTCTTCTTCTTCTTCTTCTTCTTCTTCTTCTTCTTCTTCTTCTTCTGCTTCTGCTTCTGCTTCTGCTTCTGCTTCTGCTTCTGCTTCTGCTTCTGCTTCTGCTTCTGCTTCTGCTGCTTCTGCTTCTCCTCCTTCTCCTCCTCCTCCTCCTCCTCCTCCTCCTCCTCCTCCTCCTCCTCCTCCTCCTCCTCCTCCTCCTCCTCTTCCTCCTCCTCCACCACCTCCTCCTCCTCCTCCTCCTCCTCCTTCTTTTCTTCTTTTTTGTAGTTGTTTTTGTAGGTTGAGGGGCTTGAACTCAGGGCCTGGTCACTGTCCCTGAGCACCTTTGTTCAAGACTACCACTATTGCTCAAGCGCTCTACCACTTTGAGCCACAGTGTCACTTCAGGTTTTGAGTGGTTAATTGTAGATAAGAGCTCACTGGAACTTTTCTGCCAGGGCTGGCTTCAAACTGCAATCCTCAGATCTCAAGCTCCTGAGTATGTGAGCCACCAGCACCCTGCTGAAATTTTCTTTCTTTTTTTTTGGGGGGGTCCGGTCATGGGGCCTGAACTCTGGGCCTGGGCACTGTCCCCCAGCTCAGCTCTTCAGCTCAAGGCTAACGCTCTACCACTTGAGCCACAGCACCACTTCTGGCTTTTTTCTTTTTGCTTATGTGGCGCTGAAGAATTGAACCCAGGGCCTCAGGCATGCAAGGCAAGTGCTCTACCACTGAGCCACCTTCCCAGCCCCTGAAAATTTCTTAATCATGTATTTGCTTGTGCCACCTAGCTCAGGCCAGCTTTCCCTTTTTCAGTGTACTATCTCCACTACACTCCTTGCTTTGTCTTTTTTTTTTTTTTTTTGTAATTCAGTTCTTTTTTGGAGAATCTGGGATCTGTGCCTCTGTGGCTACTACTAGTAACATTGCCAGCCTGGCACAGGACTCTAAGAAACCTGCTAAAATTAGTTTAAAAAAATAGATATTTCTCTGCACTTTCCCCCACATTAAACAAAGAGTCTGGTTAACAAAACAATAAACAAAAAAACAACAAACTTACCTATTGTACTAAATACCCAAACTTGTGGTTTCTCTACGATTTTCAAAGTCAGGGTCCTAAAACTTATGCAGAATATTTAAAACTTCATCAGTTATCAAGCAGCTTTCACTGAGCAAAAATACAGCACAGTGGGTAACGCACAAGCCAGATGTTTCTGCTTCATTTTGGAAGCTTTTGAAAAGACTTAGTGTCATCAGACTTGGAAGTGTTCATTGGGCTCGCCACAAGCATTTGTGAAAATACTTTTGAAGACAGTAAAAGGAATTTAGTAATGATAATAATAAAGGTGACTATAATGATAATGAAAAAGATGATGCTAGTACTTTTAATAAGTTAACAGATGAGCCAAACCTTTTAAGGTAGAGGCTAGTAAACTTTTTCTAAGAACCAGAAAGCAAGTTTAACTCTTCATTTCAGATACTCTTTCACAACTCCTGGACTTTGCTTTTATAACCAAGGCAGCTACAGATAATATGTAAATAAGGAGGCGTGGAAGTATGCCAGCAAAATTTCATTTACTGCCGGCTTCAGACTTTGGCCTTCAGGTCTTAGTAACCCAGCATTGCTGTATATCAGCATTTTTCCTACTTCATTTCAATTCCTCAAAACTCAAAACACAGCAAAGTTGTGACTACAGAAGAAACACTGTAAAAGAAGACTATAAGAGGAATTTGAGAAGCAGATAGCAAGCCCTTGGTGCTAAATCATTAATGAGATACACACTGGGAGACTTTGGAAGGGAATCTATTCTCTCTCCTTTTGAAAGATCTAAAATACAATCCTCACCATGGCCTGCAAGCCAGGTTTTATAGCTTGTCTCAGTAGATTCAACTATGGCTGACCTTGCTTTTCTCCCATTCTCAGCTCTCTTTTTTAAAAAGTAGTACATATGAATTTTACAATTTATTTACAATTTACAATGACGAGTTTCAGCCAGGCATCTGTGGTTCATGCCTGTAATCCTGGCTACTCGCAGGAAAGTCCATGAGGCTCTTATATCTCCTATTAACCACCCCCCACCCCCACCCCCACCCCAAAAAATACCAGAAATGGAAATGGTGCTGGGGCTCAAAGTGATAGAGCATGAGCCTATCACAATAGCTCAGAGAACACACCCAGGCCCTAGGACTGGCACACAAACAATTATCATTATGATCATGTCATACCTTTTGTTATGTGTACTGTCATTATCCTTACCAACCCTCCCAGATCCATCTGAGCCTTTCCCTCTTCCCAAATATTCCTCCTTCACCCTTCTATTTTTTTCTTCTCTGTTTTTTTTTAAGTCCTGGGGTTTGAACTCTGATTTATGCCTACTAGGCAGGTACTCTAGTGCTTGAGTCACACTTTCAGCACCTCCAGTCTTTTATGCTGTGGCTCTTTTTGAGATACGATGGTGCTTTTTTCACCCTGGTTGAGCCTGACCTTGATTCTCTCTCTCTTTTTATTTTAATATATATTTTTATTTTTGTGGTATTGCAGATTTGAACTCAGGACCTCTCACTTACTAGGCTAGGAGCCCAGTGGCTATTTTTTAAATATGGTTTTACTTCCCAGTGGGATGTGTTGCCTGAGCCAAGATCCACCTACTTAAGCTTGTCATCATCAGTGGAATCATAAGCATCTACCCCTGCATCCAGCTTAGCTTCTTCTGTGTAGACAAACACTCATGGACTTTTCTGCTCTGGCTGGCCTGACCAGTCCAGTTCAATCCAGTGTTTGCTTCTGATGTAGCTTAGGATAACCAGCAGCATGTACCACTGCACTGTGCTAAGTGGTCTGGCAACTTTTTCACCCAGGCTGGCTTCAAACCATGATTCTGTTCCCAGCCCCCCAAGGATCTAGGATGACAAGTGTGAGCCACCAGTGCTGGACCCCATCCTCATACTTATACCTCCTGCTATATTGCTGGGATGACAAACATTGCCACCAGACCCAGCTCTTTCTGTTGAGATGGAGTCTTGCCAGCATTTTTATTTTTAGTGTATTTATTTATTGCCTAGATGGCCTGGAACTTCAATGCTGCCAATCTCAGCCTCTCTTATAAATGGGATGACAGGCTATTGGTTGAGAGGAATATTACTTAACTTTTTACCAGGCTTGTTCTCCAACTTTAACCCTCCAGTTCCCCACTGCCAAAGCAGCTATGATTGTTGGCACAAGTGACTGGTGCCCTGTGCTCCTCTACTTTCTTGACTTTTTTTTCCTTTCAAATCTCGTCTACATACGAGAGAAACTGCAACATTTTGTCTGAATTTAGCTTATCTGGCTTTAATGCTTTCATCCACAGTCCCTCAAATAATTTCATTCATTCAGTCCAAGCAGAATGTGTGTGTGTGTGTGTGTGTGTGTGTGTGTGTGTGTGTGTGTAATCTTCCTCATCGATTCATCTATTGACAGACACCCAGTCTAATTCTTTATTAACAGTTGTAAATAGTGTCACAATAAACACAGGTATGCAGGTGTCTCTATTGTATGCCTTCTCTGATACCCAAAGGAGGGGAGCTGAGGATATGGTAATTCTCTTTTTAGTTTCTTGAAGATCTTCGATACTGATTTCTATCATGGCCAGACATTGCTAACCAGCAGAGACTACTGTCCTTTTTCATCTCATCTCACAGTATGGACTTACTGTTTCCAGAATACCTATTCCTTTGCCATTTTTAGCAATGTACTTGTTACTCTCTCTTTTCTAACACCTCTGGCCTTCCTATCTTTTCACATGTTGAATTTAAATAGCTTAACGTGACTTTGTCTCACATTTCATAACCATCAAACATTTGGCCATATGTGGTAGTGCAAGTCTGTAATCCCAGCTATTTGGGATTTGGTTTTGGTTTTTTTTTTTGTCGGTCGTGGGGCTTGAACTCGGCCTGGGCGCTGTCCCTCAGTTCTTCAGCTCAAAGCGAGCGCTCTACCACTTGAGCTACAGCGCCACTTCCGGTTTTCTGGTGGTTTTATTGGAGATAGGAGTCTCACGGTCTCTCCTGCCCGGGCTGGCTTTGAACCGCGATCCTCAGATCTCAGCCTCCTGAGTAGCTAGGATTACAGGCGTGAGCCACCAGCGCCCGGCGCTATTTGGGATTTGGGAGGCAGAGTTGAGAGGAATGCAGTCCTAGGCTAGCCTGGGCATCTCACCAACAAGCTGAGCACGGTTGGTGCATATCTGTGATCTCAGCTATGCAACAGGCATGCTGTCGGAGGGTGACCATGGAGGGAGGGAGATAATGCAAGACACTATCCAAAAAGTGACTAAAGCAAAAAAAAAAAAAAGGCTGGAAGTGAGTCAAGTGGTAGAGCACCCAACCAGCAAGAGGCCCTGAATCTAAACCCACTCCTCCATAAAATAAGTAAACGTGGACACTTTCTGAATACATGTATTCTATTCCCATAACTATCCACAAATGACTCTTGTTCCAGGTAAATTTAAAGTTCCTGAAAGTAGCACCAGGCACTGGTGGCTCACACCTGTAATTCTAGCTGCCAAGTAGGTAAGATCTGAGGATTGTGGTTTGAAGCCTGTCCACACAGAAAAGTCCTATGAGACTCTTAGAGAAAGGTTAACCACTCAATTAACTCAATTAACCGCTCAAAAACTGAAGTGGACCTGTGGTTCAAAGTGGAGAATGCTAGCCTTGAGCAAAAGAGCTCAGGAGTAGCATCCAAGCCTCGAGTTCAAGTCCCACAACTGACAACAAAAGAAAGTTCAGAAAGTTCAAACTGCAATTTTTTTTTTTTTGTCGGTCGTGGGGCTTGAACTCTGGGCCTGGGCGCTGTCCCTCAGCTCTTCAGCTCAAGGCTAGCACTCTACCACTTGAGCCATAGCACCACTTACTGTTTTCTGGTTTATTGGCGATAAGAGTCCTGTCTGGACTGGCTTTGAACTGTGATCCTCAGATCTCAGCCTCCTGAGTAGCTAGGATTACAGGCATGAGCCACTGGCACCTGGCTTGTTTGTATATTTTTTGAACATCATACCTGTTCATCTTGACTGTGGATTTGAATGGACTGAGACTAATCTAAGAGACTAGCAAAATGCACTTTGTGGGTGTGGCTTTGAGGGTGTTCCCAGTGATGACTGACATGTAGATTAGCAAGTGAGGGCCCTGAATGTGGGTGGCAGCGTCCAATAAACTGGGAACAAAAAATGGAAGAAGGAGGAAGCCCACTAATGTAGGAGCAGTTCATGTTCTCTGCTTCCTGGCTACTGGGAAGTGAGCAGCTGTGTTGGGCCATGCCTTCCACTATGAGCTTTCCACCGCAATGCTCTGGCAATGGAACCCTCTGAAATCTGAGCCAAATAAACTTTCCTCCTTTAGAGTTACTTCTCTCAGGTGTTTTGCCACAACAATGAAAAACTGACTAATACAACACCCAAACAACTAACAGAAAAAATAACTGTAACTGAATATCAAAGTCATAGGAAAGGAACAATAATTTTTCTTCGGCCTTTTATCTTTCTTAGCTGGGACTCCCTGCAATGACAGACAGATTAATTGAAAGACCAACAGAAGTTTCATAGTGTGTATATCTTCTGTCTGATTTTGCTGCTTCAGCAACTCCACAATGGATAATGAACACAAATTTATTGATTCTGGAGGTTAGGAAGTCCAAACTGGAGGGGTTGCCACCTTCAGGAGTCTTCTTTCCATACTATAACATGGCAGAAAAGCAAAGGCAAGAAGAAGGATTGGGGGAGGCCTTTAGCTTTATATGGTTGTAATGATTGCTTTGTTTTTCTAGGAAAAAACTTGGGGTCACTTGATGCATTGCCCATCAATATTAATAAAACTACCTGCTAGGTGAGAATTGATGACAAAGAATCCAGTGTGCAAGTCTTGTATATTTATGTGTTTTCTATTTTGAGCTTTGCAGAAACCAACTTAGGAATGGTTTGTTTTGTTTTAGGTGCTGAGGCTGGCGCTTGAACTCAGAGCCTGGGCACTATCCTTTGGTTTTATTGTTCATGACTGGTCCTCTATCATTTGAGCCACAGCTCTACTTTGGGCTTGTTGGTAAATAGCTGGAGGTAAGAATTTTATGGGTTTTCCTGCCCTGGATGACCTTGAACCACAATCTTCAGATCTCAGCCTCCTGTGTAGCTAGGATTACAGGTGTGAGCCACCAGAATGCAGTGACGTTTTAAGAATCAAATAATGTAGGCAAATCTTTGTCAAAGAAGAAAAGCTTAACACTATTGGTTTAATAAAAAATAGTATCTTTTGGGGGGAGGGGGGAGGCTGGGAAGGGAGGTGAAGAGTAAACAAAGGAGGAGGCTGCAATGCTTGGTAAGAAATGTATGCATTATCCTGCCCATGTAATTGTAACCCCTCTGTACAGTATGTTCTCAAATAAAATAAAATAAAATATAAAAAAACATAGTATCTTTTTTATTTCTTAGAATAATATAAGTATAGACTTCTATTCTACTTCAATGTGTTCTACTTACTCTTAAAGGGGTTTGCTGAATGAATAAACTTGGCTTACTTCTATGTACTCTTTAAATTTATTGAAAATGTAAGTTTGTGTTCACTAAGATTGAGTCATTATTCTATCTTTATTACATTAGCAGAAATTATGTTTTGTTATTTACCAGCTCGAAGACAATTTCTAAGATCTGTGGGTAACAATGGATTCACATTAGGTTGATTTAATCAACGGGCAATCATTGGATAGATCACAAGATAGTACCCCATAACAGTAAGGTGGAATACTGATATACTGATTACTAGTCATAATTTGAAGTTTATGTCCCTTTCCTTCTCATTTCTATAAGGCTGTCTCTTTGGGTCTGTAATGAATGCGCTAATTTCAGTGGCTTTGAGAAGTGGATATATATGAAATGGGTAGCCAAGAAAAGCTGTTATGTGTTATTTACAAGCTCTGCTAGCCCGTTAAAAATGCTGATGTGTGACAATACACAATTATGCTCTCCCCAGTTTTCCCCATGAAATAGAAATTACTTTGACTAAAAGTTGTAATGGGTATGTGATTTAGACTATATTTAGGAGCCATAGTTTCAGAAAAATACAGCTGTGTGTTTCTATTTTTTGAAGAAAATTTGAAATAATTTTGATCACTAAACTGCTTTGTGTTCTTGAAGGTTACTGAGATTCCAAAAGACTAAAATTGCCTTTGAGATTGCCCTGCCTCTCACCCCTTAAAATCACAAAGATTTGGTCCTTTATCTTATAAAAAGAGATGCAGTAGAAATAAATGGGCTTATTTGATATGTTACTATGGACAAGTTGTATAGAAAGAGTTGTCAAATCAGAAGAGATGCTTCATCTTCCTTGGTTTCAATATATATGGGTAGGGTTGGGATAGATGAGTGCTGGAAAATGAGGGAAGGCGTGAGATGGATCAAGATGCATTGTACTCATGAAACCCCCACGCTGAATTGAAACCCCTTCGTACAGCTACTTAAAGATAATGAAAAAGCATTCAAGTAAAATCTTGTTAACACAAACATTTCAGAAATTGAAGTCTATATGCGAAGCCCCTAGACATGTGTCAGTGCTGCCACTGACCAAGATGTTTCTATTTATCCAAGGCCTCATGCTGCTTTGATGTTGCAGGCCTATACTGCAATCAGGTATCATTTCAGTGGTTATTTTTACCAATCAATCAATCAATCTATCTATCTATCTATCTATCTATCTATCTATCTATCTATCTATCTATCTATCTATCTATCTATCCATTCATCTATCTATCAACCTATCAGCTATCTACCTTTGGGCTGGTACTAGGGCTTGAACTCAGGACTTGGGTGCAATCCCTTAGCATTTTCAATCAAGGTTAGCACTCTACACTTGAGCCACAACTCCACTTTCAGCATTTTGGTAGTTCATTGGAAAATAGAGTCTCATGGACTTTTTCTGACAGTGATCCTCATGTAGTTAGGATTACAGACATGAGTCACCAGTGTCAGACTCATTTTAATATATATGTCAGATTTAATGGGACATGACATACAATTTAACCATGTAAAGCATTCAACTGTGGTTCTTAGTATATCCACAGTTCTGTGGTTACCACTATAGTAAAATTTTATATTCATTAGTATTCTTTCTCCATTTCCCATTAACCAACAAGTCAGATTTTCCTAGCAGACATTTCATAAAAATATTATCACACAGCCAGGTGCTGATGGCTCACGCCTGTAATCCTAGCTACTCAGGAGGCTGTGATCTGAGGATCACGGTTCAAAGCCAGCCTGGGCAGGAAAGCCCATGAGACTCTTATCTCCAATAAACCACTAGAAAACCGGAAGTGGTACTGTGCCTCAAGTGGTAGAGTGCTTGCCTTGAGCTGAAGAGCGCAGGGACAGTGACTAGGCCCAGAGTTCAAGCCCCACAACCAACAATAAATAAATAAATAAATAAATAAATAAATATATCACACCATTGGTGATCTTTGGTTACTGAATTATTTTTCTCTTACCAAAATGTTTGATAATTCCATGTTGTATCATGTACCTGTACTTCATTCCTTGTTATTGTCAAATGTTATTCTACTGTATGTATATAAAATTATATATATATATATCTGTAAACATATATATCACTTTTTATCAGCTGATAGACATTTGAATTATTTCCTCTTTAGCTACTATAAAACTAGTGCTAGAGAAATTTGTAAGTTTTTGAATGGACATGTTTTCATTTATCGTCAGTACATATTAAGGAATAGATTTGCAGCTAGACATTGGTGGTTCCTGCCTCTAATCTTAGCTACTCAGGAGACTGAGAGCTGAGGATTTCCGTTTGAAGTTAGCCCAGGCAGAAAAGTTAATGAGGCTCTATTGCCAACTTTGAACTGCAGACTGTATTCCAATGTAGCTGCACTAACATCTTTGCCAATGCTCGTTATTATCAGTCTGGAGTCTAGCCATCCTAATGAATATAAACTGGTCTCATGGTGTTTTTTTTTTTTTTTTCTTTCCTGATACTAATGACGTCAAGTCCCTCTTTCTCTCTCTCCCTCTCTCCCTCCCTCTCTCAAATTATGTGTACATTTTGTCAATGGGATTTTTAAAATTATTATGATACAGGACTTCATATATTCTAGCTATGAATCTCTTCTCAGGTATATGAATATTATATACACATATATACATATAAGTGGGGATTTTTGACATATATATATATGCCAAAATGCCAAATTAGCAAATTATCTGAAATAAAAATAAAGCAATTCCACTTAAATTTCTATGAAAATAAAATTCCTAGTGATAAATACAATCATAAAATACAATTATAAAAGATTGATGAAAGATATTGAAGTAACACAAATATTTTGTAGACAGGGTCTGACTATGCTAGATTATTCTCAAAGTCTTGGGATTAAGAGGTGCTTTTATAGGATATATAATATATATTAATTATCATATATTGTATATATAATTTTAGTAGCAAGTGACTTAGATGGCCTTTGACTATTGTGTTCACTGAAGAGTTGCTGGATGAAGAATTAACGTTGAGCAATCTGAATAGGTATCAGGTAAATAACAAAATCCCTTACTGAGGCTGTCTGTAAGGACTACAACTTAACATGATAGCCCTCAATGATTTCCATTTCAAATCTATTGCTTTTCAACATACAGACATACATAGTTTCAACTGCTTTCTATTTGCCCTAAAGGTAAAAGAAGAAAAAGTAGATATACGGTAGACAAAGAGAACATGAGAAAGCTATTCAAACTTTTCACAATGGTGGTGCTTAGCTTTGTCCTCTGTGGTCTAATTTTCCTCTCATTACTTAAGATTGGTCTCTGCATAAGAAACAGCTACTGGGTTAAGATCATTGGATGACAAAAGGACAGTGGAAATTCTATTTCCCAGGAGGTATTCAACAAGTATCTCTCTGCCTAGAGTGAATTATTGGTGGGAATGCTCTTGAGTCTAGAATACTAATAGGTAGCACTTTCAGAATTAATAAGCTTGAGAAAATATTTTTTCCACCTTCATGGTTGGTTATAATATCTAAGTAGTTCAATGTTACCTCTTCTCATATGGTGCTTGTCTACCACCCTCCCTTTTTTGAGAAACGGATTTCAGAATAATTTCTCTTGTACATGCATTTTAAAGGTGTGTAATTAACTGGTAACAGGTTGTTAGGTAGCTGATGAGGTGTGAACCAGCCTCTAATTTGTTTTCTTTATTTACAACTTTCCTTGCACTTGAAGATGACAGCATGGTGTTTTTCATTCCCTGCTTACTTCACCAGATTAAAAAGTGATTTGCAAAGCCATTTTTAATTCCTCAAATTCCATTAAAAAGGAATATCCAGGGGAGTCTTAATCAAGACATAATAGGTACTAAAATGTGATCACACACAACACTGCTAATGTGGCCCTATTGCAGCTGTAACATATAGGCTTTGCCTCCAGTTAACTGAAGTCATTCCTAATGCTGACGGTCCTGAAACTTCTGAAAATAATCTCCAGGCCGTTGGTACTGGGTTTATTGCAAATATTTGCAGCTAGCATACTTTATTGCTTTTGAATTTATCATTTAACCCAAAGGAATAATTTGTTACAAACTTATTACTATTGTATTATCAGTAAAATTGCTTGTTTTCTCCTTCAAATTGCCTTGCTTTCTATTTAATAATACATTTAAAAAATCAGTTCAGGAAGAAATTAAAATAGAAACATACTGCAAGGAGAATTGGGAGAAAAAAAAACTCACAAGGCTGGAATACTGAAGATGGAGCTAAAAGAGAAATGGCTAAATGTAGTTAATCAAAAGGGGTAACTTGGAACCAGAGAGCTTATTGAGTTATTTGCATGATTTTTGAAATAACAAATGAAAATAGAAACTCTGTTCTTGCATGAAAAAATAATAAGCAAAAGTTAAACTACAGGGCTGGGAAGGTGGCTCAGTGGTAGAGTGCTTGCCTAGTATGCATGAGATCCTGGGTTGGATTCTTCAGTACCACATATGCAGAAAAAGCCAAAGTAGTGCTGTGGCTCAAGTGGTAGAGTGCTAACTTTGAGCTGAAGAGTTCAAAGATAGTGCCCAGGCTCAGAATTCAGGCCCCACAACTGAAAAAAAAAAACAAAAACGTTAAGCTACAGAATATGTTAAAGCATCATGCCCAGAACCACCCCCAATCCTTGGATAATTAGCTGCCATTTGACAAAACGCAGCTATCAGGTGACAACATTTTCTTTCCAATCCATAAAAGCCTACTTACTTCCATCTACACTGAACAATGCGGCCTCTAGGACACTATTTTTATGGATCAAACAGGGTCTTGAAAAAAACCAGGCAAGGACTCTATCAGTGTCCCAGCTAAGATATTATCATCTTCTTTTCCATACTGCCACCACCTCTTGGACTCAGGGACTGGGCACTGTGGCTGAGCTTCTTTTTGACCAAGTCTAGCACTCTACCACTTGGGCCACAGTGCCACTTCCTGCTTTTTCTGTTTACATGGTACTGAGGAATCAAACCTAGGGCCGCTTGCATGGTAGGCATGCACTTTACTGCTAAACCACCTTTCAAGCCTTCTTTTTTCTCTGTTTTGCTGGTCCTAAGCCTTGAACTCTGGGCCTGGGCAGCACTGTCCCTGAGCTCCTTTTTTTTTTTTTTTTTTTTTTTGGTCGGTCGTGGGGCTTGAACTGTGGGCTTGGGCGCTGTCCCTACGCTCTTCAGCTCAAGGCGAGCCACAGCGCCACTTCCGGTTTTCTAGTGGTTTTTATTGAAGATAAGAGTCTCACGAACTTTCCTGCCAGGGCTGGCTTTGAACCGCGATTCTCAGCTCTCAGCTTCCTGAGCAGCTAGGATTACAGGCGTGAGCCACCGGCGCCCGGCTCCCTGAGCATCTTTTGCTCATGGC